>NW_025945296.1:32706-378506 GCF_000764305.2 Hyalella azteca | reverse complement strand
AGCTCCAAGTATGAACGCGTTCAAGAACAGACTAGATAAAGCTATGGAAAAATATATGTTCAGATTTGAAATGCCTAGCTCCTTATCGAACCCGGTGGAAGTCTAGTAGCTTCTTCAAACTATCGCCAGTCATGAAAAGATCCGGTCAAATGACACGAGTTTAGATCTATGAACAAGGCACGAAATGGAAAAGAATCCGCGACAGGCCACATCAGGCCTACACTTCAGAGCCGACATCACTATGTTATGTTATGTTATGTTATTAGAAAATTTGAAGGTAGAAGCTATCTTGGGAGCTCCAATCTACGGTCTTTGGAGCTTAAAGTTGTGCCTATTCCCTCGTATGGCGATCAGATCTTATACACCCTGATTTAAATGTTAATATTCAATTAGATTTAGGATATATTGGTACTTGATATGTTGTATATTTGTCGTAACATTTATATTTGATTGAAAGAAATGCATGCGTGTTCGAGTTACACGGTATTGTTAACTTGTGTGTTGTGGCCGCACGGCCATGAATATTTGAATAGATTTTTACCATGTCGGCTCGCAATTCTATTATGTCAAGAGAACTCAACCTTCATCAAAATTACCACGTATAATTAATTCCTGAATGAACATTCAGAAAACCGTATTGACTGAAGTAGATAAGATAGATTTTAAACAAAGGTGCATAAATGTCACTTACCTCGGTCTTCAAGACGCGATCGAGCCTCGAAGTTTTCAGCTGCCGAGTGATAAAAAAAATCTGGATCTCGATCGCACGGATCTGGTTATAGGATCAATGGGAGGAGGGGCAGTGGGAGAAGCTCTGAAATCAAAGGAATCTTCAAGTTCTGTCCGTGACATCCCTAAAACATCGCCGACCTTCTTAGCTCGGTCGGAAGCTATAGAGCGTTTCTCGGCTTGGTTCGGTCTCAAGAAACAGGAGCCATCGCGTCAACCAAGGACATAGAAGCAATATTATAAAATAGAATAAACCGAGAGAAATGTTCAACCTATACAAATTTGTTTATTATGAATCAGTTTTGTTCCTATAAAGATTTGTTTAGGCTGGTACACATATGCTCAGAGATCATCAGATTTGTTTCAGTAATAGAAATTGATAGAAAATCAAGTTGTTGAAACGTGATTTAATCCCAACCTAGACAGCGATTAAGGTTCTTCCCAGTGCAAGGCTATGAGTAATAAGATTTGAATAAGTATGGAAAAGTTTTTGAAATCTAAATCATGTTCCGTCCGTTTTCGAAACTTTCAAGAATCTAATGTAAATTTTCAATGGGAGATTTCTAACGCATGTCTTCCGGCGACGAAGATTAGGCAAATTTCATCCGGATTCAAACCGTACTAGGAAGTATTTCGGACGATGTGTTAGAAATTCAGATTCTTATTAAGCTTCAATGTGAGCCATTATATCATCCAATTCTTTTTATAAAAAGAAATTCATACAGGAATTTAGTGTAACGTAATAATAGAAGAAGAAGAGCGAACAACATAATATCTTCCAGTATTTATAAATGCGGTGTAAAATGCATTGGAAGGTAATGACATGTCAATTTTGGCCAAATTACTGGAACTTTATCTATCTCTAAAACTGTAGTATCAAAGCTTGGTTCAAATTACCTAAAACTTTAGTCCATCTATTTATTGTATTTACGAATAACGACATTCAAGATGTGTTAGGCAATTGGTGAAAGTAATGCAATAATTGTAATAATGGCCATCTCAAACTACCAATTATCAAATGATCAAACTATGTTGATTAAAAGCGCTAAATGGTTGAGGATTGCAATGGACCGAAAAATTATATCTGAAGCGTCGCAGCTTGAGATTATTTATTTGCGTTAAATCAATATATTCTTTTCTTGTTCATCCACTTTCTTTTCGTGTACAATTCTCATTTTTTGAAACCTTGTTTTATAAATATCATATTTAAATTTCATATTGTGTTCCAACTGTATCTCATGTACGATGCATGCAACTAAAACTTGCCGAGTCTCAATTTCAACGACCCAGCAGGTTAAATAAAGTTCACAAAAACCAATCGGTTGAATTGATTTTATGGTCGAATTACATTGTATTTTTTGGCAAAGGCATTCCTTGTGTGGCTATTTACTCTATATTTCTTTCAATAAACATTGCATTACTTTATTCTATATTGCAGCATTCGACGAGAATATTTGTTTGCAGGAGCGTTCCACATTGGTGAAAAAAATTCAACAAGACACTGTGTGTAGAAAATTATTCTTTTAAATGCTGCATAGCACAAAAAATATTGCAAGATTTGAACACGCATAAGAAAATTTCCTGTATAAAATTTTTGATATACGAGATGTCTTTCGGAAACAATGTCAAATTTTCTGGAATTTCTTTTAGTCTCGTAGAATTAGTAGTATAATAGTCATTTCGCCTTACAATCTACCAAAGTGAAAGCAATAAATTCATTGCTTAGTAGAATTAAAACATTTCGCTACATTGCAACTTTGGGTCGTGTAGAATTTAATAAAAAGTTTAACTAACTGTCTTTGTTTGTGTGGAATTAAATTAAGTAATATCAAGGACTACTACACACAGGACATGCATAGCCTATGTCCAGCCTCTGCTAGCAGAGGCGATCGCCTACACTATGAAAATGCTGTTGTTTTAGTGGCATCAACAAATGATATGCCCATAATTGTTTCATACAATAGTATTACAATGTGTGTAGTAGTCCTTGTGGACTACTACACACATTGTAATACTATTGTATGAAACAATTATGGGCATATCATTTGTTGATGCCACTAAAACACCAGCATTTTCATAGTGTAGGCGATCGCCTCTGCTAGCAGAGGCTGGACATAGGCTATGCATGTCCTGTGTGTAGTAGTCCTTGAGTAATATATAATTTTTTAACTAATATATTATGAATAAATTAATTAATTTTCATCGAACAGAACGACAAAATTGGCGTTTTTATTAATATTTTGTGTCTGAATCATATGCAAAATTGAAGGCTGGCCGCTAATTTTGATTCCATTGGAATCTAAAAAAATTATACAGCAGCGCCATTTTTGTATTCGACTGTAAATTCTTTGAGAGGTTCAATGCGCTCGAAATTTATTTTTAATCCGGTATTTCATCACTTTTCTGTATCTCTTCGATGTCTCGTGTTTACGCAAGTTATTGCTGGAAATTTGAGCAATTATTGTCGCCGTGAATTTTCGGCAAAGTTTGCATCGCATTTCTTTTCGCAAAATTTCTACGTACCTATATAAGATTTTTTATTTTTTTTTTATTTTTTTTTTGTTAAAATTGGATTAATAGGACGATGCAGGATATGCGAATCGAACTCTAAATCTCAGTTCAATTAATAAATTTGTCGCGCTTAGTTTCGTGACTAATAGTTCTAAATACAGTATTAATTATTATACCGGGATCGTTCATCTGAAGTTAAGAACTTTTACGAAAGCTGAAATTTAATACTTCTATGAATTTTTAACTTCAATATTCCTCTATGAATTTTAAACTTTTATTCATCTACGAAATTTGAATTTTAATTCATTTACGAATCATGATTCTTCTGCGAATGTTGAACTTTTGCCAAGAAAAAACTATATCCAGAGGGTTTTATTGCTTCAAGAATAAAAAAAAAATTAGATCGGTGGAATTATTACTTGTTTCGAAATTCATAGGCTGAATGGGAAGGGAGAGAAATTATCCTTATATCCTTGATCAAAAGGGCGCAACAATTCCTAATTAAATTCCGCTCTAATTAACATTGAATAGAGATCAGATTTAAACTGAATCTAAAATGCCCCAATTTTTGGTACTGCATCGATTCATAATTCATTATTGAGAAAATTAATTGGAGAAAAATTAATTAACATGCAGCAGCCAAATGATATTAATACCTTGAAATTAGCAGAAGATTTTGTTTTGTCGCATTGGTGGTTGTAAACAACAGATGTGATCTCCATAATCAGGCGTCGCTAATCAGCGGGGCGCTTAAAAATTTAGCCAGAGCCGGAAGCGTTTCAAATGATTCACGACATTCAGCAAGTTTAAAATAAAAGTAAATCATCCCGTGCATACTGTCAAATGAAAATATAGAACAAACTAGATGGAAAAACTAATAAATAAATAATGAATAAACTAATAATAAAAACAAATATTGGAGCTCTGCCATATTATAACTAACCTTCCGAAAATAACGATATGCTTTTTATTTCATAAGTAAAAAAATTCCTATGATTAACAATTTTAAAGCATATATTTTTATTTTCCTCTGAGAAAATAGTGAGGGTATATGATTTTGTCTTCTATGTTAAAGTCGCAAGATGAAACTCTGGAACCATTGATGCAAACTTCAGCAGCGACTGTAAACAGCTGAGATAGAAACTCATTTATAAATGGGTATTTATCGAGTTAATTCAGAGTTGGCAATATTTAAAATCGTAGAAGCAAGGAGTCTCTAAGAAATGTACTTTCTTCAATAATATTCCTATGTGAGAATTGTTACGGCAACGCATTTTAACTTCATTGTCTCTCTACCGCTGGGTCACAAGAAAATTTTGATGTATAGATCCCTCGAGGGGGAGGGTGAAGAGAAAAATTAAAATTGTTGGAAGAATAGCAATAATTATTTTGGGAAACGCCTAGGCTTCATCCAAGAGTCACTCAACTCGTCTCCGAGTTACTCAGGGTTGGCTTGGCTATCCGATCGAAATCAGCTTCTAGTTAGAATCTCTTTTCAGACTCTCATGAGAGTATTATGAGGGTCGGCCGAATCTGAGTCATTCCGAACTTGCAACTACTTGATTAGAGGCAGTATTTTCAGCTCGGCCCTAGCAAACACAGAGGGGCTTATTTACGTGCTCCTTGAGTCATAGACGGCAACTATTGCAGAGTCCGGCCTTCATATAAATTTTGTTAGGTATCATGGATGCTGCATTACTGCAGATAACCCACGAGAAATTTTGCTTGTTATGCCTTGACATTGACTGACAATTTTTGACAGTTGTTATAGCCATATAGCCAATCGCGTCATAAATTCGATGTGATTTAAGTATTTTCCAACAACTGAAATTATTAGTACTGACCTGACTAGACTTAGTCAGGCTGCACTTGACGTTTGATTTGATTCGGCGACCACAATGAATGTTTAAGTTATACTTCGTAGCATGAAGTTACTCATGGACATGTTTACATCTACTGTTTATATTGGCACCGTTGCTTGGTTTAAATTCCTTAGTATGCTTCCTGTAGTTGCTAATGAGACCACTGTGTTATACAAAGAATATTATACTATATGCAGTGAAATTGTGTCATGTTTCACATTATTTAATAATTAAAATTAATTAATTAAGGATTTGAGGCATAACTTTTCGAATTTTTTCGTTGCCAATAACATGCGTAAAATTTTCATAAATAAATTCTGATAAATTCAGTCACAAAGTGCAATCGTTATAATTGCACTTTGTTAAAGTGCATCACAACGATTTACGTAATTTAAGATAATTTCTTGTGCTCATTTCGAATCATTGAACGTGAGATGCACTTTAATCTCCAGGATAGTGAATAACATCAATGAATACAATTTTATTCAAAGCAATCTAAACTAAACCTTAAATAAAATTAACACCCGTCCATTGAAGTGTCTCGAAAGTTACTGAGAACTCAAATTTAAATTGTGATATAATGCTGAAATATATGCCCCTGAAACATTTAATAGAACCATCAAGCACAAAACCGATAGTGAATGAGCATTCACTATTTCATGAGGGAAAGGACTACGTCTTCCAGCTTTATGCGTTTTACTGCTCAATATTATTTAACTCAAATATACGTTTACAGATGTCAGTTGGAGCATGCAGATATTTCAGTTGAACAGAAGGCGATCTATAGATCAGAAACGTGCTGATTAAAATTAGTGTTAAAATTTAATCCCTCGTGTTAGTGTTGCATAAATGATGATCTATAGTGGCTTGATAAAATAATGTTAAAAATTATTATCTATATATAGTGGCTTAATAACTTAAGCGTGTATGTTCCACTTTCTACAAATTCTGTCATAAGGGACAATGAAAGGCTACAGCCGTTATTCCCATTAGCAAAAAATTTAGTTTTCTCCACCGAAGGTCATTCGTTTCTATTTTTCGGAGCTTCCACTGCAGTTTCAGTTCTAAAAATTAACGGTCATAGCACGTGAGTTTGACGATTGACCGACATGAATTCTTTCCATAGAAGTCTGTCAAAAATGTGCATGTATACCAAAAGCAACAGAAATTCTGGCGCTTTATACAGTTGCTACCAATTTTGAACACCGATATGTAAACTGGAAATTGGGAAACATATTTCGGTTATTTCACCACAATGTCTATCCAGGCGAGAGCTATTCTTGCGAAACACATATGTTAACGCTGCGTACGTATGCTACTTACGACTAGTTTACCTGACTAGTTTAGTGTAAACTAGTCAGGCGACTAGTTTACACACTAATAAACTACATCCTTTACACTTACTTGGCAGTTGATATATATACAGTACATATTTCTATGCATGAGTTGTTACATACGTACTTACATAACTGATATGCATTCTGTAATATTAGGTTATTTAAAAAATCCAGTTCAAAGAACGTTACTATTAATTAAAACTGCATCGTGTAATAAAGAAAATGTGAATTAAAGTAATGATCAAAATGAAGTATACTTGGATGAAGGAGTGACTAAATAATTTATTGCGTGAAACATGACTATTGATACTCCGCTTTCCCATAAGTCAATGAGCCCTCCAGCCCAAAGGGCATGATGAAAGAAAACTTCAAAAAGCATAAAATATATTAGTAATCGCTGAAGAAATTCTCTGGAAATTTCAATATTAGGATAAGTAAAAACCACTGTACTCGATGCAACAAAAAACCTCAAACAGGCTTGTAAATTTGTAATAGTGCTTTGAATTTTATGTATTTTTTTCGAGCATATTTACATATATTTCTGGTATGAATCAGATGTCATTTCACTGGGTTATATTCTCTTATGTTCACATAAATGGTATAGCCTATTAATCAAAATATCCATAACCAAGAAATTTATTGAATTTCTTCGGGAACAAGTTATTTTTACTATTTTACTAAGTAAAAAGTAAAAATAAAACAAACATTACAAATAATAATACTAATAATATTTTTTCTACTAAGTTTTTCGACGATAAATCGTCACAAACATCCGAAAAATTAATGATTTAATTAAATTTATGGGAATTCACAAATAATTTAATTATTTTTAAATATGTATTGTAATTCACAAATATTTATAATCATCACAACATTCAGAATAACAATCGACGGAATTTCAGCTCCTGGTTATCCGCGTCATTTTCGCTTTGAAATCATTTTATCTAAACGTTAACGGCACACTCACTCCTATTGCACTGACTTATAAATCCAACACAAAGTTTATTTATATCCACGGTAAATTACTATATCCTCAGCACAGCGCGGCAGGATGCGATGCAGTGCACTCGATCGCACGATGCCACGTTCATCGACCATATGCAGTGATGAATTTTAGACCATGCAGGTGCGAGATGTTGAGCCTGTATTATGTAATTCACATGGGGAATAATTGTTATATTTTTTGCGTTATCTATTTGTGTTCTGCGTGCCATCTTTCCAATTTCATCTCAGTTGTTGTTTGCACTAATCCAGAGTGTAATTTTTGCTTATAGATAATCTACATAGAATTATTTTAATTTAAATTCAATTGTTCATTTACTCTCAATCATTCATCTACTCTCAATTATTCATCTACACTCAATTATTTGTTTACACTTAATTATTCATCAATTAACATGGAATGGTTTTCATTTACACCCCCACCAATAACCTTAAATGGCCTCGTGTCGTAGTTCAGGCCGTCATTTTTAGCGCATTTTCTCATTTATGGAAAAAATGCTCAATAGTGCTCGCCATGTCCGTCTGTCTGTCTGTCTGTCCGTCTGTCCGTGACCTCAAGTTTTTGTCGACGAGAAAATGCGCTCTCTGTCACTCACTGCAGTGAGTACTGAGTTATATTTTTCATTTTTATGGCATCTAACTAGTACAAAAAAATAATGTAAATTTAAATTTGAAAAAGAGAAATTAGTGTAAAAATAACATGTTGGCATTTTAATTTAAAATTTATTACACAGATGATCAGTGCATGACAAAAGGAAATAGAATGTGAATAGTTAATCTCATCAAGGTATTTCGTATCTAACATATAATTCTGAACCAATATACCGTACACTAATTGTTTCGCATTACGGACGGCACTTTTCATTGGCTGCAGGATCAGTGGAATCCGTCAATACTTTCACATGAAAAGTTTTGAAGGCTGTTTGAAGTTAATATCACTGAAATGTTGAAATGAAATTTCTTGTTCGTTAAGTAAAAAATTAAATATAAATTGCAAACTAAATGGAGGACATACATTTTAAATAAAATTTCCATGCTTAACGGCAGTGGCATTAGATTTTGCGCAGCCTAGTCTAGAATCACGCATAAAATATATTATGAATAATGGAATAATGATGTTAGGTCAGATAGCATGGGCACCTAATATGTTATTTTGAACGATAAGATCAGTCCTATGCTGCTGATACTTTTTTATCGTAGTATTTGTATAAAGCGTGAAATGCCGAGCTGATCAAGAACAAGTCGGTATTAAATTATCCTGCTTATTAAATAAGCTTCGAATAATTGGAATTTTCCTCCGTTAAAAATTGTATCATATGTCTGTCAACTAGTTTATCAATCACCGATTATGTCGGCACGATATAGACCAGACTTTTTAATCGTCAACTAGAGTACCAACTTTCAGTCAATTGGCTTATGAATCATGTATGTCACTTCAGTTCATGGATGAAATGTCCATCGAAAAACATCTTTTTTTTAAAGAGGATGTAATACAATAAACATGTGCCTCATTTGAATCTAGCGTTATTTCATTTTTTGTTATAATCAAACATCAATCAGATTTTTCCTCGTAATAAAAATAAAGGAAAAAATCGTGTGGTGAATCATTATATTAAGAAAGTTTCACTACAATTTTCTCCTGGCAAATACACGGCTTACCAACAACTGGTTGAATTGACTGCTTAAAGCTTTTGCTTTGCTCGCTCTATGCATAATTATTAATTAGAACATTTAATAAACTTAAGAACATTTTATCTAAACGATGTGCTCGTATTGTTAACGAATGGAAATACACAATTTGCGCTATCAAAACAACAAATCTCAATGATTTTGTTACATTATGCACATTGTATATAACCGCGTTCGATTTTGTGAATTAAAATGATTCACATGCCTACTTATTTACAGATACGATGCTCCTTTTTAAATACGCAGATTCAATTGTTTAGTCTGCTAAATGATGTGAATGATATTTCGTAATGATAAGCAATTTTACTTAGTGTAATTTAATCGAGATTCATGCACATAGCGACTTCTATAAAAGCTAACAAATATAAGCAATATCCCTACTCATTTATTCATAAAATTAGTGGCATAATTAGTTAGGACGATATTCACGAGCATTTATGCGTATTTACTTATTTACATATCTTTATTTTTTCAAGAAATCTATCGGACAGATTAATATTGATCAATAATTTAAACTTTTACAAACGTAGAAAATATTCTTAACGGCTAAGTAATGTTGAAAATTTCATTGCTTCAAATAAGTACGTCTAGAAAATAATTTATTTGTATAAACAAAACGACAGTTATGATAAATTACACTGGGACGTTTTCGCTGAACAACCTAAACTGATATCCCGCATACCGTATTTACTGAACGCTGTATGCAGTGGGTGAGTAGCATGTTTCAGTAACAGGCATTTGCAATGGTTCAATTAATCAATAAATTCAACTGTTAATTTACGAATAATTCTTTCGCAAAAAGGAATTAAAACTAAAAGGAGTGAGATTGCCCTTTTTCATTAGCTGGATAAATAAATGATTTTATTATTCGTGACTCAAATGCGAGTGATGGTTTTATGTGCATTACATAACGATACATATAGGTATAAACAAATAAACAACTGTTGAATTACACTCGTAGTCTATTTATTCATTTTAATACCAAATTCAATTCATAGATTTTGCTATTCATACCATAATTCTATAATTCATTGAATCATCATTCAATGAATCGTCATTTAACTTCTGGATACATTATTCAGGGGGGACGCAATTAAATTCTTTCGATGAATTCATTGACAGTAATCAGCACCTCATACCGAAATGCTGAATTGTTAATAGTGCAATTAAAACAGTCACTGACATGTCAGGGTAACTGGCAGAGAGAACTGACATGATTACCCAACTATTAATTCGCCCACACTTAAAACAATACTTAAATAATGACTTTTTTAATAATCACTGGCTTAAATAATAGTTCATATGAAGTTTGGGTTTACCCAACCGGTCACCATCACCTTCATCACCATTAACTCAGAGGCCAGGTGTTAGCTGCAAGAGAGAAGGTAAGTTGCTCGGTAAGATGATTGTGAAGATAAGGCAGCGCAAGGCAGATGTAATGTTACGGTAACTTATATAAAAGTTCGGCTGATAAGAGTTATCGCGGCCACCGTTAATGTCAGAAGCCTTATGAACTCACCTCATTCAACCCTGCTTGAAGGTAAAGCTACATTTATATCAATTTTAGGATTCACTGTGAAAATGCATGGTGATCCCAATCTTTGAATATTGATAAAATTTCAGTCTTAACTTTGGAGAATACAAATGAATAAAAATTGTGTTGTTTTCAAAAATATTGTAGCTTCAATCGCTTATCTCAAGAATCGTAAACCTGAAATTATGTTTATGGTTTTATGTACCAAATTACAAAGTGTTAGATATATTTCAGAAATTCTCTACCGTGCACTCACATATCTCACCTTTGTAGTAGAGTCCTCTCTGCATGGACGGACAACTGCCACCCTGAAAAATAAGAGCCATCTTGAACTTTTTTCTTACTATATAAAATTAAGGATAGAAGTAGAAATTAAACACCGTTCACATTTATTAGTGAGAAAAAAGTAGCTTTGAAATTATTTATTAGTTTATTTATTTTATTTAGGAACGGTTGGTTTTTTGAATTGACAGAAAATGTATATTTATAGTGCAGGCAAAATCAGGGCCATCTTAAATTTCTTCTTCTTACTATAAAAAGCAAGGGTAAAATTAGAAATTAAACACCGTTCAAATTGCTTGGTGAGAAAAAAGTACCTTATGAAATTATTTATTCGTTTATTTATTTTATTTAGGAACGGCTACTTTATAATGGAGGAAAATATATATTTATATCGCAATCAAAGTCATCCGCTAGACATCAGTTAGCATTAATCTGTAATTTCGTTTTGAAAATAATCAAGATACATACATTCCGTCGGCTTAGGTATGAAAATAACTCCTAATTGGGATTTATGTAATTACCATCATTTGTTTTCAAATTAATTTTTCAATTCTCAGGTATACGAAGTTACAAGAAACATAGATTTCGTAGGTAACAAACGATTTCTATAAGCCTTTATTTTGAATTAAATACATATTTCCAATGTGCTTCAAAAGCTGAGCGAATAAATGCAGGGAACTTGAGACTTTTTATCTGCTGCGATGGAGTTTCACTGTCGATCTATGATCTGCTTCGAGGGTCTATTCAACATTTCTTATATGATAATTTCGAAATCCACGTTGTATGACTCTTAAACTCATAGCAACTCAAATTTTCCTAAAATGAACTATTATTTTTTAATTGCAAAAAATATGTAAAAAATTGACCTGGCTGGACCTAACCCCAGTATAACGGTCTCTAGAAGCTTAACGAAGGATTTTAGAAACACCTAACCCTAACTCTAACCTATAGAGCTTAGCGTTTTTTTTTTGATGTCCGGTAATATAGTTCATTTATTTTCGCGTCCGGTTTTCAAGTACAAACTAATTGCAGAGTATATAACCGGACGCGATTTTGTCCGGGTTTCTAACCCTTGTCCGGTAATGTTATCAATCCTGTCCGGTTATTGTTAAACTTATAACTTTTTTATATAATATATGTATATAGAAGTGCCACATTTGCCACTATGCTTGGCATAACCGCGGACAAAACTGCCCAGTATGGAGCCTAGAGCGTCACTAGGAACAAGCTCTAAGCGAGCTCTAAATCACTGTTATTAAGCGGTCGCTGGCGTTCATCGATCCCAAATCAGTGGTCGAGTGGCCTCTGTATAGGGGCTTTGATTTACGGTCCCACCTTCTTTGACTGCTTTTCTTAGGCCGCCTTGAACTTTTTTGTAATTCTCATCGTGAATGACGAGGCCTATTCATCTTGTTCATCTTCAACTGTTTCACTTTATCTTCAACTGTTTCTTACGCTTACATTGAAAAAAGTCTAGTATTTCCTGTAAAATATAATGCATGAAAATTTAGATCCGTGATATCTGTTGAAGCCGATGGAATATTTAAAACAAATCCACGGTTGCAACTTGTTAATTAAAATACAAGTAATAACAAAATGAAAGTAACTATGAGACACATTTGATATTCAAATAACTAAGATCACATTTAACCCTCCAAGTGGCATTCTTTTTTAGCAAGATGAATGTTCTGATAATTATGACCACCATATTTATCCAAATATATATCATGCTTTAATTATCAAACCTAATCAACATTTGATTTGTGGTGGAAGTTAACTCAATTTAGTGACGAATCGTCGAATTGTCGGTGAAGATAGTTTTTGTGGGAGGTACTTTTATGGACCGAGTCTCTCCTCAATGAATCGTTCAACTGTTGATGACTTGCCCATGGTAACAAAGGCAAGCTTATCATGCATCTCCATTTGACGATTTGTCCATACTCTATCCGATCACCAGCTCAAATTATTACATGTTATATTTTTTGCTCGTGTGAAAAATCGAAAATTCATTCAACAGTTAAAGACTTGCCCTTGGGTTAAAAGAGTATTTTTATTGCAGCATGCGTCAAGACTATATGGTTCCTAATCTCGTATTATATTGCCTGGGTTGTGCAGGCAATGTTTTTCTAGTGTAACAAAAGTAAACGAATAGTCAGTCGTCAATGACTTTACCTGGGTTTTGCCGAAGCATGGTTGTTGCGAGTGTCAAAACTCGTTGAATCGTCCAATCGTCAAACAATTAGTCTAGATTTCGTAGAGAAAACGTATGTTAAAACTTACCGACTAGTCCAAGTGTCAATGACTTGGCCAGGGTTTTGCTCGCCATGTTTGTCGTAAGTGTCCAAACTTACCGACTAGTCCACGTATCAATGACTTGGCCAGGTTTTTGCCGGGCATGTTTGTCGCAAGTGTCAAAACATACCGACTACTCCAAGTGTCAATGACTTGGCCAGAGCTTTGCGCACCATGTTTGTCGCAGTTGTCAAAACTTACCGACTAGTCCAAATAACAATGACTTGGCAAAGATATTGCCGGGCATGTTTGTCGCAAGTGTCAAAACTTACCGACAAGTCAAATCGTCATTGACTTGGCCTAGGATTTCGGAAGGCAAGACTTACGTCATTACTATTACAGACTTACGTCAAGACTTACGTCATTATTACAAGACTTACGTCATTATATTATTATTAAAACACGTTAGGCAAGACTTACGTCATGTTACGTCAAGACTTACGGCGTTGGAGAAGTCGATGTTGGTTCTGAGAGGACGATGGTGAAGTTTCTGCGCCGGTCTGAAGTTGTTGGCAAGCGGCGCTGCACCTGGAAGCCCTTGCTTCAGATGACGTAACCCCACCAACTGACGTCGGCAGATTGGATGGTACAAGCCATATTAATTGATTTTATAATTGAACAAAGTTTAACATCGAGATGTTCTGATATTAATATCATCAACGAAGACCATACTTAAATTTTTTTATTATTTTCGTGGCTGGAAAACTTTGAGATGACGTAACCCCACCAGCTAACGTCGGCAGATTGGATGATACAAACCATATTAATTGATTTTAAACAAGCCGTATTAATTGATTTTATAACTGAACATTGTTGACCATCGAGATTTTCTGATATTAATATCATCAACGAACACCATACTTAAAATTTTTTTATTATTGAACCGGCGATCTAGCCTTTTCAACGAATATGTGCAGAATTTGCACGGCACAAGCCATATTAATTGATTTTATAATTCAACAAAGTTGAGCATCGAGATGTTCTGACGATAATATCAACAACGAAGACCATATTTAAACTCTAGGATTATTGAATTGGCGATCTAGCGCAACTCCGCGTCTTTTTAACTAATATGTGAAGAATTTTGGGGGATTTTTTCTTCATCACAAATTCCAGTGTAATTTGTGATTTATGCTTTAAAGTGATCTTAATACAATGAAGACTAATTTTTTATTCATGGTCACTATGATAGTCGAAAAATTAAAACCATGCAAAGAAAAATATAAAATGGAAGTCTGAGGTCGATAATATACCGGCATTAGATTCTTCCATTTTATCCACTTGTAGACCACTTAAAACTCGCTAAGTGAACGTAAAAACTTACGCTCTATTTTCTTGTCTATGATTGGTGGATTTGGCTTGAAAGGCCGTCAATCATTGGCTGATGAACTTACGATCTCTTAACTTTTTTTGAAAGTATTGGCCCTGAAAAAATAGCAGCCACGCCTCACCTGGGGCTTGGTGATGTATACAGGTTTGTTGAGCACGAGCCACGTGACGGTCTCGTGGCACGCAGGCATGGTGGTAGAGCCGTCGTAGGTCACATAGTATGGGGTGTGTGGCAGCAGCTCGTGCAACGACACTTGTGGTATCGTGAACGAGTCGCCTGTATGAAACATATTTGCATCATCGAAATAAACTTTCCCAAGTTTAGTTTTGTCATTTAATTTTAATCGTTTGGTAAAAACCCGAAGCTCATTGTTACCTCAAACCCGAAGCTCATTGTTCCAATCTTGCTGTGCTCAATCACCCAAGTACCTGGCTAATTTAAATCAGAAATTTCGCAATTATAGCTGCCTCAATTTTGATGATCCTAATATTTTATGCAACCCCAATGTTTAAATTAAAAATGAACTCAAACGCCGAGATAGATTATAATTCATATTTTTATAGTTAATTTCTAACGATTAATGAATTCAACTTACGCTAATTGGTAATAAATAAAAGAGTTTATTGATAAGTGTGAGAGTCCCCACTCAACCACTTTCATTACCAGCGCGCTAGAACAGAATTAGTCTACGGACTTCAGTCACAGCATTTAATTTACTCACTGATTCCTTTAATAAGGAAAAATTACAACTTAATAAGCGTTAATAAAGAAAATTCATATTAGAAGGCTCAAAATTTGGATAGAAAAATTAATAAAATTCAAATTATTGCTCTTTTATTGAGACCTCATTGAAACTAGATTCAGCTAAATTTTCATTAACGAATTCATATGTTTAAGCTCCACTAACACAAGTTGGTGCCAAATTAATCGGCTCAAGCACGTAATTCATGAACGTCATGGTAAAGATCAAGATAAGCTTGATTCTTTACGTTGGTCACGAGCAAGAAGCAGAAATGCACTCTTCTAGTTTGCTTTAATACAGAAGAATGATGCCTGTCAGTTTCAATTAACGTCTCTTCACAGATACAGACACGAATACGAGCAAGTTTAGTGCTGTGCATAGCAACGGAGCATCTGGGTGATGGATTAGTGGTTGTGTAAATGAATGTATCTGCGAAATGGATAATTGTTTATATTGTTATATAGCAATATAAACACATGATTTTTTATATTGCTCTCATTTACTTATCATGAAGGAACACAGGAAAAAATCATGAAATATTAAATAGGTCGTCCTCAGATTTATTCATACAATTGACTACACCCAGTGGAACTGGTTGATTTAACAGACCATCGAAAAAAAAAAACATATAAACGACGTCTTTATTCTAAAATTTTGCTGCTTCTGTTTCCACACTACGATACAAATTCAATAAGTCATACAATGGCGAAAACTTGCATTCTTTTTGCATACAAAACGAGGAAATAATTCCTAATTTCAGCAAATGTTATTTCCATACATAGTTGGAAATGAATCCATTTTGTTTCTTGAGAATTTCGTTCCGTGGCACCTATTTTACTTTGCTTTTGACTTATTGCTGGGCTCAACCTTAGACCTACGCTATAAATTGCCCTTTTCATTACTTTGCATCGAGAATTACGACATTTAATTATCTACATGAATTACTCGCAATAACATCTGAATTTTACTTGAATAAACGTAAAATTTCACAATTTTTTCGTTCAGCGTTAAATTATTAACCGAGAATAACGGCTTTAGATTAAAAATTATTTTTATTTGAGGTTACTACCTCATTCGTGGCGATTTCTTTGCCTTAAATTTCACCGTTAAATTACACTATCGCCTTAAAATGACACAACCTCATTTAAATAATTGAAATTCGTAGTAGCAAATCTACAATAACTGAAGACTCGAGGGAAGGTCTCGACCTGATTTGAAGGATGACTATTGTAATGTTGAGCCTGGCCAACTGTTCGTGTGGAGGCTTAGTGTTCAGGTTGAACTTTTGATTATAGAGCAAATTTGACCTGACTGGAGTACCTTTAATTCAGTCGCCACTTTGCTGCCTAATCTGTTACGCATCGAGGAGCATTCGTGGCTACGTGAATCCGCCTTTATTCACTTCAATAAATTTTATTACTATGTTATTGTTTTCATAATCAACCGGCGTTTTAATGTTGACGATTCAAGAGGATAATTTCATTAGTAGGTGTGTCGGAATAATTTTTTGAAACTATTCATGTTTTTATACTCGAGTTTTGAATACATTTCCAGCGTTCATACATTTTCTGCACCCTGTTTTTTCAACTGTTTAAAAGATAAATGTTCAAATGTTTTCTATATATGTATATTATACACAGAAATATTTATTCCTTCCAGAAAGCTACAAAAAAATTGAAGCCACGTCGGAATTTAAATCTAATAAATCATCAAGAAAAAATAAGAATAGTCTTCGATCATTGAGAATGCCCTATAAGTTCACACCTTTTGTCTACCAAACATTACGAAAATCGGTATACAACCAGCAAGTAGTTTTCTAAATTTTATGACAATTCCGTTCGAATCTCAAACTTTCGTAAGACGTAATTCAGTCACAGAAAAAGTTAACAGGTCGCCATTGACTTGGATTATCAGTGGCTTATTGATCAGCAATCGTCATAAATTACGGTGATTTTATGATCCAGTGCAGCCATAATAATCATGTTCTCCGTCATAGATGCATTGAAAATGCTACTGCAAATCTGGCATTGGGGGGAGGCAATGGCAGCACGAATGCTTGTGATGAAGACAAGACACTAATAAATCAGTGCACAGTTGGGAAATAATTTTTTCACATTTTTAACATAAATAATTATTTGAAACAATTATTAAATCATTCAACTTGTGTATTGGATAATAATGGAAAATGAAATACAATGTTTATAGGGGACTTTGATACTCGCGGAACGAGAAAATGAAGAAAAATGTGTTAGTATCTTCGAGGTAATTTTAATATATTGAACTTAATTCGATTTTTTCATTGTGGAAAGAAATTTTTAAGCGTACCGACGAGATTCCAGTTGTCGAATATCAATGAAATACAACATTCGTAAAACTATCCCCTCGTAAAATAATATTCCGTGAAACTATTCGCTTGAAAGTTGTGGCTGAGGAACTGATGTAGTCGTCAGAAGTGTCGATGATTAGCTTAGCTCACAACTTATACTTAACACGTCGATAATCGTTCATATTCACGACAAGGCTATTTGTTAGAATTATTCGTGCAATCCGTAATAATTTGATTGGCTTAATCGATATTGAAAGAAGTGATTTTGAAGTTTCAATTAAGATTAATGTATGTCGAACAGGAGGCAGTGCAACCGTGAATTAAAAATGACAATCAGTTTCTAATCGTGTATTTTTAATAATACATGCGCAGAAAAAGTTTAAATTTCAAGAACTCACTGAGATAAAATACGTTCTTATCAATTTTGATGATTATATTTATTATATTATATCTGGCAACCTATACTTCTATTCATACAAGCAAAGATCATTAAAACCTAAAATTGACAATAAAAGACAAATCCACCTAAAATAACACAGCAAAATTGGCCTTTTAGGCTTTTTTGCTTGTAATGTTTGAATTTTTATTTTGGATTATTTAATGATATTATATTTACTTTCTAGGTTTGTCCAACTGACGATGGAGCTGGTTTCCGAAACGTTTTCCTTAAGAAAGATATGGTGAAATTCTGTGCCATCTTCTCTGTTTTAAATTCCTTGTTAATTTGTGTTTTGAGCAATCGAGTGATTTTAGTAGCTCGATTTTTATTTTATTTTGTAGTAAAGGATTAATATATAAAGAAGATCTGGCCAGATAAGTGATATTTAGCGGATTCCTATTTTATTGCGCTTTCAGGTGGCTTTTCTGATTTGTTGAGAATATTTTCGCAGAATTAAGACACCAACACCTTCCAGCAATGACTGACGAAAATGAATTTTCGAAAATTTCATTAATTATTTTCTTTCGTACAAATTGTCATCGTAATTATTTAACAAAATTATGAACTACTTGCTTATGAATTGAACTCTATGCGACTAATTATGAACTTTAATTGCTCTATGCGTTATTAGCTCTCACTCCATTAAAAATGACGTGTGATGTCAAATTGCTAGTGTTTTAGTTACTGGAAAAATCAGTCTAAGATCATAAAGTTCATAACTTATCGTACTTTTACTAAAACAAATTTGATATCTTGCAAGAGATTTTTGTTCCTTCCTGAGATTCAAATTATTCTACTTCCCCCAGGGATCTCCCGTACACTACAATCCCTGAAGAGGGTGGTAGAAATATAACTTAATTCAAGGAAGTGACGATTTTACAATCGTCTATAGAATTTAAATAAAAAGACTATGCTGCATATTTTGCAACAGAAAATGGAAAAGTGATTCCTGCTCAAATATTATTCTGTATCCGATTTATTTTAGAAATCAATTTAAATTTAAATGAATGCGAACTTTAAGAAATAGTTAATGTATTCGTAATTTGTTAAATAGTTGCAAAAACCTCGCTTCAACCATGGTAAGAAGTGCCAGTTTCTGAATCTCGGGCATAGATGCTAGCAAAGTTTCGATTGAAAAATGTTATCGTCATTTTGGCCTTTCAAGTCTACTAAGTTTATGAAACATGTGACACGACAATATAGTGCTATCCCTATCAAACGATTCAACGAAGTTAAAGTATTATACGACACGAAAAAATTGTCATCAAAGCCTCTTAATTCATCAAAGTTGACGTAATTTATGCTTAAGTTTTCTTAAATTTCACTAACAATTTCTAAGCACTATAGTAATGAGTTCAACTAATATAAAATTGATAATTTCTTCCTAATTAAATATTAGTAAAAGTGAATCGAGTTATATATGTAATGCATGTTTTCTGTCCCTTTAATTCAATCGTACATGTTTCTCCCATTGCATAAACAGTAGAGAAAGCTAATACAATTATCAGAAAAACTGTGAAAAACAAGCAATTATAACTGAAACCTCACTCAAAGCCAGGCATCGATTAAACTTGAATAAGTTATGGAAAAAGAGTGCTGGTGAGGGACTCTGCTCGATCGTGAAGTTTGTGGTTTTGAATGTGGCAGACAAAGCATCCGTCTCTGTCGCAAGGCACAATGTAGCGAGGCTACTTCAACTAGCTGCACTGCTCGTACCACAGCTCCACATACGTGTATTGTGGTGCTTTTCTGTTCATGAGTGGCATAGCTTTTTGCGGTTCTCTTAGACATGAAACAAAGTATGTAAGTTCTCTGTTACATGATCCTGTGAGTGTATTAGTAATGCAGCTTCCTGCTGACAGATCTTGATGAGATTGAGATGTAGTCCATTTACACGGTAACTTATTAATCATGGTTGAAATATCTACTCTCATCACATCACAAATGGCTGGAAAGCAATTGAAAATACTTACTAATAAATTCCAAATGAAAAATATATCGGAGTCGCGCAGTGGAGTTTAAGTTAATATATAAGAGTCGCCACGATCATCAACAGGATTACTAGAACTGAGGGTAAAATTATATTTGTAAGAAGACAAAACAGATGCAGTCAATTTGGCGATAAATGTGAACTGGTACAAATTCATCCCGAGTGCTCATAATGACTTTATAATGTATTAAATTGGTCGAAGTTATATTTTGATGATGCCTGTAAATGTATATGAATGAAAATTGATTCCCGTATAATCGTTTATTCCGGAAGGATTAGAAGGGTTCAATGCAGTTGCGTTAGAAGTACATAAATTTTTTCCGTTCGTACTGATCTCTGATGCGATGACGTAATGAGATACAAATAAAAAAAACGTCCGCGTGACGTTTAAACTTTTGTTAGAGTCCCGTATTGGAGAAACTCCCTTTCCGTAAAAAAATTCATCCATACGAATTAAGAATGTGACTTCCATGACTTGATTGCGAGAGTAAAGGACGTACGTAGTTATTTTAAAATACAAGAGTTCGCAGTCCTCTCTTGTATTCATGTCTAAGAAAATAAAACTAGTGCATGACAGTAAAAATTCGAGCAACGTGAAGTAAGGCAAATCAATAAATGTCTTACTCACCGACAAATTTAATATTTTCGACACCTTCTGTTAGGAGACTCAACCATGGACTTGAATTTTCTCCCAGCTGAAAGAAAAATTTATGATTGTTAAAGAAATGAACATACATATTTCCAGAGAACATGTATGACCAGAAAAAGTTATTTGTTAAGTAAATCTGCAGCAATAGAATAGAAGAAAAATAAATAAAGCAAAAAATAAAATCATATGTTTTCTGGACTGAACAATCATATGAAATTGCATCAAGTGTATGCACTTCTTAAAGAATGAATCATTAAGCAAGGAAAGCTAACTGTGACTTCTAAATTTAAAATAAAATAAAGCAGGCGTACTTGTATGATAAAGCGAATTAAATTCATACAAGATGGGAAATTGTGGCAAATTTAGATTTCGCAGCAAAGTTTACACCAGGTCGTTGAACGCAGTCAAAAATTGCACGCTGTTTTTAATAATAAACTTCCTAATACATCCCCACTAATTATCTCTTCAAGGAAGAACCATTTAACTCGACTTTTGATAATTAACGTAATTATTATAAACTGTGCAATAAATAGGAAAACAAGTGCAAATGCCATTGCTAGGTCAAGTTTGGCAATGCGAAAACTTTTATTTTCTTTAAACAGGCTTCGTTGCCATTAGTTGAGCGATCGCAGGCCATATAAAAATTATGGATTCAAATTAAATTGGAATATCTAGTATAAAGTGAAAGTTAATTGAATGGAATGAGAATTAGAAACAATTTATTCGTGAAATTACTTTTCAGTTTATTATTCACAGTCGTGCGTAATATAACTCACCTGAACTAACACCGAGATGCCAACAATGCCATAAGCTTTGTCAAGAGCTTGTGAAAAATTGGAGTACAGCTGAGAGTTGAAGCCGAGTAGCTGTAACTGGAAAAAATATAAAACCTTTATAAATTAAAGTGAAACATTACATCAAAACAGCGGCATGAAGACTTACGTTCTAAAACTCATTTAAACAAGAGTTAAAGCCGAGTAGCTGTAACTGGAAAAAAGATAAAACATTTATGAATTAAAGTAAAACATTTCATCAAAACATTACAAATGACTCTCTAAAATTCCTTTACACAAGCGAAAATCATTCCCTCTTTTACAATTTTTAATTGTAGGTTATTCTTAAGTAGCAGATATTTTTGTATCGTGTTGCATTGTATTCAATTAAAAGTTTATCCAAACTCCAAGGTATATCTTCGATTAATTTTGTAAAGTGTATGTGTGTAAAAAGTACATGTAAAACAGTGCCCAATCGGTTGGAACAAACGTGTCATCATTGAAAACGAATGCTGATAAAATTTTAATTTTATTCAGTTTCAAAACGATTTGCTGCACACATGATTTGCAATTCGCGCGAAATTATCCATGAAATATTCTTTAAAATATAATTTCCATTATTTTCCTTTCCAGATAATTCAAGAAAAAACTTCTACCTTAAAATTTATAGAACTTGCTACCATGAGAATTTCATCAAATTCACACACAATTCTGACAATAAAATTAAATTTTCAACATATATGCTTTCATTTACATCGAATTCTGCTTCGCATCCCTCAATCGGTCAGTAAAGCGACGAATATTCAAGTTATTATTAGTAATGAATGCTTGGTTTCTATTAAATATTGATTCCAAATCCCTCATGTTCTCATCAGACGTTTCTAAAATGAGTAAAATTCCAGCATATACATTTTTTCATGACTTCTAATTTTAGCTTGCTTAATTTAGAGTCTACCGGCATTAATGTATGAAAATAAAAATGAGTATGAAAAAATTCGTATCGATCAAGCTTTGCTACATGACTGAAAATAGATAAGGATCAATTAAAAAAAATTAGGTTTACGAAGTTCGACCTGAGCTTTAAAACACCATGTTAAATATGGACCGCATTATTTGTTGCTCACTGTATTAAAAAAAGTAATCTGAACAAATCTCAAACTCGCTCTAAATTATATAATCAGATGATGGAATTAATTAAAAAAATAATAAAATATGAATATTAATTTAAATTATACAGATCATGCTGATGATGCCGTATTAGTTATACAGGTACATCTATTTTACATCTCTACTTTAGTTTTGTGGTGGAGGGTATCATTTATAGACAGATGTAGAAATCGAGCGCGGCTTTATGAACATAATAATCACTCAAGGTATTTCGAATATATTCTCCTCAAAATTAATTCTAGCGGCGATCGCAAGGGCATCAATAAAGACCTAAGCCAGGGAATGGATTATTCAGAATTCATGAGGCAGTTCCAAGCAAAGTCCGAGAGATTATTACGTGTCAGGCGCCGAAAATAAGGCTGGTTACGACATTTTACAACAAATGGCCGAACACCCGAGCAACACCAGCCATCTATTGTGCCTTTGTCCGCAAAATCGATTAGTAGCGCATGTTGGAGGTTCTTGATTCTAAACCAGGAGCCACACCTGCTTTCTTGACCACATTTTTACTCGTCTTGGTCTTACATCGTCTCAGCACGTATATTATAATATTATTATTAAAACACGTGAGGATTAATGATCGAGCAAGCATTCACATCATTAATCAACATTAAGTAAGCATTTACATCACTAATCAATACTATTCATTATCTAAAAACGTGATCAAATGCTCAAATAAAGACTAAAATCTATCTGAGAGTACGTATGATGTATAAATTTTAGTTGACGAACCAAACTCCTCCAAGCTCAATAACTTATTGTGCATACCTATGAGACTATAAATGAATTTTGACATGCTGAACGTCGATCAACTTCATTGTCATGCAACTGTATAATTTCATGTTATCTGAATTACATTATGCATCTGACATGACATAAGTCAACTTCGAAAGTTCTCTTTTCCTGATAGGTGGTCATTCAATGCCATTCGAGGAAAGTAGCTTGAACAAAATACAAGTAAAATTCTAGCGTTACTTAGTTATTACGTTCATTTCGTCTAAAAGAAATTCAAGAAGTTAAAAAATTAGTTGATCGACCAGTAGATGATATCGTCAGTGCTCTACATAAAGTCGATTTCTGGAGCGACTGCCGACTAGGTTAACCACCTACTTGTCGCTCGATCAGATCCAGTACGCAGTCTCTAATATTAAACATAATGAGCTTTGGCCCGAAGAATTGTAAGCCAATAGCGGGGCCTTTAGTGATCGATTAAATGTGATTGGAGCTACACTCGGTCACTGAATCATTTTTGTGTCGGTCAAGAGCGTGAAACAAATTTATTTTAAACTTTATTGGATCTAAACATGAAGCGGCAGGACACCTTTAGCCCTCGCTCTTATGCTGATCCGATCACTGTTAATCCCTAACGATCGAGTAAATTGGCGCACCACTCGCACTCAACTTACAAGATCATGAGTATGTAACAACATTATGTAGAAAATGTTGGTTACTATATAAGACATTCAATGACTAGCGTTCTGTAGTTTCTCATGTTCCAGATACTTTTTTCGAGATTCAATGGTATATATTGTACATTCAGTTATATATATTGTATATTCAGTATCTTTTAACTAGGTTCTCTCTGGGTCAACGACTCTTCAAATTTTCATGCATCACGAAGAAAAATTTCGTAGCATTGGAGAATAATTCGATACAACTAATCTTTTTTAGCTCATCAAATAATCTAGAAAATTTTTAACAACAGAAACTACGAGACTTAAAAAAACATTAATTACAAACTTATCAAAAAGTTTTGCTCTCTTGAACGATTGTATAGTTAAAGTAAATTGTAAATTCTCGGCGCACGCCGTATCTACTACACGTGGCGTGTTTGCCTCAGGATTATAGATTCGGATGAACTGCTGCATCACTGAACTCTTGTGACTGTAAATTCAATGGCACTTTCATGGCTTGGCCACTAGATCGATGGCCTGGAGTGGCTGCTAGGAGCTGTTGTGGTCACATACTGTATTATTCTATAAGAAGTGACGAGGTTTCAACGTCCTTCAAGAATTCCTGCGTGTTTTCGTCTGTGACTTGAAAAAATCCTTTTACAGTTCGTATGGCATGACGCCTATACAAGAACATCAGGATTGTTTCATGTTATTCTAAAAGAAGTGACGAGACTTTAACATCCTTCAAGAATTTCTGCATGTTTACGTCTGTGACTTGAAAAAATCCTTCTACAATTCATACGACACGATGCTTATACAATAACATCAGAATGGTTTCATCATTTATAGCTTTTCTTATTCAACTTGTATGGCTTAACTCAATGATTCATCTATCAATCAAATCAGTTGCAGCATTCAATTACAACGTAAACTGCTCATGCAAGCGATAACTATAAATTTATTACGGACAAAATTAATTTATTTTGGTTCGATATTTTATTAAATGATTGTTTCTTCTATCTGAAGCACAGGACTCCAAATGGAATACTTTATCGATTACATCTACGCATATATTGATAATTCAATTAATCATTGTGGACATCTTTTATGATGAAAAATGTACATCCCGATTCAAAAACTTTGCTTATTTCAAGCGTATCGGTTCCACTGATACAATAACTATGCAGAGCTGGGCAGCGCTACTTTGAAATGCAGCGGCCGCTACCGCTACATGCTCTAAATGTAGCGGGCGCTACAGCTACCACTACAATTGCTTAAATGTAGCGGGTGCTACCGCTACCGCTACTGAAAATGTAGTGGCCGCTACATGTAGCGCGCTACTGCCCACCTTTGGACGAACAAATAACATGTTGACTCTAGTAACAGGCTTAGGTTGACAACATTACACCGAAATACTTCGTGCAGTTTTATTCTGTAATTTATATTATGTATTTATCATGCTGGTTTCTAAATAATATTTAATCTATTAAGTAAAATCTAAAGGCTTAATCTACAAATGTAGCGGTAGCGCTAAAGCGGTGAAACCTCGTATCGCTACTTAAATATTATCGGGCGCTACCGCTACCGCTACAATTGCTTAAATGTAGCGCCGCTACCGCTACATGTAGCACGCTACTGCCCACCTCTGTAACTATGCAATGGCTTCAAACAGAAATATAATACCTAATAGTGGAATTGTCGAAAGATTTGTGTCACTCATTGTTCTGAAAACTAATTTCAACTGCTGAACTCACCAGTTCAGTCAGTGCTAACAATTTTTATGCACCGCCAACTCACTAAAAAATACATGTAACCCTTACCTGATGCTCATTACTTTATAATAAAAACACGATGGAAAATCAAACTAGTATTATTTTACTACTACTAAAATACTTTAATCAAGCGTACGAGTTTATCTTTCCAAGCGTCAAGAAACCTTTCTTCATAGCCTGAGTAATTCTGTGAGTTAGTCAATAATTTATATATATTTTTTAATTTATAATTTATATAATTGCTTCAGGTAAACTACTCGCCGGAGTTATCATGTCAACTTAGGCCTTAATAATTGAAAGTGAAACATTGTCTACGCATTCCTATAAAAAGTTTATTCATGAGCTGTAAACTTGCTAATAGAATATACGGGTTACAACAACTGAAAATTTTAAATATATACTCATCGGCAGCGTCGCCTAGTTGAGTGTCGGTGATACTTAGTCTGCGGAAACAATATCCTGGTGAAGAGAACGTAAGAAGTTGAAACTATTGCTGAAGAATTCACCAAATGCGAGTGCAAGTCGGGCTGATATAAGATTTATTATACTTCCTTGCTGCATTCAAAATATTTTGTAATGGTTGTTTTAACTTTAGAGAAGTCGATGCGAGACGGGGTGTTTTGCGCTCGTGTCAATGCCAATATGAGACTCGTCAAACTCGAAGTATCTTAAAGTATCTTAGATATCTTCGAATAAGACGTCATGTAATAATTTTCACCCGGGAAAAAAATTCGAAAATTTTCTTGCTGGTATTTCAATTGCGACTTCTATATGGGGTAATATTTGCTATACTAAATACGAATCTTAGCCACTTTCTTCAACAATTCAATCTATAACCTATCAATTTGACGCTCATTAAATGTAGAACCATTTTGGGCAGCAAGAAACACGACAGGATAATATGAAAACAAAGAGTAAAAAACTTTTGGAATTGAAGCAAGGAGCGACGTTGTATGTTACACGTCATATTCGTAATGCACGCTAATGTGCGGGACAAGCTATCAGTCATGCAGCGGTAGGATGGCTAGCACGCCACGAATAATTGTACGGTCTCTGTTCTCTACATGAAACATGAACGCCGTTACTTCCAAGAAAAGTATGACGTAGAGTATGCCATTATTTATATAAAAATGTGATGAGCAGCATTACGACTCACTTGCACTGAGAATCATTCAAAAAGGAGCATGTGCGTAATATTTTTTTTTGTAGCAGAACTCTGAATATAAAACTATGAGAGAAGGCTTCTGAGTTTTGTAAAACGTGTTCTCCAAGAGTTACGGGATCTTTCATTGCTACAGGGTGATTCACGGACACTTTTTAATTTGAGAGCTCTAAATAACTATTAAAGATATCATTACATTATAAAATTTATCGAAAAAAATTGCCTTAGTTTTTTAATCCCTTAGCTCTGATGATAACATGGCATAAATGACGGTCCCCATTGTCAATTTATTCAGATAATCGATTTTCGAAGTTTCTTTCAACTCGCTGAAGCATATTTGCGAGTATGTTGGCGATGGCTTGGCATATATAGTTATTCAAATAATGTAGGGTCCTTGGACCCTACCCGCTTGCATTTACAATTTCCACTTGCTTTTAAATGTGTTTACCCTCGTAACAATGTATTTCCGATCAGGAACTCGACCTGAAGGACGAATACGGAACGGAGTGCGAATGGTCGTTGAGTAGCGATAACGGAACGGCCATTAGAAAAGTACGCTCGACAGCAAACGCACGCTACTCACTTGTCCAGTGCAGTGGCAACTGACTAGGTAGGACACAAAACTTCATGACCTTGCCTTTACGAAATACTCTTCGCCTTTTCCCCACAACATTTGGCTGCTTGGTGCGAAGTACAAAACAGGAAGTTTCCGTGTATCAAGGAATGAGGAGCTGCTTGATTCTAGCGGCTTTTAGAAAGTTAATGAATGACTGATTCTGTTGTTTAAATGATAATTTAAAACTTGACTTTTTTTCAATTAATGCAGAATATGAGGCAAGGACACTAAGTTTAATTTTTAAAATAAACTTTTGCAGCATGACCTCCAAAAATATAAATTTAAGCAACATTGACCGTGCAACAAACAAGAACAGTTTCTTTGCGTGTGCTATTTATACAATATTGAAAATCAATATAATTCAATTTAGTTGAGTACCTCTGCGGGAAATGCCCTGCCGCTGACGGTGTGTTCGGAGCCGAGCTGGTCCGACGCGCCGTAGTGCAGGTGAATTTCCGTGAGTTGGTAGCGGTAGGACAGAGGGCCGCCCGTGACGTTCAGTGGTGGCTTGCTGGAGTCTAGTGACACCACCACGCTATGACCGGTGTTCTCTACCGTGCAGCTCACCTGGCCAAACATAAGGGGATGGTAATTTAATTGCTACTTAGATGGATATTTGTTACTTACTCATACAGGAGTTTATTTCATCATCTTGCGTAATGAATTGAAAAAACAATCATACGCAAGCCCATTGGGAAGTCTTAGCAATCATTAAATTCATGACATTATAAATTCATGACATCATTAAATTCGTTTCCGCCTTCAAGGCGATTGAAGTTTGCCATCTGGATACTATTAGAAAGAAATACATTATTGATCAGAATCTGGAAAAATTATGAAGATAATTCTCCTGGAAATTAATTCCAAGTTCTGTAGACTAACCATATGCGTATCAAAGTTAAATTAATTATTTTATCATCAAATTTTTTACTACTTACATTAAATGATTGAAAATAAGAATATTTGATTTTCACATTTAAGTCATCATGTTGATCACTGGTGTTTTACTCTAACTGGCATCATTTATTTCCAGAGCGATCAAGTTCAAAATGAAAATCAAGTTTGAAAGATCAAATACTATTCAACAAATTTGCTCATTACATTATGAAAATTTAAACGCAAATTCGCGCGAGAATATATGACAACGAATTAGAAGCAAACGAGGAATAGAACACAGATTCGATAAAAAATTAAGATTAGTTGCCGTTTTTCAATTGTTAAGTCAACTTGATTTATAAATTCTGTTATTTAAATGTGTTTATACCCATACATACAATCGATATATAAATGGTTTCCAGTAAGGCTATGGAAGCAATCACCGACTAACTCTCAAGTATTCATGCCAAGATGTGCGCAAGCAATTATTTTAGAATTATCAATCAAATCTGGTGCAAAAATAACTCAATATTCAATCACTATATGAACGAGGGCTTTAATAATAATTATTCAAATACGGTAATTAGTTCGTCTTATTGAGACATCATACTCTTGTAATCACAGCTGCTGTAAAGTGTCATCTAATCCTGTTCAATTTTAAATACAGATCAAACGTTAGTATGATTAAAGAAGATCTCATTGCTTTATTAGAGTGATAATCATCTGTTAATGATAAGTGATGTGAACTGATATTATATCGTGCGAGCGGCGGCTGGGCGGAATTTCTTAGCAGATCTCTAATGGGTTTCAGAGAGCTTTTGCAAGCAGCAACTGACTAATTACCAGGAATTGATAAAGGCAAGCAGCAGGTTAGTTTTATGCACACCTTAACTTGCATTTAAGTTCCATATGACATTATTAGTATAGGGTGGACCTGCACAATTTTGAAGTTGAATGTTTGATCGAGGTGATCTTGAATTCACGAATGATCTTTCATATTCGACCAGATAGCCGTGTAAATAAAATGAACCCAATTTCTTTAATAGTTCATTAATTTAAGCTTCTTGCTCAGAAACGCTGCTGCAATATAAACTGAGTGAGTAATCATATTATTATCTGATGACATAACTTAAGATTTTCGATCTTTCCAAGCTAATACATTACTTCATTGTAACTTTGTTTTTTCAATATTTTAAGTGGGTGATAACAACGTTTAGGAATCAAATCGACGTCGATTCTGTAATCGTCGTCAAAATCAGGAATCAAATCAATGTATTCGTTGACGGATTTAAAACAATATATTAAGAGCCTATATAATAACAATATATTGTTTAAGTTAAAATATAATATAAAGATACAATAATAATATTATTATATTAAGAGCTCAATAAAATATTTATAGCTTAACAATATATCGCTCAAGTTATATCATATTAATTAAGTTACAATAAAAATATTGTTATATTAAGAGCTAAATTAAGCCTCACTTTATGTTTATCGATGTGTAGATGTCGCAGGTTGGGGTCGTACAATAGCCTGGCAGGGTCGATGTCTATTGGACTCTGACGTCGGCCGCGGCTGCACAAACTCCAGTCAGGGTTGATGAGACCCCAGAAATCGGGACCTGAGAAACAACAAATCAAATTTGTAACTTGCAAAGGCAAGAAATTAAATGCATGGCTTAGTGAGAGCGTTTGCACCGATAGGTTTACATAGAAAACAGTAGTGATGAATTGATCATTGCAAAGTCGACCAGGCTGGAGTTTTTTTAAAGATGAATTAGTACTTATCACATATATTGAGTGAAAATTTCCTTACGATTTTATTCTTTTATGTCGTATCAAGAAAATTGAGCAATTATAATTGCTTGTTTATTCTTCTGCAGCCATTCCATTAGAAATTCTCATAACGAATTAATCCAGAATTAACATAATGATAGGAAAATAATTTTCCAGAATGTCAAAATTCAAGCATCGTCTTAAAACACAGCAAAGCGAGCCTAATATTGGATAAATGAACGCGCCATTTAAATCACTTTCTTTGAACTCTATGCTGCACACATGTTGTGTTGTTTATTATTTCTGAGGACACTTTATGAGGTACTAACGCATAAAATTTTCATTGCAGTCTGGAGAGAAGCATAAAAATGACCTCCAACATTGTGAATCCTGGAGATTTTTTCATATTTTTCGTCTCTCCTTCATTTGTATCATCGGTAAGCATTTCAATGAGGTCACTATCATACAGTAGGCCTATGGAGCAGGACTCAAAGCCTACAAAGTTGGTACTTGCGTTTGCATCCATAGTCAAATTGGTGCAGCTAGTGTTTCAGAAGCGGTCATAAAAGAATAGTTTTACGTAGTATCACATACTCTATTCAGGTCCTCGAAAAAAGTGGGTTCTAAAAACCGTTAACGATCGTGGTTGACTCGAAATAATAAACTAAATTCTATGGCATTGCAAAACGGCTTTAAGGGGAGCGTCCACCCTAAAATAGAAAATTTTCACTTTTTCGGTTTTTATACTCATTTTAAAGCTGACATTCTGCCCTATCCAACGGTACCATTTCCATATCTGTACGTTGATTTATGATTTCACGACATTTCATGAAAGGGGGGGCGGGTGGGGGAGTTCTTCAAGTGATTAGATAGGAGCTAATTCGCTGCCCAGCACTACAAATACAGTGTTTCTATGAGGTGTAGCTCAGTGTGCCTCCGGGCTTTGTAGGGAGAGGTGCGCATGTAGTCGCTCCCACCATCCTTGAGTGGAATCAAGCTCCAGAAACGTTTAGTTTGGTATCTATGCTACATTGAGCGCCTATTGCCTGTCTCTTATACACATCTAGATGTGTATAAGAGACAGCTGCTGCCCTGCGCTGCATGACTTGTTCTGCCTGCCCTGCGCTGCATGACTTGTTCTGCCTGCCCTGCGCTGCATGACTTGTTCTATTTTCTTTCCGCTGCACGATGACGCAAAAAAGACAGCTAAAGCAACGTCTGAATAAATGTCCTAAAGTATAAAGTGACGACTTTAAAGTTAGTTCACACAACTATTTTATTCATCATTCGAGTGTAAATGATATATAGAAACAACCGCAACATTCTCATGCTAAATGAAAAGTTTTGAATTCAAATCAAAGGGTAAAGTATGTTGTATAAGATATCAGTTGTTACGTTTATTTCTTCTTAAAATAACTAATTGATTCGTCATAAACCAATTCATTAAAAACTTAAGCTCATTATTGAAAAATTATTAATTTTCCCTGCAATATTAGACCTAAGAGGAGACGAAAGTTCAAATTTATAACTATATCCCAAAACAAATTCAATTATTTGATGGAAAAAATATCTTCCAAAGAAAAAATCTTCAATTGGTTTAGTGGTGCTGTTAATGGAAAAATATCTTCGTTTACTTCCGAAGAAAAAAATTGAATTGGTTTAGTGACGCTGCTTTTGTTGCGGATTCGGCGACGAGTGTTGGCATGAACGCAGAGCGGAGACAACACGAAGAGCAAACTCTGGTGTACTGAATATTTCAGGGGACCTTCATGATTCAGACGCCAGCTTTGCGTGCTGCTATTGTGGCCATCCTTCGCTTTTTACACTTAAAAAATTGTATAATGTAAAGTTTTTGACAGAAAATTCTCCAGCTGTTATTATGTCCTGAAAATTGTTCAAAATTATCAATCAATTTCATAAGGATTACCAATTCCTCAACACTAAAATTCAAAGATCATGTTAACATATAAACTATTGATAATCGGAGAATGTAGAGGATAAGGCAGAGAGGCGCTAGTGAAACGCACACAGTTTAGTAGAGTCTAAATATTTCCTCATAACCATTCTACAAGAAAAAAATTACCTTCGACTAAAAATAACTGGCGCCTAAATATTTTCCCTACACGGGCTTCACCTAGCAAAAATATTAAACGGAAATAAAAAATAACCCAGTTGACCGGTGCTTAACATTTCGACAATATATTGGCAACCCTCATAGAAAAATATCACCTCGAAATAAAGAAAAAGTTTTCTGATACCTTTAATTTTTTTAATATAGGTTCCCCTGTTGAAATATTTTACCAATAAAAAATAACGCAGTTGACTGATGCTTAAATACTCTCTCAATATCTATAAAAAAATTAGATCATTACACACTGCAGTGAGTGACGAAGAGCGCATTTTCCAACGTCCATCCGTCCGTCCGTGACGGACGGACGGACGGACATGACGAGCACAATATCGCTTTTTTTCCATAAATGAGAAAATACGCTAAAAACTAAAAAAATACCCTGAAATAGAAATAATTATTCATCGACGATCTCATCGTGCATGATGAATTCATTGTCAAGGACATTATATCAATAGTGCAGTACGACAAGAACGGGAATGTGGTAGATTTTAAGCCTATTAAAGAGTGGAGTATCGGGGCTATGCTGACCTCGAAGTTGGGCAGCAACTGAATCATCGATCGACGGCTCTTCTACGAGTGAAAATTAGGCGGCGGGGCTGTTGATCATCGATAATCTATGGGAATTCCTTAAGTATTGAGTATTGTTTTTACGACAAGACACGTATTACTGGGTGTAATAATTCTCAAAAGCACACAAGGGTGTTTATTATGTGTTTAAAAATTCTATTGCATAGAACAATATTTTTATGAATCATTTAATAACATTAATAATTTTTCCCGTATTGCCGTACTTTCACACAAAAGTGAACTTCGACATTTGCGTACGTGTAATGGAATAATTAATGCAGAGCAGTCCATTATATCGATGATAATGACTTGATGGTGATGCAGTACCAATTAATAAAGCATTTGATCTTATCTGTATTTAGCAGTACCAGTTTCTAATTGATATATTAACTTACTCATTTAAACCAAAATTAAAGTGATATTAACTTTAATTTAGCAACTTGGAGAAACATTGCAAATTTCCTATGCAATGTTTTAATAAAGCTTCAATGCGTCAAACATTTATTACACGAAATTACCTACTGGTATTAGCAGGAAAAAAGTTAAAAACAGAAATTCTCAAGTATTTAGTATATTAATGAAACCTTTTTTCTACATAAAATACTTTGCCAGCTGCATTATAGACGCATATGAATTCTATGCGCTAGAAACTATTTCAAGAGAATAATGAGCTTAAATAATTGTCATTTATTTTGTTCGCCAGTTTTGTGAATACGAATTTCCAGCCGAAATAAGCCTGAGGTATAATAATTGGTAGATATTTGAATAAGTTAGTGATCCGTGCGCCAGCAGCCATTGATGGATATAGATTTTGAACAGTTCGTATGGAGCCATCAGCCTAACGAAGAAAAGTATGGCAATACAAACATAAGCTCGGAATTGGATGTGATGAAAATTCTCGTGACAAATTTTCACCTCGGAAAAATATATCCTGCACTCATTTAACGCGAACTGTTTGCAATAGTTGAAGTTTGGGCAAAAGAAATTGCGTTACTGGAGATTTTGCATTTATTTTTCGATGTAGCACCTGCATCCTACAGAAAGAAGAACACCTGACACCTTTGCCGAGACCACCTAGCTCATTTATTCATCCTTATTCTATAAGTATTCGACCACAGGCACGAAATTTTCTCGTTGAACTGTATTGAACTAATCATTAATTCATAGAGGTCTGCGACTTTCACACCCATGTCTTGCACAACAAAGTGTAAGCTGAACTTGAGCAGAACATGACCCGGTGGTCGTATTAGGTCCCTTGCTTTGCGGCCTTAATACGTCGTTTATCAAATCCATCGCAAGAAGAGTTCTTAAGGAGTCCATCCATTAAATGCTCATGAACATGCAACGCTCGAATGTACCGCATCAATGCGGTCTATATTCCTGATCTTGCGTGGCATTAATGTATCAGTAAGCGAAGTGAGTTTACAAAATATGAATATTTTTTAGATGTTGTTAAGACAGAGTAAGCAAGCCGGCGATCAAACTCATGTGGAACTAATAGACTGTCTATGGCATTTACTACTAAATACATCATTGACAAAAAAACCTCTACAGTAATTGAATAGAATATCTCGACTATTGTTCAAAAGTGATCAGTAGCATACTGAAAATCGAGACCTCACTTCTACGCCTCTATGTTTCGCTCCTGATGTGCCAAAAATCTATTTTGAACTGCTAACAAATAAGGAAAATGATCTCCAAGCCTTCAATTTTATTATTTTTCTCAAATATTGATAACAAAATTGCAAACAACACCCACTCACATGATTACTAATAAGTTGATATTTAAAATAAATGTGTATAAATAGAAAAAAATTATGAATGAAGATATTTATATCACGAATGCAAATTCATATAAGGTTGTGGAGCTGCCATTCAATATTGCAGCTCTGAGGCGGCGGTGTTCCCTCAATAACAGAGGGTAAGGCTTGGCATGCAGGAGCATCCATCAGCACCATTAGCCCTGGTCTGTCCTCAGCCCGCGCATTCCGCCCAGTGGATGAAATCAAACTCATGCGCTGCGAGTCTGGCAGTGCGTCAGGCATTGAACGTATTCAATAAGATATCTAAAGTATATATAGTGAAAAATGTATTAGAAATGTCCAATTAAATCCCTAGTACATTAGATATATAGTGAAAAAAGTATTAGAGACGACCGATTAAATATCTAGTATATTGGATACTGTATATAGTAAAAGAAGTATAAGAGATGTCCGATTAAATATCTAGTATACTGGATAAACAGTAAAAAAAATTATTAGAGAGGTCCAATTAAATATTTAGTATATTGGATACATAGTAAAAAAAGTATTTGAAATGTCCAATTAAATATCTAGTACATTAGATATATAGTAAAAAAGTATTAGAAATATCCAATTTAATAACTCTATTACAACTTATATTAAATAAGGACGTCCAACATACCAATCGAATAGTGCAGTTGATTAACGATGTCGCAGTGAAAAATGCAAATCATTACGAACACACCCTTTTCTTGAGCAAATGCAGAATAGAATGAGTAATAAATGTCTCGTGATGGCTACATGGGAAACATTAAGTATTTAATTTGAGACATTTTAATAAGTAATGTAGCCATGTGCATGGCTACATGAGTAATGGCTTCATTTAAGCATAACTTCATTTGAGCATGACTTCATGTGAGCATGACTTCATGTGAGCATGACTTCATGTGAGCATGACTTCATTTCAGCATGACTATGACCATATGTGAGACTGGCTTTGTAATGCGCGAATTCCGAGTCGTAGCGTTCAAAGCACTTTCGTCTAATTTTGAACAGTGCATGATTTCATCATTCAATTTTTCGTCTGTATGCGTTAATACGGAACATAGAAATTTGGAAAAAACTATATTTTAAGGGGACTCTTTATAACGTTAGAATTATGTGCCGTGACCGCGCAATCGCATCAAATGAGAATAAAACTATTACTTGGGATAAAAATTGAAACGAATTAATTTTGGATGGAAAATTCAGAAATTATTTCAAATAATTCAGATCCTCCGTTTCCTATTCCAGCCTCTCGCAAATTTCAAATCATTTGACTTATGCCTAAGAGTTTTTATTTCATCGTTATATCATCAATTTATTTCATCATTCAATATTATCTCAAGAGAATAGACTCATTACTGATAATTCTTAACGTCACTTTAGACGTTATATAAAAAACGACGGAGGTCGTCAATTGATCAATTCTTCTCTTACTCCTTGACAAAAATCGAGGCGCTTGAATACAGAGGCCTTCAGCGGTCAAATTTCACGGCCCCCTTGATGAAGTGAAATGCACAGGCACGGCTGGGCGAGGGAAGGCCAAGACTGGTCAAGGGAAGGCCAAGACTGGTCAAGGGAAGGCCAAGACTGGGCGAGGGAAGGCCAAGACTGGACGAGGGAAGGCCAAGACTGAACGAGGGAAGGCCAAGACTGGGCGAGGGAATATCAAGGCTGGGCGAGGGAAGACCAAGACTGGACGAAGGAAGGCCGAGACTGGGCGAGGGAATATCGAGGATGAGTAAGGGAAGGACAAGACTGGGCGAGGGAAGGCCATGGCTGGGCGAGTGAAGGCCAAGTCTGGGCGATGGAAAGCCGAGACTGGTCGAGGGAAGGCCAAGATTGAGCCCGTAATGGTCGCCCAGTCATGCAAGATGAATGATCTATTCGAGGACTTGAAAAGACAGGCGCTCCTTCGAATCCTGGTGAAGATTACCATCAAGGATGGTCATCAAGTCTGACAAAGATTGCAATAATGGTGTTAAGTAAACCGGGGCAGAATAAGAAAGAATATCGATATGGTCGTCTGGCGAGATTAACGAGGATGCGTTTGACGTGACGTTCAACCAAAAGATGCTGTAGTTTGAGGAACAAATTCTTGAGCAGCTATCTTGGTCGTGATAAAAAAATTTAATACGCGAAGCAAACTTTATATTTTAAAATGACCTCCTAGGCTCTCGTGAGCCTTAATTTTCGAAATAAACACCATCCTGTATATTTTTGTAATTAAAGAAAACGCATTTACTGATACCAAGGCTTATCATGAAATGATTAGTTTTAATTTTTAATTCGTTTTTTCTTTAAATCAGCGTTCATCGAGCGGTTCGGGACTTGAAATTCTAACGTAATCTTCCCCATTTTTAATTTTACGAGGGGATTAGGCGTGAGCCTCCAAATTAAAAATACAATCTATGCTTCCGATTGGTTAAATCTTAGGTAGATCAAATTGATTTGTGTACATTTTAGAGACAACCTAGCTTTAAAGAATAATAACCTATCCTAAAGAATAATAACGTATCCTGATCAATCCTAAGACTCACGCTAAGCGCTTAGAACTTATCAGTTAATTTAAAATCTGAACGTCGATAGGCATATAAAATTCAGCATGTTTCTATATTATTGCAGGTTCAATTGAATACGAGTTTACTTCAAATCTGATGGATCTTCTTGCTTTACCATATTAATGCAGTATTAACGCAAATATCACGGAGGCCGGGTTATATGTTCTCACACACCAATATTCTAATATCCTTGAGGTACTTTTACTGATATTAGTCCATTGGTTGGTCATATTATTTGATATTTTTTTTTAAATATTAGGCGCCTAAAGACTGTTTTCGCATTAAAAAAATTAATTAATAAATAATATATTAATAAAGTAAAACATATCAAAAGAAAACTAATCAATAAATTTATGCTAAAATAAATGTTGTACGCTTAACTTGAAAAGTGATTAATTTCATTTACGTTGATTAATTTAAATTTTGGACAAAAATACTCAGTACGTTAATAATAGAACGAGAAAAATATGGTATTTTCTAAAAATAACTATAACGTGCGATTCATCATCCAGTTTTAGCATCAGAACTTCCGTTTAAATATTCCTCCACTCTTCTTTTAGAGCTATTATCAACTGCGAATATTGTTATTAAAATACATAAAGTATCCTCACAAAAATCCGCAACGTAACCAAAATTGCGCAATGTGAATGATTCAGAAAAAAAAACGAAGAGCTATCCGCAAAATTTGATCCACATCGAAGCATTTAAGCAGCCTGCATTTCTTAGAGTAATTTCGCAGTACGTTGGCTAGTAATGAATTGGCTTCTACAGTGCCATAATAATTATAAATCACTGAGAATATTTTGCAAAAATTATCAGCATTAGATTTCAGATTTATACATAATGTTGCCGGTGCCTAAAACCCAGATCAGCTTAATATGAATTTAATACGTTGCAGATTTGCTCTGTGGCGAAAAGGTTATGGTAACCCCGGTTACAATAATATGTTTTCTTGTATGTTTCTTGGGTTGTTCAGTCTTGAGATATCGCGAAGAAGATCAAGTCACGCGCTCTGGTCGCAAACAAGCAACATGGACAAGCCAGAGGGAGACATGTTCTGCACATGTTATTGAAGGCTTGCCAAGTCCTGTTGTTTGTCGAAGGATTAACAAGCTTCGAAACAGGAGCAATATAAAATAAAAATAGAAGCATCGGCTACGCACCGAATGATCCAAGACATCTATAACGTCAGTGTTCGATTTCTTAGATGAAATACAGTAAAGTATTTAAGTATTAAGAAATATGCCTATTGCTAGATTAAATTTTCATCAGCAGGCAGTCTAAAACTGGGACTGATTATCAACTAAACTTCTTGCTTGAGTATGCGACAAATACATTGTTAAACTTTAAAATACTAATTGTCGGAATAATTCAACCAACTATTTCGACTGATTAGGAAAAGTTACGTTTTTCTAGAACTAGTTCGTTGCTTCACTTAAACATGTGCGTAAAGTGCAGAAAAAATTGCAGTAATCGACCACGCTTCGTTCGCAACGACCCAATCGGTCCAATATTGTTGAACCGTAGGGTAACATGGGGCAGCGAGCCCACTGCGGGTCACGGGCCCATTGCGGGTTTCTCGCTAAGTATGGCAGATATTGGTCCGTGTTCTCTACCGCCTGTCGACAGTTTCACAGGGATGAAGTGTACGGATTTACGTTTTGCTAAGTGTTTGCGTTATTAAGTTCTTTGCGAATAACTGTTTTAGTCCAGATAAAAATTTTTTTGCCGCTAAATAAAGTTTTTTTTTCGATTACTATAGATGAAGCTTTTGAAATTACTGTGAATTATTTTTTCAAATTAATATTTATAGGGATAATTTTGAGACCAAGTTTAGACTATTAGCTTTTAAAATAAAATGTTGACACGATATAAAATGAAATGATACCTAGTGGGGGCAACGGGCCCACGCGTGTCACGGGGCAAAGCGCCCATGGTTGTTGATGAGAGTTTTTATGGTGTTGGCTGAAATCACGATTAGGTACGAATTCTCTGCACATAATATCTGGATTATGGACGAAACTGGAACGAAGTTTTTTTCTGATCAACTAAATATATTTTTTCTAGTCAAGGATACATTTTTTACCGCAAGGATATATTTTTTAAGTTAAGGATATATAATTTTATGTCAATGAAATATTTTTCTTCACGTCAGTGATAGATTTTTTAAGCTAAGAGTATATTTTTTTCAAGTTAAGTATATGATTTTTTGAGTTGTCAATGAATGAGTGAATGTCATATTTTTTATTGCATTTTCTTATTTATAACTGTAAAGTGTTGTTTTATCATTTTTAAACGAAAAATATGCATTTGTGGTAAAGGGACCATGGGTGGGCGCCTTGCCCCAAGCCCATGGGCCCATTGCCCCAGGGGTGGGGCAATGGGCCCATTTTGACACTTTTTACAAAACAGTGCTTCATTAAAAATTGAATAAACATATAGGCGTCTAATTCACATCATACATTCCTCATTAGTTGTACCTTTAAACAATAAAAAAAGCACCACCTCGTATCACTTGAAACTTCATCAAAAATTTAGTTTAAAAAAAGGGGGGGCGCGCTGCCCCATGTTGCCCTATATGCATAAGTGTCTTATAACCGGAAAATTAGTGAAGTTCCTGGTCCGGTTCTAAAGAAAAAATATTGAAAATTTTCAATATATACACTCTAAAAACCTAAATATAGAATCAATTTGAAAATTGTCAATATATATAAAATGAGCAACATTGGATACCTCACATACACTAATAGGTATAGAGACGAAAGTTAGAAATTTTTAGTGATTTCCGGCTGACTCCTAAGCCATAAGTAATTGAGTATACATGATAACCCAGCGTTGGAATTTAGTTCTTAGAAGCTGGTTTATTTTAATTAAATGAATAAAATACCTTGAGTAATTATGATTACTCTATTTTACATTTTTTTGAAACATAATGCAAATTGCGGATGATATTATGTATTACAACACGGATGCTTTTTAGCCGTACGATCTTCTAAAATTAAAGGATTTGTCCGGTCTTTTAAAATTAAATTCAAAAATTATATTTTGAGCCGTGCTCAACGTTCACTTTATACGTATTGAAATCACTAAAACGTGAAACGAGATATTTAGTGCGCCATTCATTTTATCAGGGACACATTATACCTAAAACCCTACTTATTGATATGCCAGCGGCAACGAAACAATATTTAACTTATAAAAAAAATAGCGAACAAATAATGACATATATTATTTGGTCTTCAACAGAGCTTTTATAACGTATCACTCACAGTAATATATAACTTACGAATCATATAAAACTTTTTTAAAGGGATCCCAACATTTTTCAACACAGGGTATTTTATTTTTACACTTCGTGGCTGCTAAATGCCTTCAAGTTTCAATACTACAGTCGAGTAGACGCCTCAGGTGCATCATTGCATGTCTTCTGGTTAATTGCAATGAGATATTCTGCTTTAACAATCTTCTAGCTTAACATTATTTCTTATATGGCTTTATTGTTCTTTATTATAGTCCAGGAAAGAACAATCTAGGTCATCGATTGCTCGAACTCGATTTGTTGAATTCCAGTATCACTTCGAAAACTTTTCAGTTAATTTTCTCTGAGTTTTCAATTTTCAAAACTATTGATAATAAAGAAGAAAAGTTTGATTTAAAGAAAATTCACAGACAAGATCAACGACGAAATGCTGTGCAAGTTCTTTAGCTTCAATTAAGTTCAGCGAACGAGACATGTGCTAATTATGCTTAAAATTATATATTAGCTACCTTATTTACAACGCAGCCGAGCCATGTGAAAATGTAGCATTTACACGGAATCTGAGCATCATGATGATCATACCCAGAAAAAATTAGATTAGATCAGTACTCACTGCAGTGAGTGACAGAGAACGAATTTTCTCCGTCCGTCCATGAAGTCACGGACAGACGGACGGACGGACGGACATGACGAGCACAATAACGCATTTTTCCTTAAATGAGAAAATGCGCTAGAAATTATTATGATACCTTGAAAAAACTCAACATGATGTTGAGTTTTTTTTAAATATGCTCAATAAATGTGTCCAAACGATCAGGAATTCAGTTCTTTTTAACATTTCTTTCTGAAAAACATGAAAAGCCAGACAAATTTTGGTGAACTTTTCCAACACGTAGCTAGGAGCTAATAATGTGAATTTAGTCACTCAATTTGCAGCGGGTAAATAGAATTTCGGAGGTTCTCATATATTTCCTCATTCACACAATTGCAAAAATTAGCTTAATTCATTACATTCACATAATAACATGCGGCTCATAATAAAACTTCATCAGCGAGATGAAAATAAACAGTAAATGAGATACCATTCATAAGTCTTTGACAATAAATGGCTGTTGAGGAATCTTAATCTGCATGGGTATCTGCATGGGTATCTGCATGGGTATCTGCATGGGTATCTGCATGGGTGTCTGCATGGGTATCTGCATGGGTATCTGCATGGGTATCTGCATGGGTGTCTGCATGGGTATCTGCATGGGTATCTGCATGGGTATCTGCATGGGTATCTGCATGGGTATCTGCTACACAGGTACTTCATTCACAGACGACGTGTGCGTATACGTATCTGTAACACACGACCAGTCGTGGTTAAAAATGAAGGACGGTTTATGAATAATATGCGTTTAAAAATTACTTTTTAAAGACAACACTTCTGAAAAATCCAGTGTCTTGGATGTTACACATGTACTAAGAATTTCTAATTTTATTTTCGAATAATGAAAAAAATTATTTTTCAACATTTTTTAAGATATCAAAATTTTGTAAGTTTCCAAAATTATTTATTCTGTCAACTGATTCATACATTGTCTCTGACTTTATGCAATTGTGCAAAATTTCAGATCAATTGGACAGGAAAAAGTGTGTCAAATATCAGTTTTAAGATTTGTAGCTGACAAAATAATTATTTAAATTTTTTAATATTGAAAAAAATATTATTTTTTAATTTTTAAAATCAGTTATTTCGTCATTTGATTCATGCATTGTCTCCAATACATTACCTACTCCTCATCAGTGCAGCGCATATAAACTAATTAATAATTAATATTAAATAATGTTAAAAATTGAAATTAAAGTTAAAGATTTTTCTTATTAAAAATAAATTAATTGCTAAAAATAGAATAAGCAATTAATTCATGGGATGAATTCACACAAGATACGTGGGTATTGAGCGCGCGTGTCAGTGTCACAACAGCGCCGGCGCGCCGAGCCAAACAAATATTGGGTCCAGCCTGCACGCGATGTGTTCTGTGCTCGATGCCGCATTACATTTGCCGCGCTCTGCTTAGCTCATTAGCTCATTAGTAAGTTAACATTCCTAAGTCAGCTCATTAATCAAGACATTAAGTAATGACGTCATGACTTGCTAACTGTGGTGACGTCTTGATTAGTTCAGATGTGATGACATCATGATTAGCTCAGATGTGATGACGTCATGATAAGCTCAGATGTGATGACGTCATGATTATCTCAGATGTGATGACGTCATGATTATCTCAGATGTGATGACGTCATGATTATCTCAGATGTGATGACGTCATGATTGTCTCACATGTGATGACGTCAAAATTATCTCACATGTGATGACGTCATGATTAGCTCAGATGTGATGACGTCATGATTATCTCAGATGTGATGACGTCGTGATTATCTCAGATGTGATGACGTCATGATTATCTCAAATGTGATGACGTCAAAATTATCTCAGATGTGATGACGTCATGATTATCTCAGATGTGATGACGTCATGATTATCTCAGATGTGCTGACGTCATGATTATCTCAGATGTGATGAAGTCACGAGTTAAATCCATGTAGTATCCTGACACAGAAAATCACATACATGCAGCGAAGGATCAACCGTTCCATGCACAATTAAAAATACTGGAAAAAATCGCAAAATGAGACATTTTTCTGGAGAAAAATAACACGGATCAGAATTTTTTTTCCGTCTATATCGTAGTCGCCCCGGCGCACCGTATGTGGGATGATCGGAGTGTGAAAATTTGGAGTGAATTATGTTCGGATTGGGATGATGTTCAAAAAAGCCATATAAAGTCAGGGTGAGAATATTGAGTGGCATTTACTTTCAATAACTACTTATTTGGCTTATTCTAATTTGCACAGTTCTGAGCAAAACTATATTCGAGAATCATACCTTTCAAGATTCACAAGATGAATATAATATTATTAAACCCGTACGATAATTTAGATTATTTTTACAATAAAAGCGTTGACACAGTCTGCATGTACAAAAATATATTGTTCTGTGGCTCTAAACCCGATCAATGTTCTCTGTCTTCCAGGAACGCAGGAGTCCGGGCCGTATTAATGCTGCTGGCTTATGCATCACATTAGGCGTAAGTAAAGTCCTGCTATGTTGACCAGGACAATAAGTGAGGTGAGGGATATTAGAAAGAGAGTATTTTATTGTATATCAGGATATGACAGGATATCAGGATATTTGTCAGGATATGCCACGTAGACACGTGTTAGGATATGATACGTAGACACGTGTCAGGATATGCCACGTAATAAGACACGTGTCAGGATATGACACGTAGACACGTGTCAGGATATGCCACGAAGACACGTGTCAGGGTATGACACTTATACACGTGTCAGGATATGACACGTAGACACGTGTCAGGATATGACACGTAGACACGTGTCAGGATATGACACGTAGACACGTGTCAGGATATGACACGTAGACACGTGTCAAGATATGACACGTAGACACGTGTCAAGATATGACACGTAACAAGACACGAGGTTCTGCAAAGCACCACACGTGCTGGAAAATTTTCAAAACCCGAGTAAACCACACGTGATTTCGAATCATCATGAAGTGTTGCAAAATTTATGTCTCACGTTGAGCGAGTGGTGTGACGATTTAGCTACATTTCCGCTCTAAAATATAGCTGATATTTATTACACACTTAGCTGAAATGTTCAATTTTAAATTGTTCACGCTTCAATTTCAATTTGTACGCTTCAATTTGGACATATTACACGCAAATTCCAGCATATATTGCTCTCTCCTGACAATTGTTACTTATGAGTAAACTCACTATTCTGTACGACGCCTCGAACTAATTCAAGCGCCTCCGCAATAAGTTGCGAATTTACCGAAAATAATTATAATAATGTACAATAAAATTGAAAGAATAGTAATGTAGAAACATTTCATGTGAAATTTCGTCCCGAATCCAAGTCAAAACTTCATGATTAATCCAAGTCATTACTACATTTTGAATACAATTCATGACTTCATGCTGAATCCAAGTGATTACTTCATATTGAATCCAATATCATTTCTTCATATTGAATATAAGTCATAACTTCATGCTGAATGCAAGTCATAACTTCATGCTGAATCCAAGTCATAACTTCATGCTGAATGCAAGTCATAACTTCATGCTGAATCCAAGTCATAACTTCATACTGAATCCAAGTCATAACTTCATGCTGAATCCAAATCATAATCTGAATCCAAGTCATAACTTCATGCTGAATCCAAGTCATAACTTCATACTGAATCTAAGTCATAACTTCATGCTGAATCCAAGTCATAACTTCATGCTGAATCCAAGTCATAACTTCATACTGAATATAAGTCATAACTTCATGCTGAATCCAAGTCATAACTTCATGCTGAATCCAAGTCATAACTTCATACTGAATCCAAGTCATAACTTCATGCTGAATCAAAGTCATAACTTCATGCTGAATCCAAGTCATAACTTCATACTGAATCCAAGTCATAACTTCATGCTGAATCCAAGTCATAACTTCATGCTGAATCCAAGTCATAACTTCATGCTGAATCCAAGTCATAACCTGTCTCTTATACACATCTAGATGTGTATAAGAGACAGGTTTAAGACGTGGCATGGATGATGAGCTGTTTAAGACGTGGCGTGGACGATGAGCTGTTCAAGACGTGGCATGGATGACGAGCTGTTTAAGACGTGGCATGGATGATGAGCTGTTTAAGACATGGCATGGATGACGAGCTGTTTAAGACATGGCATGAATGACGAGCTGCCTAAGACGCAAGAAACCATAATCAAATCATTACATTTTGACGGTAAGGAGTGAGCTCTATCGCCTGAATATGTAAGTAATTTTTTACATTCACATCATTCAACATTAGCAGAATCAATGACAGTGCACAAGCTGCTCTTCAAGAATTGAAACAATCAATCTCGTGAATAAAGAAGCAGATATGAGACTCGGCGCCAACCAATGCATTATTTAGCAATCATCCTTCAGAGTCGTCATGTAATTTCCGACGCACTCCTTGCGATTCCTGCATTGCACTTCACTGGTTCTTGTTTTGTATTGTGGATCACTGCTTCAAAAGACTGAGACTTTATGTATGAGACTTTTGAGAAATGAGTGAGACTTTTGAGAAGTGTTAGACTTTTCAGAAGTGAGTGAGACTATTGAGAAGTGAGTGAGACTTTTGAGAAGTGAATGAGACTTTTGGGAAGTAAGTGAGGCTTTTGAGAAGTGAATGAAACTTTTGAGAAGTGAGTTAGACTTTTCAGAAGTGAGTGAGACTTTTGAGAAATGAGTGAGACTTTTGTGAAGTGAGTGAGACTTTTCAGAAGTGAGTGAGACTTTTCAGAAGTGAGTGAGACTTTTCAGAAGTGAGTGAGAATATTGAGAAGTGAGTGAAACTTTTGAGAAGTGAGTGAAACTTTTGAGAAGTGAGTGAGACTTTTGAGAAGTGAGTGAGACTTTTGAGAAGGAAGTGAGACTTCACGATGATGGTAACATGCAATTCTGAATACGAAGATCGGAGCAGTGAGCTATGTGTTCGATTCCAGCAGCCTGCGATAGTTCTAGTCAAATCGGCAAAGAGGCCGGGCATTTAAGCACAGCATAATTTGAGCAGCGAGTTGCGTGTTCGAGACCGCAATAAGCTGCAAAAATTCCGCGTTGTTCTAAATCGGCAACCGGTCTAACGGTGAAATTAACACTGACGCCGCTATTCCTATTACTTATAATGTACAAGAACTCGAGATAGAAGTTAAAAGTGGCATTTCGCACGTGAAGAATGGCTTCTAGAATGTAAAATGCCCCGTCGCGCCAGATGTAATCTAGCAACCTATACTGTAGTCTCAAGCTGTGAAATTAAGCAACCTTTTTGTATATTCGATTTCTAGACAAACTTAGACAAACATTTGAATTTATAAGGTTTATGCGGTGGTTCTTTTTTCACGTAGATCGTCATCTTGCTTGTGCACTAAAGTCTATTGTGACGCTCTTCAGATATTCAAATTTATGAACACAATCCAGCATCGATGATTGGAATTCAAAGTTCGATAACTTTTTAGGCCAAAACTTAGAATGGCATCCGCGCGGAAACTCTGACTGAAGTGCTCGATCGTATTTTTCCAATTCTAGATGGAGTTCCACAGACCAGCTGCAGAGTGAAGAAATTGCTTTGTGTGATTATTTAGAATTCGCACAGATAAGAATATTGATACTAGCCCACATCAAAAATGTAGAGTTTCTGTCATCAAATTTCTTGCTTGAATAAGATAATATTTTCGATTTAAAAATTCATAGTTCAGTGATACAAGAGAGAACTGTATTACGATATGCTATGTATTGCAAATGATTAAGTGAATAAATGAATTCTAGATTTCCCAGAAAAAAATGAAAAAACTGCTTGCATCAGCAAAAATTACTGGTAAGAATATCAATGAATTAAAGTCGACGGGATAATAATTAGACATAAACGATTAATTTCGACATAATTGGTCTGGCAGCAAGAAGGTCGGCCTGAGTGATCACGGACTTTAAGGCGCTGGTGCAGCCGTTGTTCTCAAGCGATCGCGCCTTTGATGTTATCGATCAGAACTGTAATGCTTAAGCCGCGGACACTCATTACCTATACGGCTTTATTCCTCACACTTTAATTCAATATCAATAATGACAATGAGACAAATAAAAACTTTGATAAGTGCTTATCTTATTTCAAAATTTTTTTTTTTTAATCGAGCTGCAATAAAATTTCACCGTGGTTCTCAGTGTCATGCTCATTAGACAAGACGACAGTGAGCAAATTGCGCTTCTTCTGACGTCTTGCCTGCACTGCCATTCATAGGAGCGGTCACGCCAAACTGCCATCAGGCGACGGTGGTCCATATGCGATTGTAATCGCTCGCCTGTCGCGCCTGTGCTCGCGTGAACCGTGAAGAACTTCGCTCGCCTGTTGCGTGAACCGTGATTGACATTGCTCGGCTGTCGCGTGAACCGTGATAGATTTTACTTGCGTGATGGACATCGGTTGCCTGTCGCGTGAACCGTGATGGACATCGTTCGCCTGTCGCGTGAACCATGATGGATATCGGTCGCCTGTCACACGCCTGTCAACGCTCGCCTGTAGCGTGAACCGTGATAGATATCGCTCGCCTCTCGCGTGAACCGTGATTGACTTCACTCGCCTGTCGCGTGAACCGCGATGGATATCGGTCGCCTGTCGCGAGCAATATCCATATACCCGGCAGAGTATTTTTTTCAGTAATTTAAAGGGAGGATCTACATAAAATTTGCACAAGCTCCGTAACCCACTGAACTCCAAACCGTAATCCGATCATGCGATCTGGCGCCCAAATTTTACTGCCAATTCTGTTCTTATCAAAGGCTGCATTTTTAAACCGTGTCGAAAAAGACCACTGGTCTAAATGGAAATGTTGATACGGGATGCGCATACACCGTCATACATTATTGATTATTAAAACTGCGGGAAAAACTTAATAAAAGTCAATCATTACATATTTACTTTATTCATTTAGGCAGCAAATCATGCTTGATATTTCTATTTTTATTTCCTTCAGTCGCAGTAAAGTGTATAATTAAACCTATGGTCTAAAACTAATCAATAATTCAAAACAATCAAGTTTGAATAGACATTAACTACATTAAACTCCTAAATCGCAAACTGCTCAAAATTTTTATATCAAACTAAAAGCCATGAAAAATTAACCATGTATTCATCAAAAAATGACGTTTCGAATACATGTGCTTTCTTTGCAGATAACTTCCTGGTTAATATATGCTTTAAGCAAACTGGTTATGTATTCAAGTACTTGAAAGGCGTTCAATTGAAGTTCGAGCAACGAAATAAATCTTATTCAGCCATAATGGTTCGAGGAAGACTAATATTTTTTGCACTTGTTCATGTGCACGCGGCTTGCAGCTGATAAAGATTAGTCCATCGATGACTCATTAAAATAAATGGGTCATATTACCCGAAAAGTTGAACACTTTCTTTCCTACATCATAAGCAGACAGTAGGCCTAGCACTTATAGGCTTTTTATATGCATATATGGCCTATATACATGTATATAACTGGGTCGGAATGACTCGTCATCGGCATCCGTTTACGTAACAGGCCTATAGCACTGATATGCAATGTTGACGAGCCTACATATACATAACTGGGTCTCAATGACTTACACAAAGGCAAAAAGTGCATTGTAATTTGGACAAAGTCACACCCAATAATTTCTCTGTGTTGTAGGAACACAAACTTCAGTAACTGAGGTCGCTCGTCTCCGCGGAACCAGCGAACAGTTCCGTGATTAGCACCCGACGCTCGGCATCAAACATGCAGTGTTTGTCGCCGCCTGTAGCAGACTCCACTCAGGGAAATGAATGAGACTTTTACGAATTCTAATGCACTTTGTTTGGGTTATCCAGACTCGACTTAGTCCTGAAAAATAGCTTATCCGTGCTACTTCCATATGTTCGTTTTGTGGTTAAGAAAATAGTTCACTATATGGACAAAATGACGTATGTAATTTTTCTGCATGTACGCTTCCTTCAGAATTGTTTCCAAGTCTTTCAGCCACGTCCTTCAGGATTGTTTCTTTAATGCACCGCTGGGCATCGATCGAAGATACAGACTGAGTTGAAATAAAGAACGATCAGAGCAAATCTAAATTTCAAGTTTTTATATTCTAATGAATTAGATACAATTCTGTAAATCTGGTTTTCTATGTTGGTTGAACCTAAAAATTGTATCCGATGCAAAGATATTTTTTTATTGATTTTTGTAAATGATAAACTTGCCTTTTGCTGCCTATATTGATTTAATAATTCTATTTAAATTTCATTCGTTATGACTGTTTTTTTCCACTTTTTCAACCAGTCATTAAAATTATTTCAAAATTATTTATTTTTTAATAAATAATAATTCTTTATTATTATTTATTAATTATTATTTGCTAATCAAAAGAATATCTCAAATAAAATATTCTATATTATGCTAGAACAGAGAGCATCCTCAAATTTACTGCTCAATTTACTTATGCATGTATTGCGAAATTTTGTCATAAAACTCACCAGATATTCCAGCATATGTCCACCATTGCTCCCAATTCCACGTAACCGATTGCGTATCTGCAGAACAAATTTAAATTAGAAACAATTTTAATATTATTTTCGAATTTCACCAATTTACCTATTTTTATTTGTTATAGTCAATGCAGTAGAAGAATTCGCTAAAATTTGGTGGCATTGATGCTCGAATATTAAAATTAAAAATCGAAATTGAGCTCGCCTGTCGTAGGCAAGGATCAGAAAACGGTCAAAATGTCAAACTTGGAAGTTGGTAGTTAAACAAAAGTTATATTCAGTAACTTATGTTGATTAAATTACCAGTATAAAGTTACTTGAATGATGCTTGATTATTGAGAATTAATACAAAAGATAATAAGAAGTAATGCAGTATCATGAACAATGAAAGGTGTTGCACGATCATGAAAAATAACGCCGTTAGAATTGTCACGCTAATGTATTTGCTCCATATATCTGCCACTGACTTCAGGTACACGAATAATAAGAACAATAAGATTGAAGTAGACCAAGGAAGTTAGTACAGATTAAAAATTCACAGCAAAGGGTCGATGCCAATTTAATATCAAAGTAGATGGCTAAAGAAGCCAACTGGATTATTCAACGCTAAGCCCGACAGAAAACGTATTCACGGAACTCAGTTAACAAGCGAGGAATAAATCCGAATCGGGTAGATTTGTTGATATTTATTCAACATGCCTTCAACTCCTTTGTCCTATAGACGCAGTTTGTCGTCAATTTATTTTTAACATCACAGAATTTCTATTTTTTACGAAATACCGGTAAAGGAAAATTGAAACAGAGGCCGAAAAAATCTAGTCTCATCGGGGATCAAATAAAGAAGAAATTCTAAAGAGAATTCGTCACGCAAGCTTTATTGTTTACTTGAACGCTTCGTATTTACTTCCGTAGTCCTCGAAAAACGTAGCACTAAGACCCATGAACGGCATACAACAGCTCCTCTACGACCATTCAGGGGAATTAGATCAAATTTAGGAAGCATCTTCAATTAAGCAATGCTTTGGAGCAGAAGTAGGAAGTAGTTCTTCTCACAAAATCAGAGTAAAACTTTTTTTAACAAAATATGTATATCCGTACTCGGACATTTTAATTTCTTAGTACGCACATCGTCATGAGTACTCTTTGTCGTAAGAAACATTTTCGTGGTAACAAAGAGTTATAACTTTACCTGATTTTTTCGAAACTCAGGTTTATGCGTTTTGAAACCCAGGTGTATGCATTTTGAAACCCAGATTTATGCGTTTAGAAACCCAGGTTTATGTGTTTTGAAACCTAGGTTCATGCGTTTTAAAAACCCAGGTTTATGCGTTTTGAAACACAGGTTTATGCGTTCTGAAACCCAGGTTTATGCGTTTTGAAACCCAGATTTATGCTTTTAGAAACCCAGGTTTATGGGTTTTGAAACCTAGGTTTGTGCATTTTAAAAACCCAGGTCTATGCGTTTTGAAACACAGGTCTATGCGTTCTGAAACCCCGGTTTATGCGTTTTGAAACCCAGATTTATGCGTTTAGAAACCCAGGTTTATGCGTTTTGAAACCTAGGTTTATGCGTTTTAAAAACCCAGGTCTATGCGTTTTGAAACACAGGTTTATGCGTTTTGAAACCCAGGTTTATGCCTTTCGAAACCCAGATTTATGCGTTTTTAAACCCAGGTTTTTTGCGTTTTGAAACCCAGATTTATGCGTTTCGAAACCTAGGTTTATGCGTTTTGAAACCCAGATTTATGCGTTTTGAAACCCAGGTTTATCCGTTTCGAAACCCAGATTTTGAAACGAAGGTTAAAAATATTTCCTTGAGGGAAGCGCCTTATTAATTTAGCCAATAACATAATGTTTTTTATTTTGCGGTTTAGTGGGCAGTGTTTACGAGAAGAACCTCAAGGTGCAATTTTGTTTGCAAGTTCGTCTAGAAAAACTTGGTCAATCTCCATGGTGAGGTAAAAGTGCCCCTCGTTGCGGTAGCTTTTTGTGGACTTAAGGGAGCTTTCTTTGGGTCAGCGAAACCCGATAGTGCGAGCAATCAAGTCCCCGGTCAAAAATGGCCCTCTGAGCGCTGCAAGTCCACTGAACTGAGGACAAACTTGCCGTTTGGTGCAGACTTCAGCGCAACCAAAAACACTCGCCGGGCCTTCACTGCATTCAAGTAAACCTGTGCCACTTACACCATCTTTCTGTTTTGAATTTCAATAGGAAAAAATTAAAATACGGCGCTGCCAATTCGAATATATAAAGAACAATTATTGACATATGCCATTTACAATTCATAACTATCTACATTTTTAAGTGATTAACTGACGAAAAAGTTTTTAGAAGTCATGAACGCCTCTACGTACGAAAATGGCTCATGAGGGACAAAGCAAGCTCGATTACAGTTTATAAAACTTTCCATATTTGTAAATATTTAACTGCTGAACAAAGTTATCAAAAGCTACACATAAAAGGCTCGACGTAAAAATATAGCACACGACTGCATGATGGCACCGTTTTAAGGTCAACGTATAACATCAGTTTGGTCGACGACGCGTGTGAATTGATCAGAGTGCCGGTATTAAAACAAGGCTTCAGTAGCGTGAATGAAAGACAGATCACTCATCAACCATTCTCACTAGGTTGGTTTCGAGCAAGCCAATTAAGAACGATCTGCTATGAAATTATTATTAGATTTTTTTATCGTTGCAATAAATCAGTTGTATTTTCTTGCTGTAAGGATTGTCTTCGGATATCGTCCACGCGTTGCAACTGTTTTTATGTGAATTGGTGATTGGAGCAATCAAACAATAAACGTACGTCAATAAAACGGACATGCAAGGGGAAAGCAGTTTAACGTTTTTTATCAATAAAATTACTTGATAAGTATTTTTTCTGTTAAAGTTGGTTATTATTACGAGTGTTTCAGCAAAAAAGCAGGCTTAAATTTTTCGGCAAAATTTTAAAACTGAAATCATAGTTTACGCATTAACGTTTAGCCTCCAGTTTATTCACTAATCGCCGCCGTTGCAATGATCACAAAAGAATTAACTTCTCTGAATCTTAATAGTTACTGGCGAGTGGATTTATGTCATCGCTATTACCTCTATTCCATCCCACTTCGGTTATTATTCTTTACCTAAATAATTAATTAGTTAACCTAATTTCCATGATTTATGTTAACAATTTCAGGTCCTTAGGAATATCTGTCTTGCCGGACGACTTGGGCAGCCATTAATTCATAATCATCCAATTGTTATCTCTTTGTCCGATTATGCAAAAACAATTTATAGATCGCGTCATAAGTCAGTACAGATGGAATCGTTTTGGAATTCTAGGCATTTATATCAATTATTATTATATTTCTTATACAAAAGAAAATATTTGTAAAATCTAATGCTCAATACTGCTGCCCTCAAATAAACATTTTATAATGGACTAGAGATGATTATAAATTTAACTCGAACGTCACTTATGCTGCGACTCAAAACCATCATAACATTGTCAGGCAATTTCAAATCTAGTTTGGCATTATTCAGTCATAATGAGAGATACATATGATACATTATTCAGTCTTGAACAATGATTAGGTTATTTAAATATGTAGCATTGCGACGAGTTTAATTCTAAAAATACGCGTTCTGCTCTGCTTGTCAAATCGGAAACAAGAACCTAAATCAAACGCTGCGCACTGGCAGATCTCAGTATTTAACTGACACTGAGATTGACAGATCCAGCAATCACGTGAGCGTCGGAACTAAACGTAAACTTTCCGTTAGTAAAATGACATGAAAAACAAGTATGAAGGGCAAGACTGGACTGTCATGGGCATAATGGATATTAAATCTATTTCTGTAAGTTCTTTCGCATGGGTGGAAATGCAGGTAAAGATATCCAAAGGCAACAATATCATCTTGTTTAGTGTACGACTAAATAATACACACGGAACTGCTGTTAAATTGAATTTGTCTAGAGCGTAACTAATATCTAATAAATACCTAATGTAGCTAATAAATAATCAGACACCTATTTAAAAAATGAAGCACAGCATGAATAAATTAAACCAGCGCCGGCGTGAAGAGATTTACAAGTAATTTCTGTGTCTTAGTTACTGGTTATCTAAATTATTGTGTCTTCCAGCTGAGTTATAGATTTCAATAGGCGTAAAAGCTCGTATTTTATCCAACAAATTGAGCAAATTCACCATTATTCAGTTGAATTAAAAAGCGCTTAAAAAGCTAAATAATATTTACAACGAGCGTTTAGCAGTCCAACGTAATTTGTATATCTTCGCTATTAATTCAGAATTTATTACCATCAATCACTAATTCAAAATCGTTCATATATAATTCATGAAGCAAAATCACACAAACAAACCCTTATAATTTGTACTAAACAATCACCAAAATACTTTAAAAATAGTTCCGAGTTAGAACAACGGTATGAGAACATTCACAGTTCTAATATATATGCATATTAACTAATATCGAGATATTACCGAGCTTCTCTAGTCTGAAAACCTGTTAAATAGGTAGTGTTAGTAAAGCTGTTAACTAGTGTTACTCTCATTAAACATAAAGTTTGTCCTTCGTCTACGTGTATGTCAACCGCAGTTAATGCGATTCATATGTAAAATCCTGGTCACGAAAATTCAACGTCAATGCACAAACGTTCAATTGCTTGGTATTTTTCACCCAAAATTCGCGCTGCCCGATGATACGAGTAGCAGGAGTTTGTGTCTATATTCATAAATAAATTATTACCTCCCTTACTCACATTAAATCAACAGTTAAACAGGTTTTTTAATATTTATTTAAAAATTCGTGTCAGCAACGTACTATACATAATAGCCATAATTTTATTTCTTACCCGAGAACGATTATAACCTGGCCGAATGTCTCACCCTATATATATAAGTCGTAAGTAAAAATCTACAAATTTTTAACAGCACAACACCGAATTTCGATGAACGTAATGCATACGCAGGAGTTCAGTAAGGCCGTGCATTGATTATGCAAGCGTGCAACAACGATAATTAGTTCGGCCTGTAATCTCATTATCTGTCTTGCATTGTAAGTCCAGCCTTGAATTGCTTACGTTGCTCCTTCCGTCTCTCAGCCAACCGCCTATGCAGTTCAGGGCAAAGGGTGTCTTAAGTAAATGACACCCAATGCATACGACAAAATATAATAATTTTATCGGATAATATTAAACAATGAGCCACAAAATTAAATCAACTGAAAGGATATGTTCAGATAATCTTCACGATGATGAAATTATTAGCTTTGGATATGATTAATTAAAACTAGGAAGGTTTTTACGCATACTGAGAGGATATGGATACTTTTAAATTTGTGGATGCTTCAGGAATAGTTACTCCTACAAAATTAATCAAGATTGATGAAAAATTAATTCCTTCAAGTAAATGAAAAAATTCTCACAATTTCAAAACTGAAATTATTTTGGTTCGGCCCAAACATCCGTAATTGGTGCGATGCCTGGAACGAAAATCGTCCAAAGTATTACATTAGCAGTGGCCGCGAACAATTCCAAAATTCATTGATCGATATTAATTTCTTCGATACATTAAAATGATTAAAGTAACGTTAAGAAATATATGAAATATAGCGCATTAACTACTGATTTAAGCTTGATTGTGTCAAATGCCAGGACCAGTTTATTAATCTCACAGCCACATCCTTGACAGCCAAAATATAGACCGTTTAGTGGTCGCTCATAGGCAGTTTTGACCGTACTCGCGTCAGAGCTGACATGTATCCACCAGACATCTGACGTACAATGAACTTGAAATAAACATTGTTTGGTTGAATAAACGTAGAAATAAACGTTGTTTCGTCAAATAAACATTGAAATAGACATTTTTCGTTAAATACAAGTTGAAATAAACGTCGTTTCGTGGAATAAACGTCAAAATAAACGTTTTTTCGTCGAATAAACGTTTTTGGTTGAATTAACGTTGTTTCAACATGAAGGTTAGCCAACGTAGCTGAGTAACTCACCTCTAGAGATGGAAACTACATAGAGAAGTAAGGTTACAGGCCGCATGTTGCCGAAGAGGTTGAACTGCTGCTGCGTCTGTGGTGCTGATTTAAAATACGCTACACGACAGCATCTCTGTCCGTTCGAAGCGAATTCAGAAACTATAAATCGGCGAAAAATTAACTTAGAATTTAAAAAAAGGAAAATATAGCGCAAGATAGCACCTCGCTAAATTAAAGAAAACTTAACTACGTGCATTTTTTCTCAGAAGCTTCAGAAAATTGTTTCGACTAAAGTACAAGAATTTATTGTTTATAGACTGTTGAGGGAAAATTAATTTCAGATTTACTATCAGTATTTCTATTACTATTTTACCAAATTATTGCATTCAAAGGGGATGCCACAAAAAAGCGCAACGATAGCATTTTTTTATATAATTTTTGACCGTTTAAACTGAAAGTTTTTATGAGGCATCAAGCCGAAATATTTATATTAATGTATCTGGCTTATGAATTATGCTTTTCATGAAATTTTATGAGAATATTTGTCAAAGTTTCTCTTCTCTGAACTAATTTTCACAAGGTTACATGCGCACGAATCCAGAAAATAAATTAATGGAACCGTTGAATTACAGTGCAGAACGTGAATAAGAACTGAAGACGTGTTTTCCAGACACTATTGTTCTTAATTAATGTTCTTGGCAAGTAAGCAATTAGAAGTTCACTCTCATGTTATAGTTTTGTCTCCAGTTACACTCCCACAAACAATATCCGTTTTATTTATATCACCATCGTACTGATTAATCACTCTCTCAATACTGACAATTTCAAAATAATAATAAATTTTATTCAAGCGATGGTGTGTTTTGGATGGAGTTTGTCTTGCGTCGCAGTCACTTGAGCCACGTGGCGCGGCGTCGAGCAAGCTGAGCGCGGGAGAAGAGTGGGGTGCGGAGCAGGGCGAGGCGTGACCACACCCTACCTCGTCTGCCAGGAGACTGGGGCTGTACACAAACCTACGTCTCTTGTAAGCAACCTTGCTTACAACAAGCCTGCCTGTAAAACAGGTTAGAAAATATTCTCCGAAAAGTACCTCCATTGTGATTAATAATAGAGTGATGCTAAAAAAAGCAGGGGACTTTAAATTCGGGCGGTTTGGCATTTGCGACGAGGATTGACCTGATCTCAGGTTGAGAAAAATGCAATTATGTCCGTGCTTTCTATTGGACATATATAAAGTTGGATACAAAAATGAAATAAGACCCAAAAATGATCTTGAATACAAAAAACAGTTTTGTTGGCGAGATCCACAACAGTTAGAAATTACTTGAAGGGGCACTTTTATAGAAATCACAATTCTCGACAGGAAAGAAGGTTTGCTCTCAAATTACGCGGTAGCATTAACTTAATTTTTTTATATCCAAACAGCACCATCAAGAACGAGGCCTCGAGGCCTACAGCCTCGGTGCCTACATTGACTCTGCCAACATTAATTAAAGGATAAACTTTCTTGATCATAGGGCACACATATTATCGGGATAACAATAACCATACAAATATAATAGAAATCAATTGCTATGAAATTTATCTTAGCATTATTAGAAAAAAACAAAGGCAATTTTCTACAATTTAAACGATGTTTATACTGTAAACGGGACTGACCTGACGCAATTAAAAAAAATAATTTCTGTGCTGCAGTATGCTTAGACTCATTTAAATATAAATGCAAGCAGCCTCAGTAAAAAAGATTCCAAATAGAGAGGCCCAAAATTATCTCTGCCATTTTACAGTGAATCAAATTTTTACAACACAACTAAAGATATTCAGTAATTTTACTTAATTCAAACATGTACTAAATAATACGAGAAGAATTAGAATCTACTTTAAAATTTTCAGTGTTGAAACTTTTCGCAAGACTTCGCAACCGTAACTTAAAGTTTAGAGTTTATTTGAACTTAAAGTATATTTTCTCATGATGATTTTTCATGTTTATTTAAATTCAATCGTAACTGGACGCTGCAGCGAGATTGCTGGAGCGCGTCGAACAGAAACCAGTGAATGCTATACATTTATAATATATATTTAGACTTAAATTCATGTCAATTTGTTAAATAAATATTAATTATACATAACATATTGTAATTAATCTAATATTTATTTGAGCTGAATTAAAAAAGGCAGAGCAAATTTTGCCTCTTGTATCATTTTATTTGCCGTTTTGTACAATCAATGAATGTCAGCATGGTTTTCACAAAAATTTTCTTGCCAGGTTATGATGAGTTCAGATGGGATTTTCTTTGTTTTGTGTGACGCAATGAATTGAAAGGAAAATTCAATTCGTAAATTTCGAGGATGTAGGCAAAATTCGAGAGTATGCCATATCGTCACTGCTATGAATACGGAATCAATATTCGTCATAGTTTATGGAAAAGTATGATAGAGGTGCGCAACTGGCGTAGAAATATGGAATAAATAATCGATTTTCCTAGTAAACTCATAATTTCTCGTTAATATTTTTTAAGCCGTTATTGTGAAACAAAAACTGACACGAAATAATTAGTTGTTTTGTTTTGAATTAATCCAGCTTTGTCAATTCAGGCATAACTTGATGCAAAAGGCCATTATATTTAGTATTAATACAGTGTATATATCGATTTAACATATCTATTGAATATATACTGTACAAATCATTTTTTATATCCTGGATTTTCATAGATCATGACAACGACGTAATTGGTCTTGCATCTAATTAAGTTTTATCAGATTGCTTATTGTTAAACTGATTTTATTTTTCGTAATACCAATCGTTTATTTAAAGCTGAAAGTTTTCCAAATACTGTCGAGCATTTATCCGAATCAATGAAAGTTAAAATGCCAACGATCACGGAAATTACATAAGATTTGTCATGTTTTCTTATAAACGAAACAAAAGGTACTCAATATACACTGTTCAATTTTTTCAAAGTTAAACGTAGTTCCCCTTAATTCACTGTTTAATAGTAAATGGTCATTACTGCTCGCTGCAAAACAACATCGCCTCTGAATATTTCCGAGTAATTACCATTAATTAAACCAGTCGGCACGAGTTGACCAAGCGATGTTCACGGAGGTCGAGCAGAAGTGACATTTCCAAATTCAGATCCAATTTTTGGGAATCGCGGCCAAAATCGTTCAATCTTTCATCGACCCGGAACTCTAAATGAACCAAAAAAATTTTCCTTTAAAATTTAAATTCCCTTCATTGTTCATTTTACCTATGATTTCATAACCAGATTCCAATAATTTCTTAATTTATTTCTAGGTTTATAATATCTGTTGAAACAAATTAGTTAACATACCTCATGTTAAATAATATACCAAGATATAAAATGAGTCAAAAACCAAATTAATTCGCTATCAAATGCATCATATTACACGACCAACAAAAAAATAACAGTGACACGGTGATTTGAAAGCCGCATAAGGTCTGAATATCAGCGCCCGTATTATTGAAGCCTGCGCTCTTAGAATTGCGGTTCGCTGAACCCGATGAGATTTTTGGGGCGTCATCTTGGCGGCTGCAATGCCTGGCAACGTCACTGCAATGAGATCACTGCAGTTGCACGGTGATCTTGCAGTGAAAGATCACTGCAGTTGTACGGTGATCTTGCAGTGAAAGATCACTGCAGTTGTACGGTGATCTTGCGCTGAAAGATCACTGCATTTGTGCGGGGATCTTGCACTGAAAGACCACTGCAGTTGGACGGTGATCTTGCACTGAAAGATCACTGCAGTTGTATGGTGATCTTGCACTGAAAAATCACTGCAGTTGTACGGTGATCTTGCACTGAAAGATCACTGCAGTTGTACGGTGATCCTGCACTGAAAGATCACTGCAGTTGCACGGTGATCTTGCACTGAAAGATCACTGCAGTTGTACGGTGATCTTGCACTGAAAGATCACTGCAGTTGGACGGTGATCTTGCACTGAAGATCACTGCAGTTGTACGGCGATCTTGCATTGAAAGATCACTGCAGTTGGACGGTGATCTTGCACTGAAGATCACTGCAGTTGTATGGTGTCTTGCACTGAAGATCACTGCAGTTGTATGGTGTCTTGCACTGATATTTCACTGATGATTTCATTGATTGTTGAGCTCTTTTCATTCCAGTACGTATAATTTTTATATGCATTTTTGTTACCGGATTTTATGCCGCGTGAAAAGCGCGTGCTTCTTTATACTCTTGTGCTTCTTTATACTCTATATAAATGTAACATGAAAATAGTATAAATATTTTGCTCTATGATGTCAATTTATATTAATTGTGGATAAATTGCAATTTTCTTGTATATCGTAATGTCATCATTCATATTTACCGATTTCCTAATAGACAAATTTAAGGTTAAAGCAAATTCCTCTAGCTGAAAGGTCGAATATGATGACACTTTATGCCCGAGTTTAAGCTGGTGGCGATTAAACTGGTATTGTACCGATCAAGAAAGAAGCTATGTGTGTGTGCTTCCAAGAAATAACGATCAAAATTACAACTGGTGAGCACCGCGATCAGATAACGACACGGAAGGGAGATACCAATTAAGTATTTATTTGTTCAATAATTAGATTTACTATAATTAGCAAAATTCATAACAGGCGACATGCAATTTAGTTATTATTCACAATTAACATGACATCCTTCGAGTACAACATCAGATCTAGAAATTGTTCTAAAATTGACACTATTTATCCTAAATGACGACATTCGATACGTAGCTACACATACCACAATCAACACGAAATTTTCCGAAAGCAGCATTAGACCATTCCAAAATCAAAATGACATATCCTGAAAAGCGACATTCGACCTCATAATCATTCCACAATCAACATGACATATCCTGAAGAACAACATTCGACCTCATAATCATTCCACAATCAACACGACATCCACGAATGACAACATTCGATCTCGTAATCACTCCACAATCAACACGACATCCCACGAATGACAACATTCGATCCCATAATCACTCCACAATCAACACGACATCCCACGAATGACAACATTCGATCTCATAATCATTCCACAATCAACATGACATCCCACGAATGACAACATTCGACCTCATAATCATTCCACAATCAACGCGACATCCCACGAATGACAACATTCGATCTCATAATCATTCCACAATCAACATGACATCCCACGAATGACAACATTCGATCTCATAATCATTCCGCAATCAACGCGACATCCCACGAATGACAACATTCGACCTCATAATCATTCCACAATCAACACGACATCCCACGAATGACAACATTCAACCTCATAATTACTCCACAATCAACACGACACCCCACGAATGACAACATTCGATCTCGTAATTATGCCACTTCATTTCACCGCCATGACCACCAAAACTCGACAAATTCCGATGCGAGGAAGCGAAGTCTCATTTGTCCAACTGTCGCTTTTTGCTCTTCTTTGAATCAAGGTTTTGCCGGGATTTCCCATTTGGCTGACCTCTTCTTTTTTAGGCCCATTGGGTAATGAGATTTTCTTCGAGTTTTCTTTGCCATTTTCGCAAAGTTATTACAGTTCGATGGACGAGTCTGAGTCGGTGCCGTCAACATGATATAGAATTATTGTAACTACGATCTGTTTACCTTATTGATATGATTTATTAAGAGCATTATTATCAGCATATCTATTTTAAAATCTCAATTTATCTTGAAAAAGTTAATGTAAGTTGCTGCTTCCATGTGATCGTTCAAAATAAGTTAATAATGGATTTTTATAAGCTTGTGAACATTTTATTCGGTGCGCTGTGTAACAAGAATAATAGAAATAACATTAGAATGATTATGCCCAAAAATAAACCTTAATTAAGTATGAATTTGATCCGGGTAAAATATAGATATTTTCTCAAGGTGTTATTCGAAAAATCAAATCCAACTGGATTTAGCTTAACAGCAATAACTTAACTAATCCAAGCACAAATTCAAGTTTACAAGTCGTCAACGTGAAAAGTTTTACGTTTAATAAATAATGATTGGGGTTTCTCGACTTTTTCGTTGAAATGAGTAGTTTTAGAAATATTTTACAGAAGGAATCAGTCAACAAAATCAGTTATAAGTCTTGCATTTCAGTTCGCAAATTTAGGAGCCACAAACACTTTGAATATTCAGGTGCGTAGACTGATAAAATTATCAGTGAGATAGGTACAGTATACATTTGGATTATCGCTTCAGAAAGATAAATTTCGTTTCGTGTATAATATCTTCCAATTTGTATTTTTGTTGACGACAAATTTCTTTGACAGCAATTATTTCTTCGTGAGCCGCTCAATAAAACTACGGAACTTGGCCGTAACATTTAAGTAACTCGAAACCATCGAAGTTCCAGGCTCGATGGGTTTTCCGATTCATGCGAATAATTTCATACTGAGTCTACATAAGTCATTTATGTAAATCTGTTGTCCCATGTTAGAAATGTTTTGTCGATGAATTTTCATATCTAATATAAAGTAAAATTTTTAATACAGGGTCATACTTTGTTTTAAATCGTTTATACAAACTTAACTAAAAAAACTTAATATCCGATTCTTTATAACAATAACTCAAGTTTTATTTGCAAACCATACGAATTCAGCTGAAATTAATCTAATTTTTCTAATTATTCAAACATATTCCTGTTAAAACAAGTTTTCCAAATGAGCACACAAATTAACTAATATGTTTAAGCTCAACATTGACTAATATGCTTATTGATACCTTGTAAACGTTCCTGAATAATGCTATAACATAATATAGAACATATTCCCTGTTGTTTTAGACACTCATTTCAGCACATGGTTCATAGTGAAAATTTTCAAAGTTAGCAGAAAGAGTTTTAATTTATTTTTTTTAAATTTTATTTAAGTTTGTTTGAGATATAATGTAACATATTTTATAAATTTAAATTTCTCCAACTGAGAGATAAGGAGCACCGGTTAAGAAAACAGACGCATTGGAATTGAATTGGATGAATTTGATAATGTAATTGGGACAAAAATATATTCTATTGCTGAGAGATATAGTTTTAACTACTCTCTTTTAAAGTAGTTTTGTTGTATTCAAGTCGTAATGGTTTAAGTATTGAAGATCAATAACTTTATTTTTCGACATGATCCGAAATCTCTTGTAACTAAGCTTTCAAGAACGTATAGATTTTTCAAAGACACCTGTCTTGAAGGCATTTCGTTTCTTAAATACACAACCATTCAAACGAATGAAACAGGATCCAGATCCCAGCTCAAATCCACCACATAAATGCCATCGCCAATACTCGAAGCCTTCACCTCTGCCCTGAGACCAGCGAACGTGACTTGCATGCCTATATTTCAGTGCCAGACCTTCGCTATTAGCAGCAAGTCTGTCCGCGCACTCGCTTGTCCTGTAGAATTACTTCCGCTAGAGCGACATGCTTTGTTACAGCGCCGAGTTTGGCTATAAGGCGAGGCTGTAGCGACTTGAACATCTGATCAAGGTTGACAATATGGCGTGGTGCTATGTCTCTTCACCATGCCTCTTCACCATGCCTCTTCACATGTTTCTTTACCATGTCTCTTCACCATGCCTCTTCACCTTGTTTCTTTACCGTGTTTATTCACCATGCCTCTTCACCATGTTTCTTCACCATGTCTCTTCACCATGTCTCTTTGCCATGTCTCTTCACCATGTCTCTTTACCGTGTTTCTTCACCATGTCTCTTCATCATGCCTCTTCACCATGTCTCTTCACCATGTCTCTTCATCATGCCTCTTCACCATGCCTCTTCACCATGCCTCTTCACCATGTCTCTTCACCATGCCTCTTCACCATGCCTCTTCACCATGACTCTTCACCATGCCTCTTCCCATGTCTCTTCACCATGCCTCTTCACCATGCCTCTTCCCATGTCTCTTCACCATGTCTCTTCATCATGCCTCTTCACCATGCCTCTTCACCATGACTCTTCACCATGCCTCTTCCCATGTCTCTTCACCATGTCTCTTCGCCATGCCTCTTCGCCATGCCTCTTCACCATGCCTCTTCCCATGCCTCTTCACCATGCCTGTATTACATTATCTAATCATTCATTTTTGACAATGTACTTAAAGGGTTGCTTGGAAAATACAGGCTGTTAATTAAATCATTATAATTTATGGGAGTTTGGTAGACAAATTCTCTCTTCCAGGCAAGTACAATTTACACTAAAACAAGTCCAAATGTTGCATGAATTGAAATTTCGCTTCTACAATGTAATCAAATGATAAGATAGAGCGCGCTGTGTCTCAGTGTCACGTTCGCTTCCTAATTACGTAACAGTGCGCTTGGAAAATTGCAAAATTCCTCAGAGAATCGCCATTTGCAATTAAGATCATTCAAATAGTTGTTATTTCTGCCAATAAATGCAGTATGCGACGGATATTTCATAGTGGAAATAATTATGAATGATATATGTTTTCAATTTATGGATGGTCTAGCTCTTTGCCAAATTGTTCCTCCGATAAATCGGTTAAGGTTTTTAATAAATCAGAGACGCCCGAAAAAAAAATCTTTTTACAAACGCAAAATTTTGTATTATCGTCTTCAACTTCCTCCACCAAGACGTTGATAAAATATATTCTGGATGAATAAAATGTATAAACAAGCGATTGAGTTTGAGGATAAATAGATTTTAATGATATATATTAAAATCCGGTGCATTCTTGTGATTACTGATGAAAATTTGAAGCAAAGTCTACTTGAGAGGAAATTGTTGAAATTCCATCATTTGATAAGCTCATAATCGCAATAAATAAAATTAATTTCTCATTCGGCAGCCAACAAAAAGGGTCACATTGTATTTTTCCACTTCCTAGTAATTTTTAAAATGCCATTTGTATTTTAGGAAGAAAGTAAAAATCAACTTTGCTTTCATCGACTTCTATGTCGACCAACAAGCTCTATTTCATTTTTTCATTTCAACAAGCTCTTCGATTTCATCGACCAACAAGCTCGATCAAATTAAAAAACTTGTTGTTAGATTTTTCAAAATTCAATGAATTATGGCTTTCATTGTCTAGTTAAAGTTAATGGTTTTCACATTGATTGCTTTAGCCTTCATTTAGCAGCTGCCACCAATTAATTGAATTACTTTGAAAAGTCACGCAATTTCCTTAATAAATTTCCCTGATCGCAGTGCTGAGTTTGAGGTTTGATAGATTCAGTCTTATTAGGCAGGGGAAATCCATTATTAGGTCGCCTTAATGGGTGCCAGAATAATTCGACAGGCAGGAAAGCAGCTGTCAAACGCCTGCATGTGAGATCAAGCCAGGCACCTCAGGGACCGAGCGCCTTCCGAGCTGCAGGGAGATGAGTCAGCCAATGCGGGACGTCGCGCCTTCCGAGCTGCAGGGAGATGAGCCAGTCAAGTCGGGACGTCGCGCCTGCCGAGCTGCAGGGAGATGAGCCAGTCAAGTCGGGACGTCGCGCCTTCCGAGCTGCAGGGAGATGAGTCAGTCAAGTCGAGATGTCGCGCCTTCCGAGCTGCAGGGAGATGAGTCAGTCAAGTCGAGACGTCGCGCCTTCCGAGCTGCAGGGAGATGAGTCAGTTAAGTCGAGACGTCGCGCCTGCTGAGCTGCAGGGAGATGAGTCAGTCAAGTCGAGACGTCGCGCCTGCCGAGCTGCAGGGAGATGAGTCAGTCAAGTCGAGACGTCGCGCTTTCCGAGCTGCAGGGAGATGAGTCAGTCAAGTCGACCAAGTCGAGTGACGAAGTAAAGCTTTGGTCTGAAAGCTCAAACATGAGTCTGGGACATTTTGAAATACATTTTTGACAGTGTGTGTTTCGCAAAAGCATTATACGTCTATAGTCGTGTATGAACTTGAAAAAATTGTTATTTTACGTTTCAACTATTAAATAGAATCTCTTCGTCTCAATTACATTTTATAATAGTGGCATTTATAAAAAGGCGACAAACAATTTGGCGAGTGTTACCGCAAAATATTTCCACCTGAAATAGTTTTTTTGAAGATTTAGTTCGGCGTGAATGATGAATTTACGTCAATCACTGTTGATTACCCAGTGTTTTAGAAAATTATTTGTACAGTGACCACTTACCCATGACACTTAGATAAATATGCGAGACTAAGTCTAAATATCGACGCACTTTTTGCACTCTATGGGTCACTCTAACCCATTTTGCTCCCCAGCGTATCAGTGCTACCGGTAATATTGGACTACATGACCGTAGGTGATGATGATGATGTTGACCAACATGATCCACAATGAGTCATGTTGCGGAGAGTGCGTCACAAATTGGACAACATTACACATTTATTTTTCTGTGGGCGCCGTCCCTCATGGTATGCCCTTCGTCCAATTTTCATCGCTGGTGAAGTAACACGGAGTCTGCCATGTCCCGACACCCCGGAATAATTGAGAGCTTTTCCGTTTTTTTGTTCAAGGCAGAATAGCGGAATGCTTTCTTCTTTTCTTGCTGGCAGCTGTTCCGTGCATATTGCAGGTGAAACAATTCACAAGGAATGGAGAGGGGCTGAAAATTCGACTGATATTGGATGGCTTAATTGATTTTTGTTTGAAATTTGTTTCTTTTTTCCCCGCAAAATTTTTTTTTTGTTTTTGTTATAACAAGACTCGCGATGTCTAACTCGCGTACGGTATGAATATGTTGTTTTTTTCATTTATTTTTGTTTATTATTTTCATTATTTTTATTGTTTGTATGTTTATTGCTGAGTTGAAATAAGTTATGCAAAGTGATTATTTTGCTGAGTTGAAATTAATTAGTGCAATACTTTGTAACTTTCGTGTCATGGAATTATATTTTTCGTAGTTATCTTCAAGTTTTGCATATCGAAGCAACAGTGATGAATTATCAGGTATAAAAATACCACATATTAATAATAATCCACCAAATTCTCACACAATAAAGCATACGATGAAACCTATTCATAATTGGCACTCTAAATTAATAAGGATATTGAATCTACGTTAGTACAAATTGTAATTGTTAGTGCCAAATTAAAAAATTAATGGGCTCATCAAATCAGTATTCCGCAGTCGCATCGAAAGTGGACGACTTTTCACAATATTCAGCATCCTGTCAGCATTACTTCCTCTCGATATTCAAAGCTATTTTAAGTGAATTTTAAGCGTAGATAAATTTTTGCAAATACAGACAGTAAATTTTGCCCAGAAGAATTTTTAAACTAATGGGGAAAAGAAAACACAGCTATAACTCCTATATTCACACATAAATTAAACGAACTTTTTTTTCATTACCAATGAATTTGAATGAAAATAAACCAAAAGACCGCATTCCAAGGACATAAATTCAGCGACTAATTTCTTCCAATGGAAATAAATAAACTGAAAGCCCGCATTCCGAGATTCCTCGAGTCACAAGACCTGGAGCAGTTGAAAGTTGCAGGAGAAGAAACAGCAGCACAAGAAAAATAGCTTTTTTTTGTCCCAATACCACAAGAGGGCCAAGCTGTTAAGGTTTTCAGCGGGGCCACCCAGCCCTCAACCCTCACGACCCTCAGAGGAAATCAGAGCAGCGCACGGCCGTTTTTGACGTCCCCAAGCGGCGCTTCTTTAATTTGCGGTCGCGGTCCTGGAGGCTGTGCTTATATAGGCCAGCCCGGCACACGCACGACCATGGCGCGAATTATGCTGTCTGCTTGCGAATACGTGTATACTGTATGTTCTGGGGAATTTGTTAGAATATAACTCAGGGCCATTATTTACATTGCAGTAGCAGGATAATGTTTAATTTTAAGTGTTGGCAACAAAAAAAAAATGATCAACTTCTGGACACGATTCAATTTTACCCATAATTCAATTCACCCGGCGTGCAAATCCGTACTTCAAACTTAAGACAATGAGAAAAACAGGAAAAAATTCTCTTCTGTTTATTCTTTAAGGAAAAAACCCTATTTATTTATTTAAAAAGTAAATTTCAGAAATGCTACAAAATTCTTCAATTTTATTTATTCAGCTGCTGCTCAGAAGTAAGTAATAATTTGAGAAAATGCAGGATTTCGAACACAACGCATTGAAGCGCCTGACTCTCAACATTAAAGTCCGCCCTCGCATCGAGGGAAAGAGTGATCTGGTATTCAGGATTCATTCTAAAAAATTATTTGACTAACACTTTCTACAGTGAGAGTCAAACTATATTTTCACAACTATCACCTTTGAGTGATATGATTATAAATTTGAAGTTCGAAATATTACAGTGATTCGTTAATTAATGCAGAGGTGAGTTTGAAAGGTCTTACGGTGACAATATTTGAGATGAGCATTCTTATAATCTTATATATTCGTAATGAGCAAAATGTTCTAGTTCATGATGAAAACTTCACGTTGTTTTCAAATCCTTGGGCTTGTAGGTTCTATTAGCTTGTAGTTGTAAATAAAATTAAAATTTATCCATAAGTCAAACTGAACGATCAATGTTTTGGTACCTGGCTGAAAAATTATTGGACCGATCTTTACATCCATTCCCTTGAAGCTTAATTTCTTACACTTCAAATGTTACACCTACTATTCATTAATATTATTAAAGATTATTTTTTAATACTAAAGATTATTCGTTGCCTAAATTTTGGTGATCATAGAAAGTAGCTACATTAGCACTGCAGCATCTGTGAGTTAAATCGACATAAGAGTGACTTGGAACTTAACAGCAATTGCTTACCACAAACTCGCGAACATTAATTAATTTTTTGGCAAGAACGCATTAGAGGCGACTAGGATATCAGTATCGCAGCGTTTGCACGTGGTAACCTTCTCAACACTTTGAGTCAGAGCTGGACTTACGTACAAATCTGTGGCTCTGTAGCCGGGAAGGCAATCCCAGACGGTCACTAGCTTTATTTATGGCAGCTTACGGACGATGCACATGAAGGCAGGGATCATTAGGATGTCCCTATCAACATCAGCGCCAGAGGTGTCTGCCTGGACCTCAGGATAAGATTCACAGTACAGATTGCTGCATAGTGCTCCCGCGTACTTCGACCAACAACAATGAACTATTCTAATGTTGAGAGAAATAACTCGCGTTATCGACCCAGGGCGGAGGTATAGCTAAGTAGAAAATGAATTCACTAACAGTATATTATTCTAGTTACCCCAAGGTATTCAGCTGAATACGGATTGCATTGGCAACGTTTAAAGTCCAATTAAATGTTACACAAGAAAACATGTCTGAACCTGAATACGTGTATTTCAGTTTATCAACATACCAGAAACTTTCACACTACAATGTTTTACTTAATTAGCTCTGCTCAGCCCAAATTCATATGATACTCCGTCCAGAACCATTTGAGAGTTAAACCGAAAAACCGTATGACAATCTGTCCATCTTATGGTAGTTCTTCAAGACCTTACTCGCTTTGAAGGCTGCAACTCACTTTTGAGAACGATTTTTCCCCTTGAATGCAAAGCTGTCTTAGTTGTTGAATGCACTCAATAATTTTTTGTAAAAAAACGAGATGTAACACCTAATAACTGAAGCTCATCAAAAATTATAATTCAGACATCAACTTCAGCATATTATTCGGATATCTAATATTTTTGTGTTAGTATCAAAGGAACCGAAAGATTTCAAGTTTCCTAAGCTCCTCCTAGTTTCAAAATGAAGTTTTCCGCTTACAGGACAAGCATTGCAGTTTATGGTTTATTGAATATATTGGTATGCATCTCAAGTGTAGTCGAGCTTCATAATTGCAAGTAACGAGATGAAGAAATGAATATAGTATACACGATAAAACGGTGATTAAGATTGAAATTTTCACATTATCCACAGAATATTTACTAATGACAGAGTTAACTTGTTTCTGTTAAATATAAAAACTTTATTTTACTGATTAATTAAAGCCTGTAATACAACATATCCATTTCTTATCTATGACATTGGGGTCTGCAGTCGGACTCCGCTAGCCATCTCGGTATTGTGTATTTTTTTCATTTGTTTTCTGTATTTGTCTGCTAGCTCTAAGAAAAATGTTTCTTCACAGGAAATTTCCAATAGCAATAGCCTGGCACGACAATAAAATGTAAAGAGAATAGGTCGACGTTGATTTAAGTTCACTTTTGCAATGTTATAGAATCAAACATTCACAGATTCTCCAATTTTTCCTTCGGATACTTAAATTAAAGTTTTAGAGTCAAACTTTCATTCGCACAACATACTGATTTTAATTTAAGCAGGAACGGTACAAAACAGAAAGATCGTGCTTAAATGAAATATGATCTGCATAACAATCTTAAGCCATGTTGACGAAAGATTTCATGCCGTTTTATCATATAAAAATAGTAGTTAGTTATTACTAAAGATGGCCACATTTTTCATACATACACGGATTTATCTACAATTGGTTCATGTAGGAAAATTTCAGACATAATAGTCGGAAAATTTGATTGGTTCGGAAATAAACTCTCTGATTCTTTCAATATCTCAATACGTATTATCGAGAACTTTAGAGTTAACGATCTGGAAACGGACGCTCTAAGAGTTCTTGCTAAATTGTAATCCTTATAATTCTACATTTGTTGAAATATTACAAAAGTCAGTCGCACAATAAAAAGTTAGGATCGTGTCAAGTATTAAGAACCCTGCCAGCGTTGCGGGGCTGCAGCAAGCGGGACGAATCTTTATCCTACACAATGGAATTTTCAAAATTAGCAGAGAATGTACCCACCAGGCAAAGGACGTTAAACAAACGTTAAAATAAATGTTATTTGCTTCAATCTGTATTAATTCAACGTGACAGCAACAACAATAAAACATGTAATCTTGATATTAATGTTCTAATCAATTATAACTTTTACATACGAACCTTAAATGATATGAACGAAATTGCCTTTAAACTGTAACAAAAATAATATTTGAGCTTTGGGGAAATGACTTTGAGGACAAGCTGGAGGACAAAGTCCAGCGTGGGGAGGACGAGGCCCAACGTTTGAAGGACAAGGCCCAGCGTGGGGAGGACGAGGCCCAACGTTTGGAGGACAAGGCCCAGCGTGGGGAGGACGAGGCCCAACGTTTGGAGGACAAGGCCCAGAGTGGGGAGGACAAGGCTCAGCGTGGGGAGGATAAGGCCCAGCGTGGGGAGGACGAGGCCCAGCGTGGGGAGGACAAGGCCCAGTGTGGGGAGGACGAGGCCCAGCGTGGGGAGGACAAGGCCCAGCGTGGGGAAGACAAGCCCCAGCGTGGGGAGGACGAGGCATCAGAATTCCGGGGACGTAGCCCAGCGGCCCCCAAGGGAGCGCTTCTAATGACGCCTCATTGGCGCGCCTGAGGCCTCCAGTTGGATGGTCGGATGGTCAAGTGGTCGGATAGTCAAGTGGTGGGATGGTCAAGTGGTGGGATGGTCAAGTGGTCGGATGGTCAAGTGGTCGGATGGTCAAGTGGGGGGATGGTCAAGTGGTCGGATGGTCAAGTGGTCGGATGGTCAAGTGGTGGGATGGTCAAGTAGTCAGATGGCAAAGTGGTTGTATGGTCAAGTGGTCGGATGGTCAACTGGTGGGATGGTCAAATGGTCGGATGGTTAAGCGTTCGGATGGTCAAATGGCAAAGTAGTTTGATGGTCAAGAGGTTGGATGGCCAGATGGTCAGATGGTATAATGGTTGGATTGTCAAATGGTCAAATGATCAAGTTGTCGGATGCTCAAGTTGTAAATTGGTCAAATGGTCGGATGGTGAAGTGTTTGGAGGGTCAGACTGTCCAGAAGACGACAACAAGCTACGTATTGTCAAATCGAAGTAGAAAATACAGAAAAAATATCAAGACATACTCGAATCAACCAACGCGGCTGATACCACGTAATTAAAAGTTCAAATCAAGTATAGAAAAGAAACAAAGACCACGCCATTTGATTATGAAAACAAGGAAAACATCTCGACTATAGAGACAATGAGAATGTGGTAACCAACTGAGGGAGAGGACCAACTCAGTAATATAATACAAGTAAATACAGTAAATACGGCAATAAGTAATAGCTATAGATTTTTTCGCATTCACTGACCTAGCAATGATGCCATTGTTATGGATGTAAGATAAAAATGCTGATATTTAAATGAAAGATTTGGTTATCGATATTGCTAGAAAATTTCATGGAAAGCTGTCCAATAAATATTACTACTTATGATTTCTTAAGACCATTTCCAGTAACAAAATTGTATCTTTTTATTCATCAGAAAAACGTTTATAATCGAGTAAACGTCTTCTGTTCTAGTGGGGGAAATCTGTACCTACTAATTTTCATTGTATCGTCGGAGCCCACTAACACTTCTTATCTTATAGTGAATTTAGTTCAAGCATATTAATAATTAAGCTCACTCACTTAAGCATTATATTAAATAATTAATACAGAAAATGATATTGAAAGAATACAATAGAACTAGAGAAGAATCCTGCAGCATCACTATGAACGATGCTAGGATCATGCCGTGCGGTCGTGTGGATGAAGCAGCCACTGGACAGCAGAAGCAATGGTTCGCCGCAAGCCAATTAGCAGGTTCCATTTAAACCAAGCTTGGTTGCCCTGAGACTCATAACTCAGACGCTTTTAATTGTGTTTGCACCCAAAGACGCTCTGCGGCCCTTCATGCTTTACAAGATATTTTCCTTGAAGTATGGAATTACAGCTTCAATGGACTTTTGGGAGAATTTCGGGAGAGAATTGGGCGATTTTTGGGAGATTTTGGCGCATATGCTCTTTTTTCATGTTTTTTAAATTGTAAACTACCATAGAAATCATAATGAAATCAACCAAGGGACTACACTTTTACAGACATAATTTTTTACGCATTTTATTTATTAAATTTTTCAGTTTACATTTACATTTTACACTTTTTCTCATTATTGTGAAACCGAACAAAAAAATGTTGAATAAACGTTCCACCCTAATGGGTATTCGTTCGTATTCACAGCCAGCAGTGCAGTAGGCAATTGCACAACATATTTTAAGCATTCAGGTCGCCGTGTATGCATTTTTGTTTTTAATTTAATTTCAAACCATGAAGCAATGTGGATATTAACATTACTTGTACTCAATCGATGAAAATTTATCTACATAATCATTTAGATTACTGACACCGTATTTACACATTAATTCAATAATTAGAAATACGGAATTAATTCATTTAAATTGAATGAATTAAAAAATCAGAAATACGATCGTTGTTGAGACCGATCTCATTTTATTTTTCAAAGCCATAAATTACTGTAGAAAACCATGAAATTAAATAAGTTGCGGTAAAATAAAGGATTACAGCTCACGACCATGCAGCAAACCTCAAAATGTGCGAGGTTCAGTTCAGCTTCTCAGATGAGTTCATCAGAAACAGTGATCGTTATTTGTACAGCTTCTTATAAATAATGCATGAATAATGGATAATGAAGAATAATAATAATATAGTATTATAATCATGAATAATAGATTTAGATTTAAGAATAAAATAAGAAGTTCATTGTACATGTGAGGAAATTCTTTAGAGAAGTGTGGTCTTCAAAAAGGTAATTTTTAAACGCATATTATTTAACCTGCTTTCCGGTGTATCCAAACAACACTTTATTATAGTTTCCGCTGCAAATTGTTTATCAATAAGTGTGTACCCTACCTCGCCCATATATATCAGCTTGTTAACGTTTTAATCCTTTCCGTGTATAAATTTTGACGTTCCACTCGTATATATCATAAATGTATTGATCAAGAGTTTGAAATGATGATGGAGCTGGTCTCAAAAAAATTTTTAATTGTTGAATTTAGTTCGTATTATGGTGAATTAATTCGATACGGTGAATTTAATTCGTATTTTATTGGTTTTCGAATTCTTGGGGAATATTTTAATCATATATTCAATGATAACTCACACCAAACGCATAATGTAAGCAGACTAATTACGATCCAAAGTTTCTCTGTCAATCATGACTGAAATATAAAATTCTCTCTCCCACAAAGAAAAAATATCATGAAGTTAATATATAAACAATCACTCAACAACAATCATTCAACGATCGTAAATGTGATTTATTGACAACTCAATTTAAGCTTTGCCAGATTAAAAAAAAACACAGTTTCCAGAATGAGTCCCGCTTTGTATATTTCAAGAATCCGCTTAGAAGCAAATATCATGAAGCGAACATAGCCCACACAACTGCAAGGTTTGCTGGTTTAAACGAATTTACATTCACGGAACGAGTCCCGTCTTTAAGGTTCCTCCCGTTAAGATAGCAAAAATTATGCGAAGCTAATATAGGAAGCTAGTATCACTAAATTATTTAGCAATTTAACATGTGATGTATCAACAACCTAATACTTTGCCAGGTTGAACTATAATGAATCTCGTCTTTACTGCTCAGTTTTCCCCGTGGATGTAATGCCGCTGATCGCAAAACCCGGCGCTTTGGCCGCCAAATCGCGTTTGCGAGAAGTTAGGAATACTGTTACAGAACTGCCTGTTGACTTAGGGGTACTGTTGCAAAACTGTCTGTTGACTCAACCTTGGCTCTGTTTGGTGAGGTTCTTATCACCAAATCTCAGTCGGCAGAGACATGAAAAAATGGTTTCAGCAAGAAATGCGAGACTCGCTTCCGAAAACCTCTACGGAAACTTTTTCTATGATATTTCGGTGAAAAAATTTTTGAAACTAAATGGATAGAAAGTCTAATTCATTTAGTATTTTGAGTTTGAGAAAAAAAATCGAAATAATAACTTTAATTTCTTGAAACCGTTTAAGCTGAATAAATGCACGCTTGAGTTTGCACATAAAACTATTTCAACATCCATGTTAGAAAAAAACGTATTTTCGTTGCTATTTGCTAAACAAAATAACCAACTTTTTCTAAATTGCTAAGCATTCCAACTTCACTGAAGCTTCCGCTGCCTTACTATGTTCTACATATGAGTGTAGCACTTCATTAACCCTCTCAGAACTAGATCATCAGTAATACATTAATTCCCACCTTGCGCAATCTTTACATGTTTTGTTCAAATGCTCTCGACATTATATGTGTTGCAAGCTTTTCGTCGCCTGTAGGGATCCACATATACTCCTCATAGCGAAACCCTCTGTAGCTATTGTGTACACTGAATTCGTTAATTTCTTCTCTCGAATATCTTATTTTATCTCCTTCAAAGAATATTTCTACCCATTATTACTGCAGGCTATTTGTCTTCAACGTATATAAAACACCCAAAATATATCCAATCATATTTTCAATTATTTTCATACATTTCATTATATGAAAATAATATAGTAAAAAATTATTTCACCTATTTTCGATTATTACGAAATATTTTGATCATTTTAATATATTTTATAAGTTATAAACAATTTTATTTGTGCTTAAGTGCGAACATTGATTAACCACACACCGTGAATATCGATTACATGTAGGGCACCGCTACGCGAGCGCCAGCTGCCGAGATACGAAGCTTCCGGCCATGAGAGTATATCATATAGTATATTTCACAGCACATTATATCATTTAGTACAGCATATAATATCATATATTGGAGTATATTATATGATATTAATGTATCATAGTGTAGGAGGAAAATCTACGAAGCTAAATGGATACAAAATGTTGACCTTTACTAATAATTATGAAATTACTGCAATTCTACAACTGCGAAGACAGTTGTAGCAAAGTAATTAATTTTAGCAAATTAATAATTTTTGAAAATTTCAATAGTATGCGTTCTACTAATACATCCGAGTTGCCGTTGTTATTTTATATTTCTCTATATATATATATACATAAATATATTTGTTATATCTTAGTTGAACTTATGTCAATTTTATTAAAAGAATTGGATATTCGTGATTATTACTGTTATGACAACTTGTGATATATAATTTTACAATGATTATTATAAAGAACAAAATATAGTATTTTTCACATAGTCATAAATGTTGAAGCTGATGCCACTTGCACTAAATCTGGCAATTCTATGTGTACACAATCGCTTTAATTTTACACATGTCCATAACTTAAGGATTTGGAAGTTGAATAAATTTTATATGATTTAGGTGCTGTTTTTGTGAAGGCTAATATGCACCTATATACATGTATGTGTGAACATCCGATTAAACTTCTTCTATTTCAGAGACGCTGTGTCCCTATTATATATCTAAAAATAATTTACCTTGCATATACATATCTAAAGAATACTACGCAATAATACTAATAAATTTCACATACTAATACTATACTAATACATATACTATTTTTATTAGTATATTACTAATACTACTATATATATACTACTAATATACATACGGTATATTATATAGTACTAGTACATATATAGTATTAGTATATTAATATTTCACAATACCTCTTCTAGGTATTTCATTCGATTGAACTTTTATTTCAAAGACATTTTCCCTAGAATATATGTAAAAATAACTTAACTTGTATATACATATCTACAAAATACTACACAATCAATATCGCTACCCGGTTCTAAGTATTTTAAGTCAACCTGTAGTTTTTCATTATTTTTCTACGGGCAAGGGCCACTTGCATCATAAGTGTCGGGAGAGCTCCGATACTTGTAGCATCATTGAACTTTTCCCCCTAAACCCGACAACAAAGTAAAAATATCCAGCACATTGACGTGACGTCGTCAAGATATTGATGACGTATGCCAGCCGGTGCTGTTTATATCGGCGGTGACGTTATAAAATGCTCATCTTATGGTTCTGTTCTGGTTAAATCAGTTCATGCTAAATCAGTTCAGGTTAAATCGTTTCTGGTTAAATCAGTTCTAGTTAAATCATTTCTGGTTAAATCAGTTCAGGTTAAATCAGGTTTCTGGTTAAATCAGTTCTGGTTAAATAAGTTCTGGTTAAATCAGTTCTGTTCAAATCAGTTCTGGTTAAATAAGTTCTGGTTAAATCAGTTCAATCCGGGGCGGTTGAACACAGCGAAATTGGAGCAGTGAGCTGCCTTTTCGAGACCGCAACAAGCTGTGAAAATTCTGCGATGTTGAGAATAATAGGCACGTCTAATGACCTAACCAATGCTAACACAGTTAATAGTATTATTTTATGGAGCCGAGAGATCGTTAGCCGGACAGGTATTCTACAATACGAGGAGTGAATAAAAGGATGTGGGGTTTAGTTTTGCCACGTCGTACGTTCGAAGCCTCGTACAATAAAATAATACCTTCAATAAAATTATTTAAATTCTCTTAAAAACAGGACTTCAGTTGTTTTTACTTTCGCTTGATTAATTTTTACATATCGCATCAAAGAATATTGCATAATCTCAGCAGCACATTTTGCAGCCCCAGACCGATCTATCTCTTGTTTCATGTAAATAATGAACCATGGATATCTTCACCATAAAAATATATAAATATATAAAAACATGAAAATATAAATCATCAAATAATCGACCTCTCTATTCAGCTTCGTACATATCGTCAATACGGCCGATCGCTTCTATACATATCGCTACAAATGCGCTCTGAGAACGTTGTTTCTTTTCGAAGCTTTGAACTGGAAAAAAATGACATTCTTTGGAAAGCGTTTGAGTTGCGTTTCTTCTATTTGAGGGCCGGTCTTTGATGCAAATTGGCAATACAGCAGCGGAAGCTGCAACGCTCGCTGGCTCTCACCCTTGGGATGTTTCTGTGATGTTGGCAAGTAAGAACTTGCAAGTAAGATCCTGCGAGTAAGAACCTGGCTTGAGTTCAATGGTTCAAGCCAAAGGACTCCTGAGAACAGAGACACAACGAAGCCGGCAATGCTAGTCAAATCAGAGAGAAAATTTTCTAGGCTCAATTTCATGAGAAATCTAACTGTGAAAATCGTGTAATTGACTGAGTAATTGTAGCTTGGGCTGTTAAAGTTTCTGGAATCACGCTTGTAATATTCAGGGACGCTAGTATGTTTTCTGTAAGCACTGTAGACGGTATATAAACTAACTATTTCTACTCGGTGAAAATGCGTAAGGCTTGGATTTTGGATGTCGAATGGATATCGCAAATAAATAAACAAAGTTACTGCATGTAGGTTTAGGTGAAAAACTAAAAATGAACGTTAGGTAAATCTATAACTGATTCAAATTTAATGATGAACTCAATGTCATGTTGACTTTGTACAAAATTGATCTGCAAAAATTTATAAACTCCGTAACGTTTTCCGTTAAAAGCATTTTTGCTCGCTTTCGGTAGGATTCGGAGCCTAACGGGAAAGGCAGAATATATTCACAGATGTTTAGGAATAATTTATTCCCCATTGATACAGCCTTAATCTCATATGCTCGTCATAAAACATACGTTGTTCCCATGACCAGGCAGGATACATTTGTTGCGAGAAACGACTGGAACTTTCCGGCCTTATCCCGCCGCTTGACCTTACCTTCCCCTTATTGTTTATCTTCTAATCAGAAATATCGTCCCCTTCTCATTAGGGTCTGTCCTCTGAAATTATCTACAAGATTGGTCAGTGATTGCATGGCCAGCAATCACGAACCAGTCTTATTTCTACCCCAAGGAAATATTTGCATAAGCTAAACGATTATGACTGAGCATCAGGTTATTTGTTATAAATATGTTTTTAGCGCATTTTCTCCTTTATTGAAAAAAAGACGTTACTGTGCTCGTCATGTCCGCCCGTCTGTCTGCCTGTCCGTCCGTGACGTCATGTTTTCGTCAACAAGAAAATGCGCTCTCTATCACTCACTGCGGTGAGTACTGATCTATTTTTTAGATACTTTTTACATCGTTATAAATAACGGTGCTGATAGTGAACGCCAAATAATTCTAAATAGCGTATATTGTAAATATTCAAGTTTAATATTTCAGTATTGTTTTGTGTATCTATATGTCACGATCCTGCATATTATTAAATAGTTTACTTAATTATAAACGCCATATGTATTAACGACAATTTAATCTCTTTTATCTCATGTTATTGCCAATATATTTTCTATGGTTATTAAGATTTTAATTGGTCGCGTGAATCTGTACATTTTAACTCCCGATAGAAGTTTTCTAAGTGAATCGATTAATGCCTGCATATTTGTCTTGCCTATTCATCCTGCATATTTCTGCATGTTTATCTCATGTGCTATAAACATAAGGTGTTGTTAACATGCTTTATGTTCTTTGTGCAACTCAAAATTAAAGCTTTTCGAGCCTAAACCGCGGTTAAATCTTGAATCTCACACGTATCGCACATACAAGACTCCGAAATTTTGCTGCTAGCACTCGTATATATCATATAAGTCACCGATACTCCTAGTGCAAGCGCACTTATCTCTCGTACGAGATCCGCAAGAAAATATTTGACTTCTATGCGGTTTGTTTATCCGCAGCGCAAGAACAATTAGCAGAGGCCGTCGAAGCGGTAAGAACTGCTTGTGGGAACCCTAAACTTTGTTTGACTTGCATCCGCATCCGGGTTTTGTTGACTCAGGACTTGGACCCTCCTTGTCTACGCCCCGGCAAACTCATGAGCCGTGCAGGGAATCAGTCTGTCTGACTTCCCAAGTTACGAGGTAAATTGAAAGGAAATTTGGCGATTATTTATCATATTAGTAAATGGTTTACATACTGCATTACATATGAGTGTTACTCGGGATACTTCACATCATCAGCTTGAATCACATCCTGCATTAGGTACATTATTCGGAATATCTCACATCATCAGCTTGAATTTTTCTTGCAATTCTTTGATACTTAAATTTAAATTGATGAGAATAGGAGCTAAATTCACTGAGAACAATTACTTATGACCTTATTTGTTAACGTCACTCTCTATATCAGACCGATCGACAAATACGTTACGGTTACACATTTTTCCAGTTTGCATATGGCGCAGATTTGACTGTTGATCTCACTGCGTTAGAACTGGCGGGAATTGACATTCAGGTCAGACACTTTATAATTTTCTACGCTGCAAAACGGAATAGCACTAGTATTTGAGGAGCGTTTCATTGTTCTCATGTATTCTCCAATCACCGTTCAAGATGTCCTTGAAGACTCTTATGGACCCTGCATAATCTCAGTCTGCTTTCCAGTTCATGCAGCGGCTATGCGTGCGTATGGTAATTCTCCACTAACTCTTCAGCCTCAGCTAAACTCCTTCCGACGCTCCATCAAGTTTACTGAAAAATTTGTGATATCATTACGAGCGATCCGAAGTCTGAAGCCGTGCACAAACACTGAGAATGTCAGTGCAAGATTACGGACTCAATTTCTGTTCTTCGAATCTCCGTTCAATGTCGGTACGACAAACTGGCTTGTGTGAGGAGCTATTCATGCAAATTACACACGAGATGAGAACTTAGTGTGTTGAACTCTGAATCAAAATGTACAAAGCTGTTGAAATTATGACTATTTGTTCATGAAAATATGATTGATTATTGTTTAATTTTACTATAACTGTTTTGCGAGAGAAGTTCCGGGAAAAAATTCTCATATTATTACATATGCCAGGAAAATGGACCGCGATACGATAAATATTAATTTAAGGCAAGAAGTGAGTCGTAACTTTTTTAATCACATAAAACTCACCAACCTTTAACGGCTTCGTATTGTTTCTCAAATACCTTATGTATAAAATTTGTCACCTCAACATAGACAAAATATGATCATTGTAGACATTGTTACAACACGTACAGTAGTTGCATATCATGTCAAACTAAATGCTTTGATAAAAATTTGAATGATGAATTGTATTAATTAATGCTAAATTTTGCACCATTCATCATACAAATTTAATTTATTTATAAATCAAATTAAGAATTGACTGATTATATTATTATCATTTAGACAACTCGTGAGTGTCATGGCAATTTGAAAAGAAATATTGTCGAGTCTACATTGTCGAGGGCGCTTTCAATTTACTGTCGAGTTGTGTTGGGTAAAATCAATAAGTGGGGATATTTAGAACCTATTTGAGCTATTAAATCCTTAACATTCAAGCTAAAATTATTAATATAAATTAATCGTAGTTTGCTTTTAGTTTAGTTTAGTTTGCATTCTGTTATAGTTTGCGAAGTTCCGCAAATTTCACACAACCAACACTCTTTTTGAAGGTAAAAATCTCAATACTATAATATAATTTGTTAGTTAAAGTAAAAACGTCAAAAATGATACTGGTCTGATGTGGATTTACAAAGAAATTATTTATGCATTAATGAAAACATGCTTGGCTACAGTTGAGCCTGCATCAGAGATTTTTTCCCCTATTTCAAATAGGACGAGAAAATGTTCCAACCAAATGACACTAAAATCAAAGCAGGCATTTCCTTTCCAACGGACTTTCGAAATAAGAGGCTGCAGCAACATTGCCAATCTGTTCATGAGTTCCTTTAAACAAGTTCATCCACACAAGTTCATCCACACAAGTTCATCCACTCCAACTATAGCCGCTGTTGGCAAGAGGCTTCGCATGCATGCCAATCTAAAATAGTGAACTTTTTATATATTAATATTAAAATTTTCAGTGCCGCAAGCGGCATTGATAAGGCTCGCTATGATGCAAGTTCATATTGAAGGCTGAAGACTTACCCAAATCAGAGGCATCTTAAGTGCCAAAGTTGGCGCTTGTTTCGACTGCTGCGAAAAAACTTGGATATTTTGGAAAAACTGGTTATTTGACCATGTTTTTAATATGTTCAAGGAAAAATACTATTCACTGATTTCTTCCTCCGTGCAGGTTTGCATTAAAAGTTTGGAGAAAGCGTTGTAAATTTTGTCCAAGTGAATTTATAGAAGCAAAGGGCAATGTTATTAATCTCGAGGCTATTTTGCCTTCCCACTTTCTTATACTTTTCTTCATCCAGTAAGAAGTGTTTATTGAATAATTTCATAATTCGATACCGAAAATTTTTGAATACACTTGCTACTATCATTGTGAATTGTACTGAAATAAACTCTGACAGCTCTGTTCCGAACGGCCAACTTAGCATTTGCGAAGAGATCGATCATTAAGATTAAAATGTGAATTATAATTTCAGTTCGCCGCACCAATAAATCAAATGGAATTTAATAGCCTGGATTTATAACCAACACTTGTTCACATTAGAACATTGCTTTAAGTGGCGCATAAAATTTGTGAAAAGTTTACTGACATAAAATCTCTGAGCAGTAAGAAACGATCAACTGATTTTATGGAAAGAATTTACTGCCTCATAAAAATGTATTTACATTTTATGAAATTATAGGTTTTCTAAAATTGTATAAGGTTCAAATCAAATGAATTATTGAAATAAATTTCACCGTTAATTGTATTAATGTTGTTATTTAAGTGAGCATAATTACTGGCATAAAGTTTTTAAAAGGTTGACCCATAAACTGAACCTTTTGTTTAGGCATGTACATGACTTCTATCGTTCGATCAAACATTTTTCACGAACAAATTTTTCATTGTAGTCTGGGTTTAGAATATTAAAAAGGCGACTTGTGAGTCATTAGTGGTAATACGATATTTTAATAGTTCATACCCTTGCTAACACTGTCATATTTTGCACTGAAGCAATTTGCCGTGATTGCTTTATCAGCAATGGCTTCAACGGGGCACAATAATATTATGGTTCTCATCGAAATATCGGAGCTATGACCACAACGCTCACAACACCAAAGTAAAGCCGTCTTCTGAGATCGTTTACTCTTATAATTCAAGGCCAAAATAACGTGAACGGGATCGATCATGGCTACGGATATGTGCCATAAAATCTGATGTGCCCTCTGGGTCTCGGCACAACGCGGGTGTATTTCAGAATTTGGCAGGCAAATTATCGGGTGTTGCTGACCGCAGCCCAAGGGAATCGGATTATCAGAAGACCGCGATCGCCCTCCAGTAAAACTAACAGCTTCCGATATCGAAGACCTCCATCGATTGGGCCTTCGTTCGAGATGTTGGCCCCGCCATAGAAGCCTTGCGATGAAGGATAAGCGCGGCTGGGATACTTGACACATAAGTGATGAAGGCCGTTAAGAACAATAATCGATTAGCGAATTTTAGGATTAAAAAAAACTGAAGACAGTGGTTATGTAGTTGTGTCAATATCCTTATTATTAATTATTAAAAACTTACCTGTACAGTGAGTTTACTGTCTCTGACACATCGCTAACAGTTTTCTAAAAGATTTCCAACGTTTTAATGCTCGAATTAACCGAAATACCATCAGTTCAAAAATTAGTTTTTTTAGCTGATCACAATCGTGCCTTGTCACTTTTACAAATTTTTTTTTCTTTTGGGAACCAATTTTAATCAAATATAGTCCTAAATAGTTAATTCTCCATGAAGAATCTGCGTGTGAAACATTTATCGTTTCATCTCAATGATAGAGGAACTATTGAAATGGAATTTCTTGTGTCAGCGAAACCTGCATAGTATGAGCACATATCGGCACCGTTACAAGAATGCGTAAGAACGTTCGATTTTCGTCGTCGATTGATGTCTGCAGATTCTTCGGGTCTGGAATTCAATAGTTTGATGCGTCGTGTAAACCCTCAGGCGTCTCTTCTGATCCGCTCGGAAAAATGCTGACTTTTGCAGTCTATTTCCAATGCGACCAGAGCCATTCAAAAAGTATAGCAAAATACAACTTGGTCCTTTAACTGTAAAACAGGCAGTAAAACATGCGAGTTTTGTGTTATGTTTCTGCACTTGAAATTGATTGAAATATCATTAGATTTTTTAGCGCTACAATGAATTTTTTATTCGGGGTAAAGTTAGTGATTAAGTCCAATGTTAAAGTGTAGGAATGCTCATATTGAAATTAGATTTATTGGTGTTATTCAAGAAGAGATGTGAACCTGAAACGGGAAAATAATAATTTTTTGTATAAGTAACTCCCAAAACTTGGCCACACTTGCTGCACTTAACGATATAATTTATAGAGGTGGTAAAATGCATGGATTTGTATGTGTTTCTAGTCGTTTCTAACAATAAATGCAATTATACATTAATAAATATGTTTGTAAATTATATGTAAATTATATATATGGCTATATGTAAAATTCAGCTAATTATGGCGTATGGCTTTGCTTTCAAATCATGTCATGTGATATATGAAGGTCTAACCGAATTTGACTGTAATGCATTAATAATATTTACTTGACAAGCCGACAATATCCGTATTTACTTACGCTCGTATTCGCTCTGATGACTTGCAAAGTAACGGTTGAATTTTATTTTGCTTATAAACAATGATTGATAAACAATGAAAATATAGTGTCTACTGGTCTGTGAAAATTGTGCGATACCCTTGCTTTTTTTCGCGACATTCCTTTAGTTTTGCCATAACTTTTCCTACACTCTCGACCACAGCCGCACAATTAATCAGTCCAATCATCTGGTGAAATAGAAAATTCAGCAATGATTATGGTAATTTAGCGGGAGAGAAATCGACCATTTGAAACACAGTACGCTATAGGATTTCTTCAGCTTTTTCTGTGAATTAAATGAAAACTTATATTAAACGGTGTTAACCACATGATATTCAAACTTAAACATGGATCATCGACGATCAACAGATTTATTTCAGTTAAAATTGAAACTCAAAGAATCAACCACTAGTGACTTGGACTCTCAAAACTCATGTTCTTTTAATTGGTCCACAAACTATGAAATTCTTTTGTAAGTTTGCACATACGTAAATCTGAACGGGTTTGAACATTGATACTTCACCCGAAGGTTGAAAATAAAGCCTGGAACATGAGATTTCAGAACTGTGCTAGATTTCATTACTGATTTAACACAATTTACATCAGGTCCACCATGAATTCTAAGGCAGAAATTAATGTGCCCATCACTCCGCCTTACAAGATTTTCAAAGTACAAAGACAGAATTTGTCGTTACCAGGCCAATAATTCCGGTGCTCTAGACCCAAACAACTCGAATGTCTTAATTTCATTCCGGGCTCACAAATGAGCTCCGACAAAACCAGCAGACTTGCAACGAGATTTTTCAGTTGAAGTCGCCCGATGAAATTAGCCGCTAATGCAACAAAGTTGGATCGGTGGCATCCCTAGGGAGAAGGTCTCCATTTCTCCGCCTTATTGCATTGCGTCTGCTCAGTGATGGCATGTGTGCTACCACCGTGTTTTTTACACCCGGGTTTACACCAACCGTTTTTTATACCCTTTTTTTACACCCGTGTTTGCACCACCCGTTTTTATATCCATTTTTTGTTTACACAAAATGGATATAAAATTACACAAAAAATTACACAAAATGGATACAATTTTTTTGTTTACACAAAATGTTATTTTATTTTAAAATCATGTTCAGACTACACTTTTTTTACACCCGCCTTCACCCCGTCATTTTTTGCCCCGTGTTTACACAACCAGTTTTTTACACCAATGCTTACATCATCCGCTTTCTACACCACCCAGTTTTTACACCACCCAGTTTTTATACACCCATTTTTTCCGCCACCCATTTTTTACATCATCCATTTTTTGCACCACCCATTTTTTGCACCACCCATTTTTACGCCACCCATTTTTACACCGCTATTTTTTACAGCGCCCATTTTTTCCACCACACATTTTTCACACCACCCGTCTTTTAAGATCTTGATTACACCACCCTGTTTTACCCCCGTGTTTACACTACCCGATTTTTATAGCCGTTTATGTAACACTCGTTACTTTTTCCGGTTTCCTGACATGAACATCTGATTGCTAATTCGGTATTTGAACTTAAAATTTGTCGAAGCAAGAGACTCAAAGAATTTCTTTATTATTGAATGTATGTTTCGAACCAAACTGTGAGCATTCCATTTTTTGATACACTTCAACGATTAGAAAGGCTGGCAACATAAGTTTGTGGCGACTTTAATTGCATTGACTTTACTTAAGTTTCATACCAACTTTGAATCATTGTGCCTAAAATTGAGTCTTACATATCCGAAACTAACCATTCCTGATGCTTTTCATAAAATACCGTCATCGAGCAAATTTTTTTCTCAATTTTACGGTACGATAAATGAGGTAAGTGTGGGCCTCACTGTAAGCTATTTACAATATCATGCCGATAATCGTTACGCTTTCTTTATAATAGAATGAAATGCCGATGTGAAGGGACCGAGGCAGCCGAAACGACCACTCAAACTGCGACGGAGTTGCGACAGCCCAAAATATGCCCTGTAACTTGCGAGAAGAATAATTAAAAATTAGCCGAGGAATTTTCTTAGTCAATAATTTAACGATTTCAATGATAAACTTATTATTTGTAATATTGCAATGTAACAATAATGTAATATTGCAATATTCATTTCCAAGATTTCCTTGGGGAACATAACGAACGGATATATTAGTGGTCGGCACGTTTCATATGATTCGTGAACCTCTGTTCGGGAAGGAGTTAAATATACATGTGTACCAATAACTATTATCTTTCAATTTAATAATAATAACTATATCAAACATTCACCTTCCAAAAACTATTTAGATTGATAGAATTAAATTAAGATTGCAACTTCACCTTTATACCTGGACGCGTGTGTGTGCAGTGACATCATTCGATAAGGCGGCGCGCAGTGAAATACGAAAAGCTCAGAGGGTCGGACCCTCTTATCAAGGCCATTGAGGACGGCGATAAAGAGAAGCCCTCTAAGTTAGAGCAGATCTACAGCAACTACGTGATGGTCGTTCACACCACGACCGCCTCCATACTGTGCCTGGTCCGTAGCTCTGGATTGCTTTTGTCCAGCAAAAACTTCCGAGATTCTTAGCACTGATATTCGATCCAGGTTCAGCGTTTTATCTGAGTTATTTTCAGGTTATTATTCAAGAGACTAAAATTATTTAATTAATTTGCAAGCTTGCTCTCAACTAAATGATTCTATTTTAACTGATTCATGTTGAACACGGTTATGAAGGCAAATGAGTCAACGCTACATTCCACATTTCCATATTTCACTATGACAACTTCGCAATCTCGGTCACATGTCGATTTCGATCGCTAAGAGTATTTTCAAACCATATTCATGTTATTAAGAATTAATGCCGGTCCATATTTGTGACAGTGCGACTGTTTTTTTAAGGGGAAGGAAGAGCTAGGGATTTCTTAAGAGCATAAATAAATTCGAAATTACTTTTTGCAAAAGCTGGAAATCTTGTTACTGCAAAAAATAATTCTTAAGTGCATGCGCATATGAATTACATATTCAGCTGAAAACCACACTTTATTGTTGATATTAATGTCTGGTAAACGCCGAAATCAAGAGAAAAGTAATTCGGTGCATCAATGTCTAATATTATGTATCGATTCAACCGCCAGTCTCTATTTAATTCTAATCCTCATTTCAAACGTGATAAATTTTGAATGATTAACTTTTCAAAAAATATTCCACACTCCTTAACGTTTTTTACAGAAATTCTTTAATCATGCTTTTACCACACGCGTCTTACCCACTCTCCATAATCTGCACCTTGAACATCTTGCCCAATATTCGGGGTGCAGGTAAATAGGCTACGCTTTTAGGACTTGCTTCGATTAGCATGACATCGACGGAGCTGGAGAGATTCTCAGACCTCGGGTCTGATGCACTCACTACGTATCGGGTGCAGGTTTACTTATATACTTTCTCTATCCTCAAACTTACATACATTTCTTACGCTCCTTGCTAATATTGCAAATTATTTTAGAAGTGCTTCACTAACATGAAATTCCAGATTGATAAATGCTTCAGTGAATTGAGTGCCAAACTGTTCATTGGGATTTTTTGATAGACACTATGTGTTATGAAATTCAATTTATAAACCATGCACTTCATTTGAGTCACTCAAAAATCGTGTTGGCAAATAGAAGTCATATTTAAATTTGAAAGACTGTTGGGTGAATATTTCTTCTCATCTCGCAGAACAGCACTGAATATCGATAACGGAAGATCTAACTGTTTTGTCTAGTGTATTTTTACATTCAATGAAAAAATATGCAGGTGTTTTGATGTGGCATTAAATGAGGCTTCCAACACTCATGACATTTAAAGGATCATGCAGTTCTGTGTGAGATTTCACTTTCATACACCGAGTTTCCGGACCCGAAAAAGAAATTCCGAGGAAATTATGGAATTAACTTTCCGGCATTCCAGATAATTTTACACCGAGAGCAGCCAGTTTAGATCCATAAGTATGATAAAATATTTCAAATAATTATTGAAAAATTTACTGTAGAGTTCTTAGTTTTTCGTTCCGAGGTGCAGTCATTGAACTTCTGCATGTATACCTCAATTTCATTCCAACAAGCTTTTGAATCAAGTTTCAAAATGCGCTTTATAAATATAAAAAATTGCCCATCAGGAACGCCATTCCAATCGAACACATTTAACAGCTCATTTTCCGTGTTATATCAAATTTTAGTGACGCATTGTCCATTTATTGTTTTCTTCCGAGGGAGGAATTATGTCATATTTTATTGATGAATTTTACGTCTACTGTTTTTTCAGTGCGAGGAATTATGTCATATTTTAATGATACATTTTACGTCTACTGTTTTTTCCGTGCGAGGAATTATGTCATATTTTAATGACACATTTTACGTCTACTGTTTTTTCCGTGCGAGGAATTATGTCATATTTTAGGGACGCATTTGCCGTCTACTGCTTTTTCAGAGCGAGGAATCATGTCATATTTTAGGGACGCATTTGTCAGTAAGGTGGCAGGAGTTTTCCAGGACGCCCGTGTCGGCAGCGCGGTACATGGGCCCGCCGTATCAACTATTCAGCCGCCCCGCTGTCGCCTCCCTTTTACATCATCCCTCTAATATTGGTTCGGACAAAAGATGTTATTTCGGCAAAATACTCTCGGATTTGGTAAGCAACATCGGCGGCGAGCTTGTCCGCAGCCTGAGGGATTGGAATGATAAGGTAATTTTTCCGATAATTTCGTGCTGACATCCTGGGCGTCTCTGCTAAGATTGTATAACGCGACTGAAGGCATCGGAAAGGTGTTATAATTAATAAAATTTTGTCCAATTCCTGGAAGAAAATTGACAGAATTTCAAGATTTAAATAAAAAATTGTGAGAAAGATACAGTCGGTACACTGAGTTGTCCAAAGTTTGATCGGTGTAAAAGTCTTTTCATAACGTGTACAGTAGAACCTACAGTAGAACCTGTACAGTTTCTACTCGTGTACAGTAGAACCTCGCCCTACGAACTTAGTTCGTACAGGGACTATAGCTTCATATAGCGGTTCGTTCGTAAAACGAACCAATTTTTCCTATTAAAATAATAGGAAAGACTCGAACCGATCCATGTAAAGTCTTCCCGAAAGTCCCCTCTTTTACATATATATTTTACTTACAATAGAGCGAAAAAATAATTTATATATTGAGGTTCCGGTCGCAAGTTTCTTGATGATATTCAAAACGCTTTATACGTTATTTCATAGAAATTGATGGAGAATAAATCAAATTTACAGCCTTTTACAATTACTGTTGTAAACTATCACAAGTTAATAAAAGTGGCTATAGTATATCCTTAGTTTATTGTGTGGTGCATCACACGTATATATTTTTTGCCATATATTCTTTGAACGATCTGATGGAGCGTCGAAATAATTAAATTGTTTAACTCCCACGCCAGCCCATCAAACAGATATTTCTAATTGAAAAAATACGTTGAAATTTGAACAGTAACAATTGGCGATAGGCCGAGCGTCTCAGTGGAGACAGACGTCCGATTCAAAAGTGCACGGAGCTATTATTAGCTGCGAGTATTCAATGCAAGTACTTCACACTTCGAATATCGTGCTGATTCATCCGACATGCATAAAAAATACGTGCCTGCATGAAGATGCATAAAACTACGCAAGAATGGATTCACGTGAGAAATAGAATGGGTTTCAAAAAATGAATTTATTTGCTCTTGCTATGGTGACCTTCCTCAGAAATAAAAAAAAAAGGTAAGATAAAAATAAATTCACTTGAATTGAATTTTCCGCCGTTTGTTCAGTCGAAAACTCTGGTAGTGAAATGCAAGTGGAATGGTGGAATATGTCGTGCAAAAAAAAAAACTTTCAGGGCATGTTAGTCGTGGAAAATTGCGGTATGAACGATCAAAGATATGGTATCATTGTAAATGAGAAAATTGTCCATGAATTCCAACTGGAAGTGATACATAATGGCTTGTTCAATGTAGGCTGAATATAATTCGAAATATATAGATAATATTTTAATGCCAGATAGGACTTTATTATATACAAGGTTCTGAGCCAATGACCTAATCTCTCTAGCGCCATGCTGGTGCTGGCAATCTATTAAAATGAGAAGTATTTTAAATAATTATATGGAGCTTTTTTGATATACCCATTGAATAATCATTAATTCGGTTCGAAAAGTTTCTTGAGTTTCCCATGTAGGTTGTTGAAATTAGTTTGTGCACCATATGACATATTGACGAGCGTATATCACATCGTTCGCGTTAAATTTAAGCGCGGAGAGGTTTAACCATGGTTGAATTTATATCTACTAGTTCAACCATGGGTTTAACTGTCTAGCTATCAAACCAAGGTCGTCAGCTTGCCACTAGACCAAGGAAAGACTGCATGTCTAGCAGGAACACTATGAATGGCGCTGAGTAAACTGGCCCCAAGAACCTTGTAGCTGCATGGCTTTCCTCTTCCTTCTCGAAGCTTTTAATATTTAGCTGTAATTGCGAGGTAAAATAAGAAAATTTCATAATAATCACAAATTTATTTCCCTTTCCAAAACATTTCGTTATCTTGCGATCCTATTGGATGTATGATTCGTATCTTGAGTTTGTGAATGCACAGCAAAGTCAGAAAGATTCGTTTCCTACGTCACCTCACAAGAGCCACTCCTCAATGACTTGACCGCGTGTTTAGTTGCTAGAAACCACCAGCACGGCAAATAACTTTTAAAATAATAGTGAGCTCATGTAGAATATACCCAACAGTCATTTGGACATAATCAGTTTCTATTCAAGACTAAGATTATTAATAAAAATATACATCCAAGGACTGTTATTATTATGTTTACATTATAAATAGGTCTAATTTCAATGAAGTGAAATTGTGGGTATAAAGACAACCTTTGCTAAGAGCACTAATTCAATCTAATAATAGTGTTAAAGCTAAGAACACCATTCAACAGTAGTAACTCCAATTACATGAAAAAATTGTGTTTATGTGGGATGAAACGAATGGAGATGGAACAGTGGCTACTATTGTTGTAGTCTACCCGCATCCCATGAATCTACCTCACGTCCAATGGTCCGTCCAGCGCTGGCTGACACTCTCTGCGACTTCCAGTTCCAGCCTCCAGGCTTCAGTTGCCCATGTGGAATCAGCGAAGTAGGGTGTACATACGCCACGAGTGTGTTAACTTTCCTATTGGTAGCCTTCAATATTGTGATTTAGATATTTCATAGCTTCATTATTAGTTGGTGAACGTGCAAAAGGTTGTTATATGTTGTAATAAATTTCATACAGTAATGTAAAATCTCAAGCTATTTACTCTCAGCAGGGTATTTGCTTGCACTAGGTAGCTAGCTACTCTATCTTCGGTACATGCATGGGCAAGAGTTGAAGTGTAGTGACCATGCCTTCCAAGTATATTTGCCGCTGCGACGTCAAGTAAACTTTATTCATTGTTCATTTAAAAATATAGGCCAAACCTCTTTCCTCCTATATGCTTTACCAAAATTTTGTTCATTTTCATATTCTTTTAGCAACGAATTCAATGAGTGTTAGGTGTAGGTGGAGCAGATTTGTATAAACTTTAAGTGTGTGCATTAGGCAATGTACCGCAATATTCCTTGCTGTCGACCTTAATTGCGAAATTGTATTCGATCATCGAATACAATTTCGAATTGTATTTGATCATCGAAATTGTATTCGATCATGCGAAATTGTATTCGATCATTCGATGTCGCGATTCGGCTATCTTTTAATTGATAACCGTTTTCACAAAGGTCGGACAAAACTCGTACGTATGTCGTATTTTTAGCCGCATTGAGTTTCAACTTCAAGTTTCTTTAGAACCCTTGAATAAGGTTTGCTTCGTACGGACGGTGAAATTTAGTTTTATTGAACGAAGGCTCTTCTTGACCAGCAGATGTTCTACTGTGATGAAACTAGTACATGCCTCTTTTATACCGGATCAAACTGATTAAATAATCATATGTACTATAATGTTAATAGCTGCGCATTCCAATTTCCAAGACAATCCGAAACTTTCTTCCCTTTTTATTCTGTTCGATCACTACGATCGGTAGCACTACAGATTACAAAACATCGATTATAAGAATCGAAAGCTTGTAATTTTTACTTTATTTAATTATTTACCAATTATTTCCCTAATTAATTATTTTCACATTATTTTAGTAGCATGAATATTCGCGCGAGAAATAGTTTGTAGCCCAATACTTCTTTTCAAAATTATGCCCACGAGATCTTTGGCTTTTGGTTCTGCGGTATGCGCGCCTCATGGAAGAATAGAAAAGCGTTTTTCTCTCATCTCAATGTGAATGTCATAAATCAATGAATGCTGTTGTAGTTAAACGTAAAATTAATTAATAAATGACTTGAAAGTTTTGCCTTTGCCAAAGATTATCCTCAATTCAACAGTTCGCATCACATTTTACAAGTTGCTTTCAGCAGGAAATACGTTAAAAACTTGTCAAGTTAGCATTACTCTCTGTCACGGTGCCATACTTGTTTTGTCGGCTTAAATAATCCAACTGAATAGGGCATTTAGTATTCTCTTCGAATTTGGACATTGATTTTTCTCCTTATATAATTTATTACCAATTATCGCGGTCAGGTGTATGAATAACAATCTGAGCGTTCAAGAGACTAAGTTGATATTTACGTTTAGAAAAGATCGAGTTTTATACGTGAATCAAAGTTTGTTCGTATCTAAAATTTGCTTATTTACAATTTATTTTACGACACAAGTGTAGAAACAACATAATTCCTGTTAGCAAGAACTCCGTTTCAGAAGCAGATATTGCTTTGTGGTTTCCTTATCCAACCCGTGAAACGTAATGTACAACATTGCTACTAATCTTATCAAATATTTGAATTTTAAGTACAAATATTTGTTCATGATGATTCATTCATGTGTGTTATAGTACTCATTTATATTTTTCCAGAACATCTTTTAAAAATGCAATTGTTGTGGGGTGCTATATTTCTGTTCGTATTGGTGATCGTGCCTCTGAGTATCTCGAACGATCAGCATTGTCACGACCTGCTCTGTGCGAGCGTCGTAAGCAAATGCGCCCTTACAGAGTCATGCAAGTGCGAAATCAACAGAGCGGCTGCAGAGTGCAGCTGCTGCCACAACTGCACCGCGTGTCTGGGCGCTGACTACGACAAGTGCTGCTCGTGTGTGGGTGAGTGACGCGCCGCACCGCGTGTCTGGGGCCATACTTTCAAAATTCGCTAAGCGGCTAAGTGAACTTAAGTACTTACGCTCTATTTTCTTGTCTATGATTGGTGGATTTTGCTTGAAAGGCCGTCAATGATTGGCTAATGAACTTACGACCTCTTAACTTTTTTGAAAGTATAGGCACTGGACGCTGACTACAAGTGCTGCTCGTGTGTGGGTGAGTGACGCGCCGCACCGCGTGTCTGGGCGCTGACTACAAGTCATTAGTTTCTCGTTTATTCTGCATCTTTATAAGTATCAGCTGATTTAGCTCTACTATCAGAAAATACCTTAAAAATGATTCTCCAATTACCTGCATGATGTAAGACTAGAAGTTTTCTAAAGCGTCTATTCTGACCGCTGATCGGCATTTATTTTAACTCAGGTCTGTGCGACCGAACGAGTTCGATGTCACTAGTGCGGGAGTCGCAGGTGGGCGACATTGCCGAGCCTATCGACACGTTGTTCAGGGCGATCGCGTCTGCTCCAGACGAGTACAACATGTGGACGTACTACACCTTCCCCATCGACGACACGCTCGACGAACACGCGCGCAAGACGCAGCGTTCCATCAGGATCGAAGTTTGTGAGTTTAACCAATTGTCTTGAAATTCATGTTATTGATTGTCATTTCCAATGCTGTAGATGAACATTGAAGGCTATTTTTGCATTCATTTAATTATATTATTGGTGTAATTGGCAAGATTTATCTCTTTAATTGTGTCAGAAATTGTAATTTTTGAAAACTTGTTTGATAAATTTTATTTGTGACTTTCTAAGTTCCGTATAATCATGCAGGTGAAACTTGGAGCTTTTGACGCTCAGTTAGATGCACTCCAACAATTCCATCCGTGAAATTATATATGTTAACACACAAAATTTTATTTTTCCACATTGCGCTAAAACTCTAACCATCCAGACCAAAACGTTTCAGGAGTACGTTAATGGCACTTGCAAGCACCGTTGCAGAAACACGTTACACTTTTGATAAGAAATGAGGGTCTTTAAAAAATATATATTGTACCATATGAGTTTAATTCATGTTAACAACTTTCGTTAGAAGCTAACCTGTTTTCTAAACCATGTAGGTACACACATTTCCTCTCTTGTTGTTAGAAAAGGGACAGTTACTTAGGGCTGAACTTGTATTCATAAGATATTAAGAATTCGAATACAAATTTTTTAGAGTTACAAAAAATAATTCTTCATTGTGAGCTTGACTTAGAAGTGATTGCTACCCAGGGTAGGATACTAAGCGGGATTGCTTGTCATCACTTACTGGGTGACATGCTTAACTCGACCACCTGAGGGTAAAGCAAGAGCCATCTACTAAATCATTTGTGTTGATGATTTTCTATTCAATATACTCCAATTAGCGTTACAAATTTTCTACGAAATATGCATTAAATTTACGTTATTGAAATAAATTTATCCTACAGTGCCGCAGAACGGGGTTGAACCTGTAGCAGGAGGACGTACCCAAGTAAACTGCACCGTAATGTATCACTCTCAGTGTATCTCCGTCACCAAGTGCCACGACTACTGCAGCAGACGTGGCGCAGCCTCGTACAGGTGACATAGAATAGTATAACTTAGTATAGTATAGCATTATATAGCATAGAATACTAGGTATAGCATTGTATAGTATGGAATAGTATGGTATAGCGGTTTCAGCGTTCATCAAGAGGTTAGACCTGTCGCCGATTCTCAACATCGCAGAATATTTACAGTTTTTTGCGGTCTCGAAAACCTAAATCACGGCTCCGATTTTGCTGTGCTTAACCGCCCACCCTCCTCGCCGATTTGACCAAAAATATAGCAGGTAGCTGGGATCGAACCCACAACTCACTGCTCCAATCTTGATACTCTGAACTGTAACCGCTAGGCCCCCCTTGCGTGCTATCGGGTGCTCACTGACAGCGGCTGTTGAGTGCTATGATATTCACCTTTGTTTATTGGTAGTAACTTTAGACGCTAACTTTTTAGAGACAAGTAGGATTGACGACCGCTGGGTTGATATTGAATTTTTGTCGGTTACTCCAGTCTACATGCAGGTCGTAGCATGCGAGTACCATTGACCACAATTCGGAAACTGTTCACCCATTCTTCTATGAAAATTACCCCATTTTCTGGTAGATTTGACAACAACCTTATTACCTTGGCCCTTTGTTCACTAGTGGCAACTTCAATCCTCATTCCTTTAGGATACGAGTACCATTATATGATATTAACATTCGTCTAATTACGGCAACTCCATCTACAACGCTTTTATATACTCAGAATTATAAAAAGTTTTATATTGAATCGTCACCAACCAGAAGATATGAATATCCTCGACGATGGTTAATATATCCTTAGATGAAACGTTCAAATGTTTTTCTGGGGGTAAGCTATTCTTAATTCATGGCATTAGATGGACCGGCTCGAACTGTTGTCTGAAACCCTGAAAACCCTTGATACAGATTCAATAAGATATCATTTTCAGATATTTCTTTGATGGCTGCTGCGAATGTGTCGGACTGTACTGCCTCAACTACGGGTTAAACGAAAGCAAGTAAGTTAAACTATTAACTGCAGGGTTAGTGGAACTATTTGTGCTATTTACAGCACTATTCGTGTCATATCAACTATCTTTGTTTTGGGAGTATAAAATAGTTTTTTTATTACAATTTCCACACATACATTGATTAGGTATTCCCTGAACGAGTTGTTGTCAAGCCAACAGAGACTCGCAAGCCGAAACAAATTAATGGATTTTTTAAATCATAAACTAACAGTTTTTTATTTACGAATGCGGTGTACGAGTGCGGTTAGTGTATCTGTAGACAATGGCTCACATATTCAATAAGGTAGCTTAATGACAATTAATTTTGAATGAACAAATTTCTTAGCCAAAGTGTTGTTGAGTTGATCTCAAACTTCCAAAAAACGAAGTCGCGAAAGACAAGACTAGACACTAATCAGCCAATTTATTTTTATGTTTTCGGAAATTAAACTGCACAAAGACAACGTGTGTGCTAGTGTGGTCGTTTGGTTGTTCGGCTTTCCCGCAAAGCTTTCACTCGCATGCTTTCACTCTCAATTTACCGTATTAAAACATCAACTACTGCTCGGATTTATCGACCAGGGTTTATTTTGAATACTGATTTTATGGAGTTGAAGAGTTTGTTTAAATTATTTTCATCTCTATTTTTTCAAATGAATCGTTTCCTGTAGCTAGTCGTTTCATTGCTCGCTGAATTAAATAAACATTGTTGCTTTGTGCAGATGCGCCGAATGTTCTCAGCCCAGTGAAGAAGCCGGGGAAAGTGATGTCTACCCTGGCGACAAAAACAAGGACAACCTGACATGAGCAAAGCATTCTTTCATTTGCTGTAACGAGTCGAATAAAACTTATTCGTGTAGTTATTCTCAGTAGCCGGACTAAGTCTGCGATTGTATGATGATCTAGGTGTCAGGTTCGAAATAAATCTTAGCATTTAAAGTATTTTTTTCCTTAGTAATATTTTCTGAATGAGAAAAAATATTAATTTGTTAACAATTTTTTGTTATTCTGTGATATGATGCAGTAACTGCATTGAGAAGAAGAGTTAGTTTAGTGGCCAAATGTTTACTAGCGCTTCAGCTATTTAGCTATCTCGCACCGAAAGTCATGCTGAACATCACCAAAGGGGTGGAAGGTCTCATTTATCGAAACACTCTCAAATCAAACATTGTTCATCACCCACAAGAGAGACAAAATGACGAGGAGGGACAGTCGAAAAGACGGTTTCTAGCACAAGATTTAATAGCTAAAAAGTGGCCCAAGTTAAAGCAAGCGTTACAATTGCTTAATATTTTTCGGCTGTCCTAAAATTAATTATTCCAAAATGGTTATTCGTTTAAAGCGGGGTTCTTTGATGCACTTACTGTAGCATGTGAAATGGAATCTACTGTGGTAAATATATTTCCAAGCAATATATTTTATATCGATCTCCTTCACTATCGGGCATTCCAAGTTTAACGTGTTAGCGTTGACTTAGCTCCAATTGATATTCAATTCGTCGTCGTTTCACAAGCGCTCATGGATGTTAATGATGCAACAATTGAATGAACACATTGAGATGTAAGGTGGCAGTCTGGTGGCTCATCTTTTTTGCGTTTTAGCTGTTCGCGGTCTTTCTGTGCCTTCAATTCTTAGTACCAGCGCGATCAGAAATTATAGTTATGAACTGATCGGAACTGTTTATGATGAACTTTCTTTTCATTTGCTGACAATGATGTCAACTCAAAAATGGCCTTCGCCACATGAGTGATAATTTTCAATAAATATAAAAATGAATAATAAATTTTTGAGATAAATCTTTCGAATAAAACGAATTCCGTTAGTTTTTTGTGGTCTAATTAGTGTGCCAAAAAAAACATTACTCGCGATATGAATATCTTGAAACCTCTTTGAATATCTCATTGGCTACCCTCAAGCTCAGCATTCAAGGTCCGAACTATAATGGTGTTGCATCGCGTTTGAGGAAAAACATACTAAATATTATTAAAAGCCGGCCACACACATACACAAATATTATAAAAGCTTATTGGAGCAAAAAAATGCTAACCTTTACTCATGGCGCTAAACTTTATTGATATTTTGTGAAATTTTTCATCTAGTTTAATATGAGTCAACCTACACAGTTGGACAAGCAGGCTTTGCTGGAAAGCCTTGATGGTTGGGTTCTGGGATGTCTTGAAGATGAATTGTCAAAAGAAGATGCATGGCAGGGTTTAGCACAAAGCATCAAGATGCCCAATGGCTGTCAATTGTACAGGTAATATTTCAAATTCCAGTGATTTTTAATGACTTTGATAATAAATATAACTAAATATTTAGAAAATATTTAAAATAAGGAAAACTTTGGAATTTTGTTTGAATTTGTTTATCTGTAATTACATTATTTATACCATTTTAGTAGTAACTAGTAAATGCACCAAAAAATTTGCTTTTGATTGTAATGAAAATTAGATAGGGTAAACGCGGTATATTCCGACATCGTAGGTAATTCCGTCACTTCTCTAGTTTTTCCTTTATATTAAGCTTTGTTTTAGTTCCATGCGTTCATTGATGGTTGAAATGGTGACGTCATACATTTGCGTGTCAAAATACTGCAAAAACACTAGGTCATGGCCATCTAGCGGGAAAATATTGAGATCCAAGGAGAGACAATGCATGCCACGTGGTGAGATCATCGAAAAATGTGTCAAATTTGACAGTTGACATGGCTCTACCAAATTATGAAAACTAATTCCAACACAACTTGAATTGGACACACACAGATCGTTCAAAGCTTTGTACAAAAATTAAAATTTGCTTAATTAAAAGCCTAATAGCTGTTAATTAAAACGTAATTAAGTAGTGTTCAATATTCGTTAGTGTTCTAATTCAAAGCCGTGTTGTATCCCAATACAGCTCACACAGCAAACGGAATTCGAACACATGGATGTCGGCAATACGTATCAGTTAAATTTGAAGCGCTGACGCAATACGACTCACCACGTGTCGGATGTTGCCACACAGAGTGACGGAATATAGGGATTTGGTAGGTTTCTATTCTAAAGGCTTTTTAATAAATATGGCAACATTTTGTGACGTTTCATCGTTGCTGACTCGTAGTGAAGTGTTTTGAGAGTCATGTGAAGGCAACAGAACTTACGTAACGCATACGGTTTTTTTTTATAGTTTTTCATTTCTCGATGCGTCCTTAAAGTGTCGGAATATACCGCGTTTACCCTATTACATGTGAAAAGAAATCTAGAAAAATACCATATAAGTATAAGTAGAGTACAAATACCTATTTATACTCCGCCTATATTTAGGCTATATGGTATTTTCGAATGATGCAGATGCACTAGTTTGCATTTAGCCCTATTCAACTAAATTGAAATACTTTTATTTAAAATAAAAGTGAAAAAGCTACAAATGTCACAAAATGTGTTTCTTTATTCAATAATCAGTTTCAAATCACATCACATGTCACATCACATGTCAGTTTCAAAGATTTTAGCATCATTGTATTAGAAAGATCTTGTTGTAGGCTACCGTAAAATGGGGTTACTTTGACCGGCGGGTTAACTTTGACCACTTTTCATTTTTTCAACAAAAACCCCCAAAACTCAAAAATGATTTGACATAAAAAAATATTGTCAATGGCCATCAAAGGCCTAATACTGAGGCTACGTAACACAATAGAAAGATTTAAAAAGTTTGCATATCTAATAGGTTAAAAAATTAATGATGTGACCCACAAAAAAGAGCTATAATTTAAAGCTTGTCGGAGTACCCCCTCCAATTTTTTTATTTTTTGGTAAAATAACTCCAGGTTTTGATGCATTGTAGTAAAACTCTTCTAGTTACATATGCAAAAGACAAATTTTAGGAAAGTGTCATAGTTTGCAAATGGGGGGCACCACCCCCCAATGGGGTAACTTTGACCACCTAATGGCAGCCGTGATGGGGGTAACATTGACCAGCTTGGAAATTAAGTTAAAATTACCATAGGTACCTATATAACATATTTTATGATTGATACACCTATTAATGTTTTTTCTTCATGTTTCAGACTCTAGAGAGTCTTACATATATATATATATATGGTAATTTTAACTTTATTTCCAAACCGGTCAATGTTACCCCGGCACAGCTGCCATTAGGTGGTCACATTTTGCCCATTGCCCCCCATTTGCAAACTATGACACTTTCCTAAAATTTGTCATTTGCATATGTAACTAGACAAGTTCTGCTATAATGCACCACAACCTGGAGTTATTTGGAAATTGGAGTTATTTTACCAAAAAATAAAATTGATTTTACCACCCGGTCAAAGAAACCCCAAGAGCTGGGGTAACAAAGACCATCACTTTTTTTGTAATTACATCAAAACTATGAGAGGCAGGAGCCAGCAATTTATGGTAAGTAAAGCTAGAGTATAGACCTGTATTTTGCATGTTTCAATTTAAGTTTAACTTATCTAGTAAAAAAATGGCATCATTAAGAAAAAAAAAAGTGGTCAAAGTTACCCCATTTTACGGTATCTATTTTAACTAAATTAAAACATTTTGGTTGAGATTTTGACAACAGTGCCATTATCAAAAAAGAATTATTATACATATTATTCTGGTAGTAGAATGCTTAGGAATTAGTTAGGAACAATGAAAAATCAAAATGATAATAAATCCTCAATTTGTGCAGGTATTTCATGATAGTATAAAAATGAAATAAATAATAGTAGAAGATAAAGCAATTGGAGTCAACATGTTAATTTACACACCAACTAATGCTTTGTGCAAGTATGAGACTGTTTAGTGTTTATGCAAACCTTTTGTGTGTGGAAGTTTTTGGCTGGATAGTGGATAATGAAACTAAACTGCAGAATATTGCCATTCTAATAACAAAATTTCCTCTGTATCTAATTGCTCTTAAATTTTGTAGAAGAATTAATAGGTATAGAAATAAATAATGATCATAGTCTTCAGTTAGAGGCTTAAAGTTATTACCACTGATAGCTCTATTATTTCAGCATGGGAGAGCTAAGCTACCTGAAGCAGTCACCACGTCCAGCAGCAGCACTGATCAAGCAGTTGGTACAGAGAGGCCTATCTCTGGCCAACCTCCTGCAGCTTCTGCAAGCTGCTCAGCTGTCACATCTTCACTCCATACTTTCTCCTAAAGGTTTGCTTCTTACACTCTTTAGTGTGTGATCGTCTCCTTGAAAATCTCTTGCATGTCAATTGCCAAGTGCAATTTGTTGACGCTTGAACTTTATTTTTCTTATTTGATTTTATCCTGATTGACATTACTATTAATTATTTCTTTACCTGCTTACTGCTGGCTAGCTGTAGAAACTTTATATATACCTATTGAATTTGAATAATATATATATAAAATTATGATTTTCTATTAAAATGGTAATTTATAAATTCAAATATTTTTAGATACATCAATACTCTATGGAGACTGTTTGATAATTACTTGATATTTTTCAGAAGTAGCAAAGATCACAAGTCAGTCGCATGAAGGCTGCTTGCCAGTCAAGCTTGGAGGCAGTGTGAATGTAACCATCAGCACCTCAGGCAACCCTCCAGCTGAACTTGTGTGGTACAAAGGCAGCTTTCCTCTACTGCATCAAACCTCCCACTCCCTCAAATTGCAACAGTTTGGGTGGGTTGTGCACTTGCAGCTGACACTGACTGTGGTGAGGTAATGTACGTACTGCAATTTTCTTCTTTAACTTTTGGTTTTTCTCATGTTTATCAAATGAATTTTGCCTTGATAACATTTTTGTAGGTTCTTCTGGTACGTATGAGTGTCCAGGATGAAACAATTTTGTTTAAGAGCAACATTGTGCAGGTGACCTATTTTGAGGACTTACCTAGTTTTGAGGCTATTTTTCTGTCTAGAGTTTAAATTTTCCCTGCATTTCTGCATAATTTTTTAATTTTCAACCAATCTAACAGCTGTCAATCAAGCTTTAATATGACTTCATCTGTTGATGTCACACCAATTTTTCACTCTGTTGTGGCCATTTCTAAGCTTGATCATTGTTTTTTAAATCTTAATCTAGACATGTAAAATTTTATGACAATTAAGTGAAAGCAGTTTTGGCATTGCCCAAATAAGTAGGGGGTTTATGTGTGGAAATTTTACTTTAATTAAGTCTTGTAGGTATGTGTAGATACATAAACAGCAACCTCAATTCTACAAATTGAATGGAATGTTCCATCATTGAGAGAATTTGATGCATTGGACAGAAAGAAATCAATTACCTATGGAGTGTCTGCTGATTTTCAAGCCTATATTTCTATTGATTAAAATTTGGAACAATGTAACTTAAACAAAGTGGGTAACACTGAAAGTGGGTTCAGGCTGCTCATGGCAGAGCTCTCAGAATTATTTGACATGTTGAATCTTGAATAGCTTGTTGAATGTTATCTTGAATAGCCTACACTGAATACCTGTGACTGAGTTTAAGTTACTAGGAAATGTTCAACATAATGCAATTACTTGCATTTTGGCTGCTCATGTAGATAATAGATATTTTAATAGTTTCAAGGTTAACATTTTCTTAGAGATTGTTGTGCTGCAATAGAAACACATGTTTTATTTTTTTATACATATACCGGTATATATTTTTTTATTGAAGATGTGACTTCTCTCTTTAATTTTTTTCTAATTTTGTAATTGAGTGAAATTATAAGCTGAAGATCCTGTAAATTCCAGGTTATGTAATAAGTGAAATAAATATGGAAAAGAGGTTCTATTAAAATAATGTTGGCATTCTTATGCATCCCAACTGCTGTTATATATTCTTTACTTGCTACATTGTGAAAAAAATCCTGTGACTGGTATATCGTGGTCCATTAATGCAGCATTATTACACATCAAACGTGCTCTTGTGTCTACTCCTACTATTCAGTACTATTAGGTACAGCTTGTGCAATCGCCGTTTCTGAACGCAAGTAAATACACAGAGAGTAAGAGGAGATTGGTCAAGTGCTTCATGCGTGATGAGGGTGTGAAGGAATCTTTGACTTACTCATAATGTCTGTGAGTATCCCTAGGAGTAGAATGTGAGGCACATGAGAAAGACACCTGATGGTGGAAGTGATGCTGGAGTAAGGTAAAACTGTTGGCATGAGTCATGGGAGAGCATGTAAGGCATGGATTACAGTGTTTATGGGATTGTTGGAGAAAGCAACTTTGGATGTGATCATAAGCGATGAAAAATATTTTGAAAGAGTGCTTGATGAGAGTTACGAGAGTGATAAATTTTAATTTAATATATTTTAGCTTTATTGTAATGTACTAGCATTGATTTTTTTCTTTTAATATTGTGAACCTGACGGCTGACTAATGCAATGGTCTGAAATGTTCACATCGCTACTCCATCTCCAGGCCACAAGATGAGGGCATCTACTTGTGTCTGGTGCGACAGAAAGTCCCGCTAGACTCCCCCCAGTGGACAGGTAATCACTTTTCTTTAAATATTCCAAATTAATAATTTTTTCTTTTCATAATGCATGTTTTCCTAGCAACTAAGGTGTTGTGTTTACATACATACATACAATTGGCTAGGCTACTGGCAATATTTGTGAGGATTAAATTTAAGTGAGCTCATTGAAGGGATCTTAAAGCAATGATCTACGATGTATTTATTTGTTAAGAATGCAAATTAATCATATTAGAATAAAAATTTTAATTTCTGTAGTATAAAAGTAAAGAATATATCAATAAAGAAAACCATTTATTGGCTTAAATTAAGGAAGTATTCAAATTACAAATGAAAATTAGTCATATTAGAATAAGAGTTTTAATTTCTGTAGTAAAAAAGTAAAGAATATATCAATGAAGAAAACTTCTATTGGCTTCAATTAAGAACATAATTAATTTAATTGATACATTAATGCTGGCACTAAATATTTGGCTTGAAGGTGGTGTGAAACCAGCATGAATTCTCGAATGTCAGCTTTAGTGAAGGAACCATGAAACTAACCAAATCCTTATCCTGGCCATTTAAAGCCATTAAAATTTAAGAAAGATTTGCTTTGAGTCAATGTTTATGCACTAAATTAGAACTTACGACCTCACTAAACATTCCTTATGCCACCATAATTATAGTCAATTATTTTATGTATGTGCATCTGGTGGATAAATTTGTGGTGAATGTTGATAAAAAATTGATTTAATGTATTAAAAAGTCAACTCTGCGTAAATTACACTACATGCATTGTGCTTCTTTCCTCCTACTGCTCTTTAATTCATCTATAGGAATTCTCTTTGAAGAATTGTCTGTGCATGAAACGATATATATTCTGAGCTAGTATTGATTCTGTGCAGGAATTGCTGGAGAGTATTTGGAGCTGTGGAGCAATCCTGTCGAACTTTGCCTCATGGAGACTGTTCCTGTCTTCTCCTTGGAGCCTGTGGATGTAAAACTAAATCTTGGGGATAAGGTGAACCTATTTTCCTTCTTTTTTTTTTTAATTTACTCGCGTCTCTATCAAAAATTATATACTCTTAAAATTAACTAATGTATTGATTGGTATTAATCACAAATTGAAAGTGATATTGAATTTATTTATTAAATAACCTCTTATTATTTATTAAAGTAAGCGTTTCCTTGTCCTCGGTATTATTCACGTTCACAAATTAAAAGTGATATGTATTGGATTCATTTATTAAAATAGCCCTGTTATTATTATTATTTATTAATGTAAGCATTTTCTTGTACCTAGTACCTATTAATCACGTTCACAAATTGAAAGTGATATATATATATTGGATTCATTCATTGAAATAGCCTTGTTATTATTATTTATTAAAGAAAACGTTTCCTTTTACTTGGTATTATTCACGCTTACACTATGAAAGTGATACGTATATATTGGATTCATTCATTGAAATAGCCTTGCTATTATTATTCATTAAAGAACGCGTGTTCACTCTGTACACGAGGCCGAAGTAACACTTGTTCTGCCATGGGTTGTTCAGTTGCTGCTGGAGGTGCGATGTGACGCGACGTACCCGCCTCCTGTGTACCGCTGGTACAAGGACCAGCAGCTCCTTATTTCTTCTGACAGTAATGTTCTCTCTGTGAGTAGGACTGAAACTTGTCAGTTTAGAACTCTACCTTGTTTCGGTGAGTATATAATAATTGACATTATCATTGTCAATTAGTTGTCGGATAATTGATTGACAACAATCATTCGACTTTTCGGATGATGGGCCTGAAAAGCAACTGCAAAAATTGTCCACAGTGAGAATAATTGTGCGTGTCTTGAAGTACCGGTAGTTTTGAAGTAGGTATGTCATCAAATTCTAACATGAAGTGCTGGCTAAGGATGTAGCGTAGCTCATGAGCTAGCAGCTTTATGATGTCCTAGAAATTTAATATTGACAAGTCAAACAGGGCTTGGCTCAAGCTTTCAATTGTGTTATCAAGGAACGTTTCCTATGTATTTTCTTCTTCGACATTGCCGGCAGATGTTCATGTCGACAGTTCATAAGTAAAACCATGAATCTGTACCAGTCCTTTCTTCTATTGCTACCGCATTGTGGAGCGCACATTGTGCCCATGTGCTGACTCCTGTTGAGGAAATCCTAGTGTCCTTAACCCCAGCTTCCTCTTTTTAAAATTGGTTACCCACTTTTCTTATCTAACGCGGAGGGAAAATCGTCCTCAAGCCTGTACTTCTCATCAAAATCCTAACCCGAGTCTCTTTTATTCAGCTTATTAGGATGCTGCTGTGGCAACAACATACAGGCTTTTAAAAAGATGTGCACGACTTTAGAATGGGCTTTTGGAATTGTTTTATCCTTATTTGTGCTCCTAATAGATTTTCATCATCTCAGTGTTCTCTGCTAGACACATTTTTTCCGAATATTACGTTTCTCTATAAACTAAGCCCTAGTCGTAATTTTCGTTAATCCAGTTTCTAAATACTGCATTTCGTTTTACATTAGATTTTTATCTTATGTTCAAACGTCTCATTCTTTTAGCTGATACCTTGCTAATTCTGCACTTGGGCTCAACAAATGATCATTATTTTCCAAGACATCACACTCAAATTTGCAAATACCGTGTTTAAATCTGGCTCATTTCAACTGACGTTCTAAACTGATGAAACTGCATGCTAAGCACAACTTAAAATCGCAGGTGGACAGAGTGGACGTATCCAGCGGTGGTCTGTACTGGTGTGTGGCGCAGAATGTTGCCGGGAAGGCGACCTCACGCCGCTGTTCTGTCCTGGTGAGCAAGACAAGTTGGCTTATTCCACTTGCTTACTTGAGCTCCGTGATTTACTACTGGAAATATAAAAAATATAACTCGGTACTCACTGCAGTGAGTGACAGAGAGTGCATTTTCTCGTCGACGAAAACGTGAAGTCACGGACGGACAGACAGACGGACATGGCGAGCACAATAGTGCATTTTTTTCGTAAATGAGAAAATGCGCTAAAAAGGCTGATATGATGGCTTGAACCGCTCTTATGGCGATGTTATTTTTTATTTACTTGCTTACTTGTGGCGCTAGCTTTTTTGTAGCGCCGGCTTCCTTATTCATGTTTCTAGCTTTTTGCATTTTTATTTCATCTGCCTCTATGTGTTCATTATGATCTAATTGCTGCTAATATGTTACAAAAGAAATTTTCTCCATCACCCTTTCTTCCAATAAATATGGAGTAAACTTGATAGTTGGCACGTTTCTAGCAGCTCTGGCGCTTTACATTGCATTACTTTTTATGGCTTGCACACAGATAATTCACGGTACCGAATCTAGTGTCTCAATTTCATGAATTAAATTTTGTTTCTGTGTATAAAGAGCCAAATTAAATTTCTGTCTCTAGGTTTACGGTTTCTGTAAAGTATATTTGCTGATTTATATATGCACGATGGTATACGATGCCTGTAAAGTATGTTTGTTTAATTATAAGTCTGGCTCTAGGTATGCGTTGCCTTTAAAGTATTTAAGTGAATTACATTTCTGGTTCTAGGTATGCGGAACCCGTGAGATATGCGCTCCGGTATTGGTGCGAGAACCCCGCGTCGCAGGCGCTGCAGAAGGAGAGGTCGTGATGTGTCGCGGTCAACCGCTGCAGCTTTGGTGCTCCGTGCGCTCTGCTCTGCCATGCACCTTCACTTGGACCAACAACGGCTATGCTATGCCTGGTACGACCGCTTTTTTGTCCAATAGCTGTGAATGGTTTACATTTCCGCCGTTTAACATTTTTGACAACGACTATGCAGTGCATGGATCTCAGTTTTTAGTTCACTTATCGCTTAATTGTTTCATCAGCAATGGATATCTTTGGAAAGGAATTTTTCTTTAGCAGGGAATAAATTTTATTACGCTTTAACATAATGGTTAAATACGGCTACAACGTTGTATATTTTGGTAACAATGAAGCCATGCCGTGAGGCGAAGTAATGACAATAAAATGCTGTGTTGTGCAGGCAAGAGCAGCCCTTGGCACAGCACAATGTGCTCGCATGATGGTGACGTGTGGCACAGCTGTCTGCTGTACACGCCCTCCGACACAGACCTGTCGCTGCTAAGGCTGCTGTGCGTCGTCTCGAACGAGGCTGGTCAGGTGAACATGGTTGGGCTCTTCAATAAGTGTATCCTACTGAGAACTAGGGTTAATTTCAAAGGAATAAATCTTTATACTAATGTTTACCATGCTTTGTAACATGGTGCCTGCGAGATAAAAAGGAATTTAATGATGAGTAATGTGAATTTTGATATGACCTCTAATTCCGACACATAGTACCTATACAGAAGGTTGATTTCAGTTAGCCTGGATTTCATGATAATAATATTTGCAGCACTGAAGCAGGTCTAGCTTACTTGTACAGACAGAGATCTTCTTTGCCTGAAACCTGAATGAATTCCGCCAAAAACATGAGAGTATTTTACAAATTCTTATAACTCAGAGAAATTAACCCTCAACGGCCGTATGCCACTCTCCGGGAACATAACTTTCAACTTGAATTATACGTAATCTATTGAGTGTAGCAACCTGAGGACGTATGTACGCAACAGAGTACATTTTAAAGTTGTCGTACGTGGCGGCAACCATCAGTGCAAGTCATTTTGCGCTCACTAGTTACGTAACCTATTTGAGAAGCAGGCTTGTGACAATATTGCTCCGGTTACTCATGTCAGGCGGCAGAGGGTTAATAATGAAACTAGACGGAAAATAATTAAGAGCTCTTGAGATTTTTTTAGCTGAAGCAAGAGAATAGTTTGTGCCCGCTACCAATGTTTCTCGAGGATGATCTAATGTTTTTTAGTGGCTGATGATGTGTTCCTGCTGCAGGTTGTATCCCGCGAGGTTGTGGTGAGACTCAAGGAACTAAGCACCGCCCCGCGAGTTTACTCAGGTCAGTAGCGAGCAGATTCCACGTTTACTTTCGGGGGGTAAACCGTGCAAATTTGCTGAGGTAAATGAAAATTAAGTTTTCCGTTTACCCACGGGATTACGTGACTGTTTTTCTGTATTACTTAATATTATCTGGCTGCCGATGGTGAATTTCGTAGTTATTCAGTATCGAATGAGGTGATGTTGGTTCTTTTATTTTAGTATAATCACTGAAATTATTTGATTTTTAACTCATGTTAATGTTAACAACGCAATTTTTAAAGCAATGAATATTGTTCTCAATGCTTTTTACTGAACTGAAAACTCTGCAGCGTACAGGAAGTGGGCGCTTCTGGTTGGCAACTGCCGCTACGAAGGCAAGCCGCTGCTCACGACTCTGCCTGACTGCCAGCGCATCGCTGCTACGCTCACAACGCATGGTTTCAGGTCACTAGCTGTGCTCCAAACGTGCCTGTATCTCTTAGATATGAGTATTTTTTAATTTTATTCATTTTTTTAGTTTTTGTGGAGTATTTTTGAGTTTGCATCGAGTATTTTTGGTTTTTCTTTGAGTAACATAAGAGGTTTTTATTGGTGACAGGCTGGACCCCAAACGTGTTTTTATCTCTTATGTTCGAGGCATGAGTTTCTTATCACGAACGTGTCTATATCTCTTACAAATGACTTTACTGCATTGAGTTACATAAGAGGATTAATGGGCGAATTCTCAACGATAGTTTCTTCTGTAAGGTTATAGCTGATTGAAATAGTATAACATGCTTTACCTGTCGTTCGTAAGCTTCCCTGTTGCCAAGAAAAGAGGTTATGCCTCACTAATATTACTTCTGGAAGAACTTAAGTCTTGAAAACAATATTTATGTTCACTCTATAAGTCTTTAAAAACAATATTTATGTTCATTCTATAAGTTTTTAAAACAATATTTATGTTCGCTCTATAAGTCTTAAAAACAATATTTATGTTACACTCTCTATGTTCACTCACTCTAATCAACTCACTCAATTCAGTTGATTAGAGTGCTCAAAGATGAACTAAATTACTCTCCATATAGCTTGTCCAAATTCCACAATACCGCTGCTTAAAGATTGAAAAATTACAATTTATATCCAGTCACTCTTAAGTAAAAAAGGATCTACGTCCTATCTAAGAAATAACATGACTGCGCTGGGGTATAATAATAGATATTTATTGGAACACATTTCTTGATTAATAAGAAATTTCAGTTACTATTCCGTTAAAATCCATGGGTCCTTGTGGGTGCTTCAACAACAGAATGTTTTGTCATTAATCGGAAACTGTTTAGTTCACCGGACTCTGCCCAAGATGGATGATCTCTGCAATCGAAAACGCGCTACCCCGTATCCTGTCTTCCCCAAAAATCATCCTGAATTCCTATCCTAGTTAAAAATGTCTAAACTACTTAATGTAATTCATAGAATGGTCCGTTCCAACCAATATTTAGCATGAAACTCGTATTTAGATCCGATTTTGAAATTAAAAGTAAATTTAATTTTATTTGTTATTGAATAACGATTATTGTACCAATTTAAAAATCACTTCTCTCCCTTACCACCCAGAATGAAACTTCGGAACCAGGCAATATCCCGACACGATAAATGTTGTTCACACTTGTATTTATCTTCTATAATTGAGCAGGGCTTCAAACGCACAAACAAACTTCCTATTGTGTGTTTAATAAGGTACATGAAATTTACTAGATTGTTTACAGGTGCTTGGTGTTGGCTGATCTGTCCTTGTCACATTTCCGTAACGCGGTGAGCTTGATGTGCACCTTCGTCCAGCCCGGCGATTACGGTAAGCCTCTTCCCCTAGGACGCTAGAATAGCCGCTAGTTAGGAGAAAGTCATTCTAAGGTGTTGTTGGTTAAATATTAAGAGTTATTGCATATTTTTAGTCGCTTTTTTGGTAATTCCTTCGACATTCGGGCTCTTTTAACTCCAATGAGTCCTTTAATGCAATTTCGGCATTCAATGTCGTAAAATGCTCCTGGAAGTTGAATGTTGAAAGTGTTGAAGTTTCATGTTTCCTAATCATGGTCATGAGAAATCAAGTCTTATTTAGGATCTTGTGCTGAATTTGTCCGCCTTCTCTTATCACTCAAGGTTGGTACAGAGTGAACCGTTGAAATTTCCCTCTAGCCAAAGATTCAAATCGCGATACATCAGGTTTCAAACGTCCCGAAATATCATATATTTGATCTAATTCATGCTTGCAAATATCATTTGTTTTATTTCATGCTTGCAAATATCATCATCTGTTTCATGCTTGTCCGCCTCACACTGTTTGCCCTGCAGTGATGTTCTACTACGGCGGCCACGGTTACCACGACAGCGGTGACCGTATGATCGCCGTTGATGGCTGCGACGCGACGGCCGCGTCGTCTGAGGCGGCAACGCTGCGGGGCAGCTGCCTGTCCCCCGTGTGGGTGAGGAATGCTTTCCTGCGCTGCACTCCCGCCTTGCTCTTCATCGTGCTGGACATGTGCAGGACCACGCTGCCACCTGCCACGTGAGTGCCTCACGCTATTATCATTGATGCCGGACTTGTGCACGAACACGCTGCCACATGCCATGTGAGTGACGCATGCTACGTAAGTGCCTAATACCCTGCTCTTCATCACACTGGACATGTGCAGGACCACGCTGCCACCTACTATGTGAGTGCCTTATGCTATACCGGACATGTGCACCATCACGCTGCCACATGCCACGTGAGTGACGCATGCCACGTAAGTGCCTAATACCCTGCTCTTCATCACACTGGACATGTGCAGGACCACGCTGCCCCCTGCCACGTGAGTGCCTCATGCTATAATGGACATGTGCACCATCACGCTGCCACATGCCATGTGAGTGACGCATGCTACGTAAGTGCCTAATACCCTGCTCTTCATCACACTGGACATGTGCAGGACCACGCTGCCACCTACTATGTGAGTGCCTTATGCTATACTGGACATGTGCACCATCACGCTGCCACATGCCACGTGAGTGACGCATGCCACGTAAGTGCCTAATACCCTGCTCTTCATCACACTGGACATGTGCAGGACCACGCTGCCACCTGCCACGTGAGTGCCTCATGCTATAATGGACATGTGCACCATCACGCTGCCACATGCCACGTGAGTGACGCATGCTACGTAAGTGCCTAATACCCTGCTCTTCATCACACTGGACATGTGCAGGACCACGCTGCCACCTACTACGTGAGTGCCTTATGCTATGCTGATCATGGTGCTGTACATGTTCACAATCACGCTGCCACATGCCATGAGTGACGCATGCCTCGAGAGTGCCTCATGCCGTCATGCCACGTGAGTTGCCTAATGTCACGTGAGTGCCTAATGCCACGTGAGTGCCTAATGCCACGTGAGGTGCCTAATGCCACGTGAGGTGCCTAATGCCACGTGAGTGCCTCTTGCGATGCTGTTCATCGTACTGAACCGCACTGCTTCATGCCATGTGGCCGTTGCAACGCTTGCTTATGTGATTGTCTCTCGCTGCACGAGTGTTGTAGATGAAATTCACTCACGCCCCTGCTGCTATCCTATCACTACTGGTCGTTGACTGGATCTCTCATATATGCTTTTGTTACGAATTCTCCGTCATACAGTAGACTGAATGTGGCTACCAAGGTGCTAGTATATTATTATCACTGTAATCATCAAGGAAAACTTTCGTGCACTGAGTTTCGTTATCATTATTGCCAAGCGTTAGTTAGCTGATCAATTTGCTCCAGCCGCAATCACGCGGTACGTATAAAAATTTTAAGTTTATTTCTAGTCATCTATAAAATATAAATGTAAAAAGGTTTTTTGTTACGTTTTTTTGGGTAAAATTTGCCAAAACAGCCCTGATAGATTTTACGCGATTTACCTCTGTTGATATAATTCTATTATAATGATGATACCAATTATAATTTTTAGCTCGAGATATTCATTATACATTGTCATAGTTACATTCCTCGAAATAACAGTATCTGAAATGATGTAATTTGTACCCCTAAAACGCTCCTTCAATCATCTAACATAATTTACCTTACTCAGGGAAGGAAGTTCAGAAGGGAGCTTGAGACTGCAGCCTGAGGTTGCGAATGCTGCGCGATGCAGCGTAGTGCTGCACGCTACGTCGGTGCGGTGTGCGGCACTAGAGTCCCCCGACAGCATGTCGGTGCTGACCAAGCATTTGCTGCGTAGACTCACTACACACGCTCGCCAGCCGCTCACCAACCTCGTCGCTACTGTTCTGCAAGGTGCATGTCGCTTCCATGTCCTGATCCTCCACCAACTCTACAGATAAATATATTAAATATATTCGAGTAACATATTGCTACAAACTGTGGACGAAATATTAATAGATTACGGAGGGTATTTGTACAAAAACTCTCCGTAATCTGTTAATATTTTGTGTGTAGTTTGGAGCAATATGGTACTCGAATATATTCAGTATATTTATCTATTATTATCAGGTACGTTCAAAACGAGCAGAAAAAAATTAACTATCTTAATTTTTTTCTTTTTTGTGAAATCTGAAGCATACGTGAGTTTAAGAATGTAAAGGGTCTTCTGCTGCCCATGAAAAAAAATTCTGACTCGTCCTTTTGTTCTGCTTAGCTAGTTTACTTGAGTGCTCTTGCAAGTATGTATTGTAGGCAGTCATGGAAAGGATAAACCTTCACATAATGCCTCCGTACGCAAACCCTCTCCAATAACTCGTAATGCCTCTCCCTTGCAAGTGTGTAGGCTTTCATAGGAAAGATAAACCGTCCCTCCATAAGCATAATGCCTCCGTATGCGAACTCTCTTCCTTACCTCGTAATGCCTCTCCCTTGCAAGTTTGTAGGCAGTCATAGGAAAGATAAACCTTCATATAATGCCTCCGTATGCAAACCCTCTTCCTTGTCTCGTAATGCCTCTGCCTTGCAAGTATGTAGGCAGTCATGATAAGGATAAACCTTCACATAATGCCTCCGTGCCACAGACGTGTGTGGGGACAGCAGCCGAGTGAGGGAGCAGCAGTTCCCTATGCTGGAGGTCGACCTTGCCTTGCCCCGCACCCTCGCCGACTCTCTAACCGCCCCCACTGGTGGGAAGTAATGGAGTTCATGCAAGCTACTGTAGCCCAGTGGTTACAGTTCAGAGTACCAAGATTGGCGCAAAGAGGCGCGGGTTCGATCCCCGCTCTGTGCGCCAGTTTCTGGTCAGAATCGGCAAAAGGCCGGGCGGTTAGGCACAGCAGAATTGGAGCAGTGAGTTGCGTGTTCAAGACTGCTAAGTACTGTGAATGTTCTGCGATGTTAAGAATCGGCGGCAGGCCTACGGACCACTAAACGCTGAAACCGCCATTATCATTATTATTATTAAGATCATGTGTTATTTTGGTGTGGCTGCTCTCCTTGCTTTCGTTTATCGTCTATATGGATCAACGGAGATACTTGTTTAAATTATTTGTATGTTTTATTTTATTATTTGTTCCCATCAGTGTGAGTTAGATTTTGCCTTGAAATTTATTTGCTTCTGTCAGTGCTTTCTATATGGTTACGTTTTTATTCTGCATAATCATTCATATTGCTACCTGAAACAATACGATTATATGAACAAACGTGAATTGGAAATACCAAATCACGTGGAATCGATTCTTTTGTGCCAAATAAAGAATACTAATGCAATTATTATTGATTGGTCAGTTTGCTTGTTTGAGGTCTCACATCTTAGTGTCACAATAAATGAAAGCTATTGCACAATATTCTAACGAGAAAAATATGTAAATTATATACTTGCATTCTCGTAGCCATTTTTGAGCAAGTGGACTAAAACTATGTTTTTGAAGTCTCATTCATTTCATTATTTTTTTAAAACATTCATAAGAATTGTTCTTCAAAAAATTCCTGGCCCAAAGCTCTGTAGGGTCTGATCGTTTGATGCTAAAATGTTTTAATTTTGTGATATATAAAAAGAAGAGAAGGTGTGCTTTCCACTGTGCTATTTGAAGGTGTGCCACCGTAAAATAGCCACCCAATAATAAAAGGTGTGCCACTTTTCCACCGTATTCTATTTAGGCCACTGAAAATTTGATGAGCGTCTCAACTGTAGTTGATTTTTTATCGATAATTATTCACCCGACGATATCAATCGGTAAAATATTGAACTCGTTTACCGAGTTCAATAACTCCTTACTTCAAGCAGTTATTGAACTTGTTTATATTGTGTCTCAGGCGCTGTTGTGGAGCGATGGAACCAGATGCTAAGCGTGGGTGGCTCCGTTTCTTCTGAAGTCCTGCTGCCGCTGTGCAGAAAGATGACGCCATCCGTTAATTCTGACACCCTTGTAGACTCATTCCAAAATTCTTCTGAAGATTGCGATGAAGATAATTTTGCGGAAAAATTCGACGCGTACGTTGCTAAAGAGCTCCAGGGTCTGAAAATTTCGCACCCTGATTTCATCAAAAGAAATAATCTGAATGCAACAAGCCCCTCTGGTATTAAAATTAGTAATCCTGAAAGCGGATGTAGTCCAACTTATAACGGTAATATTTCTTCGCATGATCCTCGGAATGTTCCTCAAAGCAAGGATTGCATGAAACATCAGCTGAGCACCACCGTACACTTGGCCCCATATTTTCAGCAGCCCGTCAATGAGACGGTACGCATGAGTGATATTTATTCTTTGTATTTTAAGCATTCCAGTTTACGACAATTTTTTCTCGCCCAACATTCCTGCTAAAAATGGCTATTTTGTTACAAATGCTACTTTGTCTACTCATCATTTAAATCTATCGACTATTCTGGTCGATTCATGTCTAAAAACCTAGCCTGTTATAGATGCCTAGACTAGTTTATCACTTTTTCTGTTGTTAAAAGAACATGGAACATCCTTTTCGCTTCCCTTTCCAAGTAGCGTTCTTTTGGCCTCGTGATCTCTGATCACGTTATTTTTTGATTAATTTCTAAGCAATCATTTTTAGTGACCTGACATGCATGGGATATCGTCTCTCTAATACCACAGGCGGCGACAGTGACGCGAGCCCTTGTCAGCAGTCGCGCCGCGCTGCTCTGTGGTGATCACCCCGTGGCCAATATTGCCCTTGTACGCGTCGATGTGTGCTTCCAAGGACCTCCCGTACCCTACACGGTCACCCTTGAGGCTTTCGTGAGTGCAAACGTCCAAAAATTCCATTGAAATATGCTGAAAGGCAATGTAACAATTAACCAGACTTTCACCATATAACTGTAGGTATTTCTCAAGCTTTATGCTACAATATATAGAGAGAAGTGTTCATGGAATTATAAGCATCTTTCAGATGTACGAGTACAAGGAATACCTACCGTAATAGTCAGCAAAATCTGCGTGCATTAGTTACCTGAACTAAATGAACGTGTGTGAAGTTAGTCACTATGATTCTAATTTTCTTACTGTTTATTCTCGATGACAATATATCTCGATGACAATATAAAAATATTTTTTTAGGTATTCTCGTCCGTTTTATCTATTGCCTCGATGTTAAAACAAATATTTTCGCGTCAGGGCTGTCGTATCCGGCAAGTGTCCACAGATCAGGCGCAAGTGACGGTATACCGCATAGAGGACCTGCACTGCCTCTCGGTGAGTTCACGTTCTTTCGGTGCGTTTCAGACCGAACGCGTGGTTAAACTAGTGTAAGATTGACCCATGAGAAGCTAATTTTCGCGGATGTAGTTAGTTTTTCGCCTGTGACGTCACTGATCTCAGTGACGTCACGAGAATTAACTATTCACCGAAATGCGATCGAACCAGTCAACCAATCCGTCATGGAAATGACGGGATTGTTTACGTTTCTTGGATCTCAGTGGTTTAACAAGAGAGCTGAACTGAAAGACAAATCCTCGTGGGTCAACCTTATATAATTCAACCATGGCCCCAACGTGTCTCACTTCCACTATTTTCCTGTCTCATTCTTGAAGTTGCATCACCAACTGTAATAATTCAGCCTATTGTAATCAAACATTATATATAATTATAATTTCATCTCTAGACTTGTTTGCATTTTCTCTTATGTACCTAACTATTATTTTGTGTAATGAACAGGTACCTCTGAGTGTGACTGTGAAGTTTCCAGTTGGCTGCGCCAAGTTAGACAACAGCTGCGTCGGTGACGATATTTCTACTGTATGTGGAGAGTGTTGTTCTCACAACCACACGAATAATCCCTCCAAAAATCTTGAAATGGGCGTTAGGTATACTGACTCCAGCGTCTGCCGGCTGATGAAACACGCGCAGTTGAGTGAACCTGACGACGCACACTGGAAGGTGATGAGACTGTCGCTGGGACTGCCCGGTCTCTCCAAGACTAATCTTCATGTCAATGACATGAGAGGCTCTGATGTCAACGTGCCTGATGAACAGGTTGGAACTGGGACGGTCGACTCCATGAACATAGCATTCTGATCGTTCAACTGCGTACTTCAGTCTTGATATAATCGCTTTCGGGGGATTAGTTCCAGGGCAGCAAGCAAATAATATATTTATATTAACCAGTTACATGGGGGTGTTATGACGTACAAAGATTTTACTCTCATTCTATTGTTCTTTCGGTGATTAATAGATTGTATTTATTTGTATGTTAAATGAATTGTTATTGTGAACATGAGTATCATTTGGAAATCAATTGTACAAGTGTGCTCATCAGGCCAATTATTTTCTTACCTTCAGGCTGGCAGTTTCTTCAATTTTATATTTCTTGAGCAAAGAGGCTCTCCGATCCGATCTGAATGATTTTATGATGGGCTTCATGAGTACTAGCCACTAGGCGGAAAAAATTCCCTGCAATGAGCCATAAAAATGCAATAAGATTAACACCAACGAATGTAATAATTTTATTATGCCGTTTGATCACCTGACCTTGTCTCTCTGTCTGTGCATGTGTCTTTTGTAAGGAAATTTGTGCAATACATCAAGTTTCTATCGAATTTTCTTTGTACCATAAATCGAGCCCAATTAGAGTAATGGAGGATTAGTATCGACTTGCGATTTCTTCATATCTAGCACCAAATTAACGACGCATTTTATTAATATTTATACATATTGCAAACAATGATCGTCTGTCGAATTTATAATCATATTTTCAGTTAGCTGATTGTGTTGTTGAAAGCCTTGGCGCGAAAATCGCGTTCGAGTTCGATATTATTTTCAATACAATTTAGGAGTTCTTGTGGAAATGTCTTTGCTCGAGGAAAATTTAACGTGCGCAACACTAGGCAATCAGAATTAAAGTGTTAATATTTAGTCAATTCTGTTTCGAGTTAAATTTGGACCAAAATTCAGCATCGTCTCTTGCTTGGAAAAGGAGTCAATTCACGAGGAAACCTGCTCAAATAGATATCGCTGTAGTTTACACATCGTTGCATGAAGATCTCTGGAGGGCCCAGTTTCTTCAAGAAATGTAAGCGGCGTGTTTGCCCCTCCCTCTATGAAGGATTCATCAGTTTCCTCGTTCATTCCAAATGTAGAAAGTTTAAAAAACGCGTTAAACAAAACGCTTCTCTTTAAAAACCAATGTTGATTGAACTCTCGTGTTGTCAAAAAGTTAACCAAGCGGGAAGGAAAAAGAGGTCATGGCCGATGCAGAGATTAAAGCTGCATTAATTCTTCGAAAAAAAAAAAAAACGCCCCATGGCATTTCAAAAATGTCCCCTGGCATTTCAACATAATTAGTTTTGCAAACGATTCGAAGTGCGAAGTTTCAATTTTTTAATTCGAATTTTCAATTTTTAATGAACAATTGATCATGTCGGTACTAAGTGTACATCGCTTCAACATTTGCTGTACACTTTATGATACTTATCTATCCGGGGCATTATGCATCTGGATTGGTCTATGTTAAGCTACGGTTCACCCAAAGTTCTGGGACTACGAAGCATCATCGTTCAAACTTTTTTTTCAAAGCGTTTCAGACCATTATTTTCGAGATTCGACTCTCGAAGCCAATAGTACACAGCACGGAGAGACTTTCCTCTACGCTAGGGGTAAATGCCACACCAGGATAAATACTGGACTTTTGATAGGCGAAGCAAGCCCCCGGAACCAAATTTTGTAAATGCGATCGATTTCTGCACTTCGAGACTTTTGATCAACTTTATACAGCGACTTTGAACAGGTTTCTGGAATACTTCAAAGCACGCGCCGCTGTAATTGGATATCAATCTTTAGCAGAGACTAATAATATAGGCAATCAATCGGTAGGTTAGCTGGGGCCAGACGGGCCAGTCTACACGGTTAGACGTGAACTGCGTCGTAACTATGTCTGGTCATCCAACGACAGTAGTAATTTCGGCAAATCCAGGCGTTCAATCAAGGAATGACACGAATATGAACGATTTGGCTATTTTATTATTTATGGGCGAATGCAGAATCATTCGTTTGTCGTTCTCATTCTGAGAATACGTAGTTCAAGCGAGGCACCATCCAATCATACAGGCTTCAAGAGCTGGAGAGAGCAAAGCACAAAGTTCGTTCATTCAACACAACAACAAGGAAAGAGCAGCCCTTTGTGTATTGCTGTTATTTCTACTAGCCCCTTCACACTGACTAACTAGACGTGGTCTCAAGAAGCGCATCAAGTACTGCAATACAAAACAAGTCTAAACGTGACTACAGCAAGGACGCAGCTTCAGTTAACCCTAATCATAATGACGTTTTCCGGAGGCAGCTATCAGAACTACTGCCGAAGGCTGGCATAATCTAGAAATAGTAAACTTTTAGCAGCAAGTAAACTCCCGGCACCTTGCCTCAGCATTTAGGCGCAACAGGAAGCCACTGCACTGTCATGAACGAAGCTCTTCTCGCAACGCAACGAAAGGCAAGAAAGAGAACAAGCATTAAAGCAACGAACAATCAAAAAGAAGCTCTTTCACCGTGAGAATAATGTGCATATCTCAGGCCTGCAGGCCAACGCGAACAATGTATGGAAAATCAAGAAAACTCAAAACCTTATTCCGTACGAATACAGAGTTCAAATAAAAATTGAAAGCACGATGGCCGGTCAAGGACTCTGGTGGAGCGAGGAGCGACGATTCCGGCAACCCCCCTAAGCAGTGTAGTGCGCAAGTTTAGTCTACGGATTGGGAGCAACCGCGTGGCTAAGGTGGCTGAAGAATTCCGCGGCCGCTAGGAAGGCCTCGTAGGTGTAGGCCTTAGCTTGCTTGTGCTTTGCCTGGAATTCATGCAAGGAAAACTAGATTAGAGCTAGGCAAGCTTGGTCATAAGACATTATACAAAATATTTAATAATTGAAGGTTTTCAAAGCAACGACGGCACGCGAATATCCGTTTATCTGACCCTGTGACCATCTGATGAGCAGTTAGTGGGTCAAATCAACAGATCACCACGTTCAAAATAGTTATCCAAACTTTACACGGCAGGGAAATAAGAAATATCTTCACAACCGAAACTACTTCGTTCCGAAATCTTATTCCTTCAAATAACCGTTCTTGCATCATCGGCAGTTAATCGCCCATCAAGATTAAGTTTGAAAACTTCCATACCTTGAAAAAGGTAGACCATATTGCGTCTTAACAAGACCACTAACCTGCAACTCTTCGAGGCTACGCTTAGCCTTGACAATATCTTGTTGACTTGTTGAAGACTGGAGCACAGTATTGGCATTCGAAGTCTCTCCTCCCTGTAAGACGGATATTTGAGTATTCTTAGGACCGTGTTCAGGTTCAAATTGCATCTAGTCTAATTCAACTAGAGAGCTTCCAAGTAAAACCTAATGTTGATTGGGCGGAATAAACAAGTGTTCATCACATCCTTGAGGAATACAAAACTTTATGCTCTGAACCTAAACCTAACTTACTATGCGAGTATCAACTTTCCTATCGGCAATAGACAAATGTATGGATTGGTTCAATGAGGACCAACCTTTGTCTAGCCATAAGTAGCGACGAGTACGACTGAAGAAGTTACTCGCCTGAGAATTAGACAGAGATAGCTTGTGGAGCAGAGAGACGCCCTGACTGGCTGCACCCAGAACAGCTTGCAGGCTAGTGTCGGCACCTCCGTCTTGACGAGTGAAGCTCATCAGCGTTTGCGATCCCGGGGAGGTGCTCCGCTGAGTGGTCACAGACTGGAATAATCACACGATCAAAGAATCAAGTTCCAAGAAGCCATCAGAGTATTCAAGAGTTCGAGCATGGGCGGACTACTTTTCGAATTGACACGTGCGTTTATTGCTCGAGTGTGATATTCCTTAATTTATGCGCTGGATATCTCACCGATTTCTGGTTCCTCCTGTCTCTGTTGTATCTTCGTCGTTGCCTTCCACCGTAGCTGAAAGAGCCCTGTAGATAATACGAGGTGCTTGATTAGTGCAAATTATTCGCCAATGGTACCAGAACTTCTCTTAAGCAGCCACATTAGACGTTTAGCAGGACAAACAATTTAGACAAGACGCCGTTAACATCAGACGAAAAAAAGTTGAAACTATTCAATGTGCATTACATTTTTTTTAGCTCCAGTCTAGCGCCAGCTCTGGCTAAATTGCTGCAGTGCAGACCTCACTTTATTCAGCATTACTAATGCAGGCACCGTTTGCTCAGAAAAGGTGACAAACCGACGCCAGCTCAAGTTGTGAAACTAGCTACAGGAGCTGTGAGTCGTTCTAAACTGTGCAATAACCACTAGAATACCTGATCGGGTAGTATAGCAGGAGAATTCAGCATTGCCGTCTGCAGATCGGCGAGCAGCCTCGTAGCCGTGTTGGGGGTTGGATCAGCAATGCTCTCGCCCCTGACGCAAACTACGCACACGCCGAGGTTGCGACCTGTACGCTCTAACGCACCTGTGAGAATTTCATTAGGAAAGTAGTATAACCTACGCAGTTGACTTTATGCAATTCAGATTGACAGAATGCTTGCGTTAGCAATGTTCAAGTTGGTTACTAAAAATACTAAAATGGAAAATATTTCTCAAAACTAGAAAAACTTGTGCTAGAGCTTCAATGTTGGGTACTGGAATACTCGTTATTACTTTGCGGTAAGCGCATGTCACAAACCTGCTCTCAACGCAAGTTTCCAAGATCTCAGGCGAGACTTAGTTAATAAAAATCAACAAGTTACCTTGAGGTTTGAATAATGTATAGTTTCCATACATGAAACTTGAAAAGCGTGACTCACTGTAGTCCTGCACATGCTGAGGTAGAACGCATAGCAGCAAGAGAAGACGCGGTTGTGCGGCGATCATATCCGCAAGCACCGAAACCATGGCAGAGTCGTCGCAGTTTTCCATTTGAATGGAATCGGCGGCGGCGATGGAGACCCTGCTATCCTTTCCCGCGTGCTCTACCATCTCGCACAAAGTTCTAGAAGACAAAAGGCGGAATGAACAAGTATACATCTCGGTATTTATTTTTAAGCTCGCCTCATGAAATAAGAGGGAATGCGCTCTCAAAAAAGAGAAACCTGAACATTAACCTAGGGCCTTAGGTATTCGGTGGGCCAGCAGGGGGGGGGGGTGTAAACTTGCTGGCAAGTTGAGTGTATAGTTACTGTGTACAGATTATAATACAAGATAAAGATAGAAAAATTCAGTCGCAGATAGCTTGTTCGTGAGAGGGTTACAGCCGTGATGAGAAAAATGTATGAAGGGATTATTGACTGTAGTTTCAGGCATAAGGACTAGCTAGACTGCAATTCATAAAAAAAAAGATTCAAGTAACCAAAGCAGGGCAAATGTCTGTTCAAGTATTTCAAGATGGTGCATCAGCGTCATGTATTCACGTCAAACTTGCTATGAACTCTGGATTTCAACTTCTCTCCAAATACTCAGGTGCCAGGTTTTACAAATAGCCGTTACTTTTGATATTTCGCTTTAGACTCTTCGCAACTCCAATATGGCTTTTCAGAGGACAATAAAAACTGCATTAGCGTTTCGGCTCACGCGATGGAATGAGCAGGAGTGCGCAGGTCGAAGCACAGGACAGCCCAGTCATGGAGAGGAGGCAGTTTCTGTTGGCGCGGCCGTCCGTTCCTGCGGTTGGCCCATTGATTGCCGCGACGGCCGCCACCGCTGGCACCGTCATTACGACGAGGAGCTGCAGGCTCGCGGAACACGACATTGTGATCCTCTGATGTAGAGTCCTTTGACGCGCGAGGAGATCGTTCCCGCTAGTGAATGAAAAGGCAAAAAATAAGTTTAACTCTGGGCAAGGTTTAAATTTGGGATATAAGGAAATTTTGCATGGACTGCTGTGAAGAATAGGCAAGACATATGCCTAAGATCAAGATCAAATGAAACTAGTTTGGGAAGTGCCCGATTGTCCCTGCTCTCAAAACCGAATAACTAATGGGTAAATTTCAGTATTATGGCAAAGCTGAAGGTTCAACATTAGGTGAAAATATTCGAAGAATTGAACTAGGTTTCATATAATTCGAAACTTAGGAATTTCTCACCCTATTGCGTTGTTCCTTAGGAGGACCGTCTACCTCCACGGAATGAGACTCTTGGACTCTGAAAAAAAATTGAACTTTGCAATAGTGGGAAAATAGTTGCGCGGAAGCGAACATGCTCGTCTGCTTCTAGCTATTGCTGGAATCAGTAAGGAGTAACTAACGTCTATCGAAACTTTCTAAGTTGTGACTGAAATCTAAGACCGATTGCGTTCATCTGCTCTATGCTACGTGACTAGATGACGAACGTGGCATTGCTGCAACCGATTCTGAAATTTCAACGTGGGTTAACAGGCTTAATATAAAAAATCTACATGTGAACTGCAATAAAACGAATACGTACGAAAACCACGGCAGATTCCGAAATGGTTACCGCTTACGTAAGCAATCTAGGAAAATCATAACTAAACTATTTCAATTGCGCTATAAGCTCGTTCAATGCCGAAACCTACAGAGCTCCGACAAGCCAAAATGATACAGCTGTGAAATCGAGGGAAGATACCAACTAGCTGCATCTCGATAATAAAACAATACCGGGGACGGAATCTCACTCTGAAATTTTGTCTACTTTCTCATCGGGTCGCTGGGAGTCGGACGGAGAGACGGACAACCCCTCGTCAACGGAAGAGGATGTGGAAGCGCGGACAGCGTCAGGCTGAGAAGTGAAATAGACATGCTTCAAGGGAAGATCGCCTTCAATGCGAATTCGAGACTTTAGCTTTACAAGATAAACATCGTTCAAAGATGCGTAGGTGGATTTACTTTGATTAGGCAACAAATTTGTATATAGAATATAGTAATAACTTTTACACACCTTGAGCCATTTTAGGTTAGTTTTGGGCTCTACAGCTGCAAAGCGGCATAACTCCTTGTTGATGTGCTTTTCACCTTTGTAGAGCTGAAATGGAAAACCTGTGTCATGTCAAGTAGTTATGATAATCAACCTACCATGAAAAATCCATTAAGTATTAAAGGACAACTCTATTCTACAAAAATTGGATTCCACTCTTGCTATACGCCGAACAAATGCTATTTTCGACTAATCAAGGGCAATTCTTACATCAAGGAAAAGCACCGATGACTGGTTGCGCGTCTGCTTGTAGACGTCGCCTTCGATGACGCCTGATGACAGTTCTTGCTCCAGCCACGCGCGGCTCTGAACACCAGAAATTCTCAAGTTATCAATTAAATAGCCAGATGTATTACGTTCACCAATCTATGCCGATAATTCGCGAAAAAAGGTTAGTTATGCAAGGTTATTTTAACCGTTGATAATTCAGTCTAATGGTAGCCCAATCTGTACATCCAACGTTTCATGCAATCGATCACTATTAAAGGGACTTTGTTTACTGTGGATAGAAGAGCCCGTGATTAAATGTGATTACTCAAGCTCACACAAGTGAATGTACACCATTGCATCACACGTACTACAGAGAACGTGTAGCTGAAGCAACCGTGACTTACGCAAACTTCACGAATAAATGGAAATTTTGTTCTCTCTTAGTAGAATAATGACCCTTCTGGATGTTTGAATGGGAGAGAGACCACATGAATATTTAATGTATGCATATCGATTTATCTTTCTTTACAAGCTTCGATTTGCTCCGGTATTAAATAAATTCGACAATTTCTACAATTTTCGCCCTATCCAGAGAAACAAACAAATCTTCCACCTTTAAGGAAGCCAACCGACCTCCTCCAGCTGCGCCTCAGAAGCACCTCGAGCGAGCCTTAGCTCATTAAGGGAGTACTTTGTGGCCAGGGGCGCGAGGTCTGAAAGACCTGACAGGAGGAAGTTGAAGTCGTCCTCCAGCGCCTCACACCAGCTGCCACGATCCACGAGCTGCACGCGCCACTTCAGGGAAGTGCCTCCACCTGGCGACGACGGAGCGGATTTTTGCTCCAGCTTGACGGGCTCTGCAATGAAAAATCTTTTCCATCTTGACGGCGAAATTGAATGCAGGCTACAGCAACTAATATTTAGTAAATTGCGTAACGATGTCTGGGAATTACTCTTTAAATCTGTAGCGCCAATTCGTTAAAATAAATTGTCTACTGAACGAGATTCGAAAGACGAGGTAGAAGCAGAATAGAGGAAAACTTCAAACCTGTGCGAATGCGCTCATAGATGGGCCATGTAACATAATATAGATGTAATCTGCAGTCTTTTGAGCAAAGCAGGAAATCTCGCCCGAAAAGCACGAGCAAATAACTGAAAATTTGAAATTCATTTAGTTGAACGTTATTGTTATAATAGACAGCACGCTAGCAGATTAAAACTCCTCTCGTTAGTGAACTTTCAATAAATAAATAGTTTAATACGGATACTGGGCAACAGTCAGTTCATTCGACTTTTTCGGACGATGGATCTTCAGCATACCTCTACACTCTCGTATCACCGGAACGTAAACTGATGCATAAGGGTTTCAATGAACCAAGCCGGAAGCCGCTTCCCAATAGTCACGGTCGAAGAAACTTTCCAGTAGGGCACATGCAGCGTAGAATATGTCATACGCTAAACGCGTTAGCTCATCGTCATTTCACCTAAAATCTATTCAATCAACAGGGAAAGTTAAGTGTATGCACCTGAATTGGCTTCCGACTGTGGAGTAGAGTTAGCATTGAGATCAGCTGCCTGAGCCTGCTTATCTGGGACAATTTGATCCGTGCGCACGCGTTCGTAGCCGTCTCCGTACTTCATGCCCAACATCTGAGTAGTAAGAAAACGAGTTAAGTTTCTACGTGCAGAACGCACCCAGGTACTGAATGACAGTGGCACACTAGACACTAAGCCTAACGAAAATTTGCCAATCAAAACCTTAATTACTTAACCATTTATGCAGGAAGACAAAAGATGCAGTAGATTTGGGAACAAAACGAGCAGAGGGCTTCTGTTTCATCATCCAGACGTATAACAGCCACGTCTGTTAAGTAATTTGCGAGAAATATCTACATCACCTATTAGACAACAATGAAGCAAGCTGAAGACTTATGATAACCTGCTTTATATTCACCAACTAGCCTTCGAAAATACTGTACCCGCTCCTGAAGTATCAATTTGCTCTAGCCGATTACTTCAAACAAGGTAACCCAAGTGGAACGCTAATGAGCTTACCATGTTAGCGGCTACAAGGGAAGGTCGATACGAGGCACTGGCGTAAGCCATAGCCATGCAGTTGCGGAGACGAGCGTAGTCGTGCTGCTGCTGAGGTGTTTGGATGTAGACGGTGGTTGGGGAGGTAACGTGCGTCACTACCAGCCCCGACACGCGCGTCTTCTCCCAGTTGCGAGCGTACATATGACGACTCGTTGCTAAGACAATTAAGATACTTATAATTTTGCCTGGCCACTCCAATACATTACATAGCAGCAGGCTTGTGAAAATTTTGTAACATGGTGAGGAAGATTACGAGCATTTGAACTCTAGAATGAAAGCAGTATTTCAAAAAAAAAATCTATAGTAGCGAGGCACGCCCTAAACCAGTATGGAGCCGTCTGCTTGATATCGACACAGTTTTGAATTTGTGATAGTTCAATCACGAAAAAACTCCAACTCACATTTGTTTATCTGCTGAACACCACAATTTGTGCAGGTCGTAGCGTCGATGGAATTGCGTGCGCGACATTCCGCTTCTGGACAAACCCACCATTCTGCAAACGACAGTTATCTCGATTATGACTACCTATTTGAAGCCACATTAGCTATATAACGTGTAGACCTTGCCTCTACGTCACTATGCCATTGACTACGGATATTTCCGATTACAATAAATGCTCTGATTCGTGTGAGACCTACTCCCTGCTCTAATACATTTTCCTGCACAAGTTCGGCAGTCATTTTTACCGCCTAGCTAGATCAATAAAAGCTCCTTTAATTACCCTTACTCTTACTTTTATCCGATTTTCGGCTGCTGCTCCTGCTATTTCTGTTCTTCCGTGCACCATCTCGGTTCTCTCGTTCACGGCCAGAGGCGCGCTGCGTCTCTTCGTTCTGGCGCGGCTTCACCTCAGGGTCATCAGGCCCGCCGTTCTTGGTAGGGCTAGGCGACTTATCACTTGCGCTCTTCTCAGGAGAGGCTCCTTCGGAGACTGGACGAGGTTCACCATTCGCTTTCGGTTCACCGCTGGTTTCAGGACGCGGGGACATTGACGAGGATTCCCCATTGGCACGCGAACCTTCCATCCTTCCTGAATCATAAGAGCGCTCAGTTATATGAAAATATGTTGCAATGTGACCAGCAAACTAGAAACTAGTGTTCTCAGTTTCAAATTTGATCTAGCTTACCTCGTACCTCCTCCAGTTCAGAGGATATTATTTGTCAAAAAGTGAAAAATATGAAGAGAATCTTACAAGTACACATAATTCTGGCCGTTACACATAATTCTGGCAAATTACACAGAGCGAACGGGAAATCACAAGGCAGGCAAGTGCCATGAAGAATTTACCAACCTGGTTTTCTAGTTGCGAAGGAAGAAGATGAACAAGGAAGACTATAACCCAACACCAAACTAGTTATGTCCAGGGGATATTCTAATCCCTGTATTAGAACTTCACTGGATTTAGCAGGCCTGTAACTGACTAAATTTTCAGTTTCTTCGTGAACTGTAGGTAGCATGAAATGTATGTATCATTTGCGTCTGCAACGAGATGATTAGAGACAAGAATTTTAATTCAACGAGCCGGAATGGAAATGACCATGTAGAGCCATTCTACTAGAAACTCCATTATAGCCAAGAATCAAGTCCTTTAAGCGACCAGGGTTAGATTACTAGTGAAAATGTTAGAAGTCTATCTCGCTGAAAAACGGTCCTAATGTCCAATTGTAAATGTTGGACCTGTAGGATTGTGCAGGTTCACAGGTTATTCCACTTCTCATTTGAAAATGGTATCAAATTGCGAGAGATCAAGTATCTCCGGAAATCTAGGATATTCTTACAACTCTAGGTGCTGTTTAGAATGCAGATGTGCCAGCCATAGTTCATTTTTCCAACAAGTAGTCTGGTTCCTAATTATGAAAACGGTCATTGATAATGGGCACTACCACTCTCCAACAGGAATCAACACCTAATGCTATAAGGAACCTAAAATTTCAACTATGTGTATAGCTCATTTATAGTGCTGGTAAGAGCTACCTATACAGGCTATACTTGCATGGCTCACACTGGGCATTTTCAGTGACCTAGTTGCTTTCAGATCCCTGATGGACTGCATACAAGAGCAGCATGCTGAAGTACAACATTCTCAATGTATCTTCAGTTTTCGTCAGACTAACTAAGGTGGATTTAAATATTCAATGGGGTTCATGCCTAAATTTTCAGGACCAAGTTTATGCATTCATACTAGCATTCCAATATTCATGCAAACTTTATTTGTGGCAATAGAATTGAAAAAAAAATATACCACAATTTCAAAATATCTAACCCAAGTTCACACCAAGGTGTACCAGTTATATTCTTAATTCCTATTAGGTAACTATCCCATCAACAACATGGGTGAGGATGCAAGTTCTAGAAGAAGGGTCACTCTTTGAAAGTCCATGAATGCAACCATTGGCACTGATACAGACAGCCTACATTACCATTAGCAATATCAATAGAAGCTAAGATTGAAATCTTAGCTTGCTAATCATAACTTCATAGAAGTTAAGCACTTCAACCTCTTGACTAGAATCAAATCCAATCTTCACTGTAACTCATCAAGCCAAGAAGATCAAAAATCTTCACCCATTTTCAAATCAAACTATGATATGAAAATTCTCAAGCAGCAAGCCTTGGCCATATTTACTTCCTATTGGAAATTTCAAGTTAAGACTCAAGGAAAATTTATGGCTCTGATATTTCATACCATAACTCAATTTTATGCTTTCAGAATGTCCCTTCATAAGCTTATTTCTTAGGTCCGGTGAACATTGTGTCTATCAGTTTTATTTCAATCACAGCAGTTACAGATTATTCATCCAGACTTTGAAAACGAATTTATCAATCTAGTCCCTCAGAAGTCAGAAGAATATTATTTGTATACCTATATTCCTTTCTTCCATCCTGCTTTTGATATCATGGTGCAAATGACCTTTCTAGAAATTGCAGGAGGATGAACTTTTTATCGCAATGCAGAACTGCAATTATCAAGCAGTCTTTGGCAAGTCAGAATTTCATTTTTCTGAGTTTAGCTGAGGAACTAAAAGTAGACCAAGTTACCAGTAACATATCATGGATGCATGTATTATCATAAACAAGATCTTAATTCAAATACACAGCAGATTAGGAGATTAAAATTCAACAAATTCTATCAAATCTTGACTTCACTATGTATGACTCAGTATGAGGAGAAAAGAAGAAGTGACCGAGCCAGTTATTAGACTTGGGTAACTCTTCCCGACATCCATCTATCATAATGTACCACTAGGTACTTCCACAGTCCACTATTCAAATTTTAGTAACTGACCACTTTCTACACATCAGACCTTCAAGGCTCTAACAAACTAAGAACCTGATAAGGAAAATGATCAGGAGAATATTCACAACAATTACAATTGATATATCATTAATAACAGCTAGTGCTAGTGTGACAGTCATGCTGCAGTGCTGCTCCTGCAATCAGATTTTCATTTAGCTGTTATATTAAATGTCAAGTTAGTTGATTGAACACTTTCTCACTCTGAATGCAATGATACAACATAATAGTTCCCAGTGACTGCCAGTGACAGTGAATAGTACATATCACCAGAAGCATTGTGAAAAATCACCATTTTCAAGTAGGTATCCATTTCCAATTTCCATTATCTATAAGATATAAACTAGTTTTTCCAAGCTTGATAATGCTGGTATTCATGCTGGTGAATTTGGTGATATTTTGCTCAGTTTGCTGGTCTACTCAAACTCAGTCTCATAGGACTCTCAAATGAACTTTGAAGTTTCAAGAGTTCAAAACTCAAATGTATATGTAAAAAAAAAAACAATTGAAGTGAGATAGTGACAAACTAGAGATTTTTTCAGAATCAGTTCATTTTTAATTTCCTCATTTACCCAAGATCTAAACTAATTTCTTATGTATGATAATGCTGGTATCCAATATCCATGATACTTTACTGGTCTACTTATAGGAATCAAAAACGAACTTGAGGGAGATTTTAAAAAACTCTATGCTTTGGCTGGGAGCAGCGCTACCCCGGCAGGCAGCAACCACGCTAATCCTAAAGGTACTGAACTAAAGCGTACTGATCAATATAAATTTCCGAATGAACTACGATTTGTCTAGCGCCGTTCAAATGAATCCAGTTTACATTTTGGCAAACCACCAGACATCCATAATCTACCCGAGATCGAATAGCGCCATCTATACCTGAATAATACTCATTTCTCCAATCCTTCACTCACCACTGATCACCCTTCTGCCGTAACTCACCGGCTAACTGTCATAGCTCTGTGAGTGCCGACTGCGAACTGCGCAGTGAGCCTTTGCAATTAGGCTAAAGGGTCTCGTTATCTCTAAATTTACTACTTTCCCGCTACAAAATTTTTGTGGCATAAGATTGCTCAACTAACCCATGAGAAAGACAAGCATTTTATATGAAGACCATATATATATATTTGTAAAATTTTGATGAAATTTATTTCTGATATTGAATACAAAAGTTTATTGAAAATACATAAGTTTAGTTATTTTTTTTTCTCTCTCTCTGATTTGGTAGATTGATCTTTACGAAATTGTCCGTGTGGTCTATTCGAGTAATTCAATGAGTTTGTAACAGTGAATAATGCTCGAAAAACAAATTAAACCGTTATTTACAATTTCTGATGTAATCTATAAGAAATAAAAAAATATCGCGAGTTAATTGGGGGTTAAAATATTATATTAAATAGTGTAATAAGTTATAACAGTGTGTTATTCAAACTTTTTCGTTTTGAAAACAGCCTAACAGAAGCGCTCGCAACCTATTTCATAGAAATTGACTCACTATTTTGTAAGGAAAAACAACAAAATAAAAGAAATGCACACATCAGTGAAAAAGTTAAACACTAATGCCCTCGTTGCCGCAAAAATCGGACGCAATTAAGAAGCTGTTGTTGTTGGAGAGGGTTTTTATATAAAAAAAAAAACACGAAAATGTTTTCCTTTGTTTTCCCCATGCTAGTCTTTTAGAGGAGAAAATGTTTTCCACTGTCGTCCTCAATCGTTATGAAATTGAAGGCAGTAGGTAATCATCTGAAATGGAGAAAAGTATTGTACCTGGAACTAACTTCGGAATTCAATTCCGGGCTGCTAAAAGACACAAAATAAAAGTAAGTACTCGTTTCTTTATTATTTGATTTTTTCGCTATATGCTTTTAGAATACTATTAGGGAAGCAAAAGCATCCTGAATTGAGAGAGCGCTCCTGTGAGGGATTATTACTGACTTCGGTGTGGCGCAGAGTAGTGTTGCCACTCAATTATATATATGATTAAGGTTCCCATCCTTCTGCTCCCAAATTCTATGATTTTTAGCTTAATTGTAGCATTGGCAATAAAATCTGCTTAAATTATTTCGACTAACCCGGTACATAAAAAGTAATGTTAGCAAAATTATTTGTTCTGCCGTCCTTGATCGCTTACGTACATGAAACCGGTTATCTCGTTGCATAATCATAATGATCATACAAAAAATCAAACGAATTTTAATCAAAACATTTATGCATCCATTCAAACGAAAATATCTATAATGAAAATATTTTTTGTTTACCAGGCACCTACTTTGTTTTGGGTGAAATAAAGACGTTATAGTCACTCTGCAAGAACGTACCTTTCTTCGAAAGTCAGAAGCCAAATTATTCAAAAGCTCTATAATTCATGCTCACAATCAATTACGGCGATTCCGTTCGATTTTCATACCATACGTCAATAAAGATCATTTTGTAATCTGCCTTTCATAACCTATTTCTTTATATTTTGAATTCACGGCATTGCATTCATATAAAAGATTGTTTTATCAAGGTGGCAAAAAGAGTGAGATTACTAAAACTAATTATTAATTTAGGCGTTCACTTTATCAGTTTATGGAAATTTCCAAGTTATTTTTCCTACTTTTTTATAGGTCTTGGACTATAAGGCAAAACCAATTAGAGCTGATTTACATTTTTGTTTGCTCTGTACATGCGAAAATGCCCACCAAATACGGAAAAATACACAGTTTCAATAATCTCTCAAATCAGGACACATGTATTATTAACATATAGGTTGTTATTAAATAGTAATCTTATTTAATTTTCAAATATAAACCAGACCAACTAAGTTTATTAAATATTACTGTTTCGATGGTGATCACTCAGGTGCGCGACGACCAACATAGAGTGCCATCGTCTGATGATTCATCCGCCGCCCTCGACGCTGACACCTGCGACACTGACGAGGATTTGAATCCAACTAACAGTGATGCTGACACCAACGTTTGCTGCTCATCTAATTCTGTTTCATCTGATAATAATGAGAGTGGGCTTGTCAGGGAAGATGAGAACATATTTGATGAGGCACCTCATGACGAAACCAGCCGCCCGGTCCCAGTGAAGGCATGCAGAAGCAAAAGTCGCCGCCCCTTACAGGGTGACTGGTCGACAGTGTTGGGTGATGGGATCTCATCTCGTAGCCGATCAGGTGATGGGTGTTGAACCGTAAAAAATATCAAAAATAGCTTAATACTTTATCTAATGATACATTTACTGTCGTCAAGGCTATTGGTTTCAGGGTTGGCCCAGTGGTTAAAGTTTAGAGAACCAAGATTAGAGCAGAGAGGTGCGGGTTCGATCCCAGCTCTGTGCGCCAGTTTCTGGTCAGAATCGGCAAGGAGGCCGGGCGGTTAAGCAAAGTAGAATTGTAGCAGGGAGTTGCGTGTTCGAGACCGCGAGAAGCTGTGAACTTTCTGTGATGTTAAGAATCTCTGACAGTCCATCGGCCTAATAAACGCTGAAGCTGCGATATATTATTATTCGGCTGAGGAACGAGAGATAACTTTAAGTACCCAAAGGGTTAAAAGACATAGTGGTCTTAATACACATAGCCGCCGATTGCTCTTCTGTGATAGGTGGGCTTATCTTGAAATGCCGTCAGTGATTGGCAGAAAGAGTTACGATATCATGAATACTTTTTATAATACGACCCCTGGGTAATATGATATGCAGCCCTGTACATTTATCGTTGCTCTAAAAATATACCGTGAATTTTCCTTCAATATGAATGAAAGATTTTCCTACTGTGAATAACTTCAGAACCATGAGCTCATTTTCACGTTTTGATATTTGATCCCAGTTTTTATTCAAACTTAAAAAAAACTATTTTTAATAACAAACACTTTTTATTCAAACTATCAGGTGACAGTGTCGCAGTGCACCGACATTCGCGAGCTGCTCGACGCTCTGTGGGTGAAGCTTTCAAGATCGACCGCAAGGCAAAGAAGTGAGTGTGCGGACATCGTTATTTATTATTGGTATAATTAGGGAAAAGTTCTTTCTTAATACAAGTTTTATTGAAGACCAAGCTATGCTGAACATTGTTATTGTGGTAGTTTGTGTTTAATGACATGACCTCGTTAGCTGACTTGTGGGTTTAATTTAAGGTAACAGTTTTGAATTCCAGCTATAATTCTCCACACTCGATGGTTCAGGCTCTTGCAATTTGGTGCATGAAATATAAATAAAATTTTATTATAAACATATAAGTGCTGATAACATATAAGTACTGAAATTTTAAATGCTCGCATTTAATTGTATGCATTTGCAGGTCATAGTGACAAGCCAGCGATCCTGTGTTGTCACTTATTTTGTCCCATATGGGACGAAAAGTTAATTTAACATATTAATAATATTATATATGATAAAAATAATATCCACGATAATTGACTGTGTGTATTTGAAGTTCAAATGTTCTTGAATTCTTCTTGACGAAACTTCAATTCACACAAAAAAGTACAAGTCTCTCACTTTTGTCACTATCTTTCACTTTTGTCACTTATACTCGTCTTTGTCATTTTTGCTCATATGAAGAAAGGAGAATAACCTTTTTATAGTTCAATAAATAAAAATAATAAGTAAGACAATAATTATAGCTAAGATAATTATTTTCGAAGCATTCCGCTTCTCCAATATTTCGTATTCAGTCATAATTTGATGAAAGTAGTTGTCTCGCGGGCCTATACATTCAAAAAAGTTAAGAGATCGTAATTTCATTAGCCATTCATTGACGGCCTTTCAAGCAAAGTCCACCAATCATAGACAATAAAATAGAGCGTAAGTTATTACGTTCACTTAGCGAGTTTTGAAAGTATGGCCCACGTCGTCACTGTGGTAAGCTATACTAACACTCGCCCTCGCCACTGCCTCTCCTACAGACGTGTAGACGTGGAGGGCCTGCTGCATCCTGACGATATCAATCCTCGTCGGCGACGAGCTCGGAACAAATTCAGTCCTGCACCCACGTCGACTGCCCAGCAACGGAAAAGTATTTTTTTGGCAACACTGAGCACATTTAATGAATAGTTTTTTGTATACATGCAAAATGAAATCAATTTGGCCTCAATACTCAAAGTTTTATCAATTTGGGTGATGCGCGAAACATAAATTACGAGAACCGATTAATTTTATTTGATGATTGCAAAAATGTACTTGTAAATCTTTTTGAGCTCGGTAGCACCTGCACCTCCCTAACCTCGTACGGGTAAAGCTTTAAGAGAATAAAACCCTGCATCGACTCTGATAACAACTGCGGTATCTCTAAAAAATTCGCTTTATGAAGAAGCCTATCTTATCGGAAATCTGACACTCCGAACTATATCAGTTAATGAGAATTCATCTTTACTTTTCACGCGTGTGATTGGTTCGTCCGAGATGCACGATTCGGGTCTTGACAAACAACATCGCGTCTGTACGGACGTTGTAAACGAGTGAATGTCACATGCATTTCAAGCCACTATTCCGTGCTGCATCACCACTATTTTCATAGTTGCATCACCAGATGTTCTTCCCTTCAGTTTTCGATTGAACTTTGATTAGCGTCACTAGTAAAATTCATCTTTCGACCTTAGTGAGAAGCAATGTGAATTAAATGGGTACCAGTATATCCGACTCGAATATGAATAATTTGAGAAACAGACGCACAAATATTTATAAGTCTACGCTGGTGTATATGCGATACTTTCAATATTCGAAACCCATACGTATCTGCTGATTAATTATTCAAGTTTGGGCTACTGACATGACAACAGCTGTGGGACTGAACACTGAAAAAAAACGTAATGTAATATCTCGCAATCATTCAAGCAGTTCTAGACAGGCTTACCAGCGCTGGTGTTATTCAATGAAATATCTTGCATTTGATTGTTACAATCAAGTTCGCGTCCAAAAATTAATTTTTAGAAATGACTTTTATACTAGGGTTAGCTTTTAAGCGCCACGTGATGAGCTGTATTTCTGTTGCTATTTCGGCTGGCATGAGTCATTTCGAAAATAAATGTCTGTCAGAATAATCTTTAGAAGGAATGTGTAATTGATATTGCATTCGATATTCGAGTAGTATTTGGATTTGTTGGCTACTTAGCTCGTGAGCGTGCCAGAGTGATCTATGGTTGACCCACGAGAATTTCCGTCTTTCAGTTCAGCTTGCTTGTTACGTCACTGAGATCGAGAAACGTAAACAATCCCGTTATTCCCATGACGAATTGGTTAACTGGTTTGATCGCATTTCGGTGAATGGTTAATGCCAGTGAACGTCACTGAGATCAGTGACGTCACAGGCGAACAACAAAGTACATCCGCAAAAATGAACTTCTCATGGGTCAACCTTATAATAATAATAATAATAATAATAATAATAATAATAATAATAATAATAATAATAGTAATAATAATAATAACAAGTCGCCGATTCTTAACATCGCAGAACATCCACGGCTTGTTGCGGTCTTGAACTCGCAACTCACTGCCTCAATTTTGCTTTGCTTAACCGCCCGGCCTCCTCGCCGATTCTGACCAGAAACTGGCGCACAGAGCTGGGATCGAACCCGCGCCTCTCTGCGCCAATCTTGGTACTCTGAACTTTAACCACTGGGTGAGAATGATCCATGGTTGTTGTGTGCAGGCTTCGTGTCGGTGACGAAGGTGCTGGAGGATCTCAGAGAGCGCCATCGTGTCATGTATGGCAGTGGCCCGCAACAGCCTCAGCCTGTGCCGCCAGCGCCGGTAATTTGGTGTCCTTCTTAAGTCTGGGGAGTCAGATGGGCCTTTTTCCTGCCAAATTCTAAGAATGATGATTGATTGATGATGAACTCTTGACTGATGCATAAGGTTGTTTACACTACAATCGTCTTCTTTGGTTTTCTTTCGAGCATAAAACATTCAGGAAAAACATTCTGTACATGAGCCTGTAAAATTTATTTTTGTATTCGGTACAATATTTGTGTAACCCGTTAATTATTCAAGCGCCTCACAAATCAATTATTTATATTTCTGCAGAAACGGCGATGTGAGAGTATTAGTGAACCTCAAGTGATACCTGAACATCATGTTTGGCCGGTCGAAACAGTAGAATGTTCTAATGTCTCACATCAATGCACAACTTCTTTACCTCACGGGTCAAGAGATATATCAAACAGTGTTGAGGAAAGTTTGCCACTAGCAAGAAATGATCTGTGTTCCAATTCCTGTTATCGAGAAGTTCCGTCCACTGAGCGACCGATGCTGATGAACCAAACGGTTGAAATTCCCGGGAATATAATGACACTCCCAGTACAAGATGAACAGCAACAAGCCACGTTGCACCAAGGCACGTTCACAGTCAGTCACTCTACCCCGGTTTCTCACACTCCAAAGAAATCCTATCGAGTGCATTTCAGCCCAAGCACCTACGCCGGCGATGGTTCCGTACACGGCGCTGGTCAAAACCTAAATTATTCTTGCCTGCCAAAGTTTCGACCAGAAACCTATGACGATAGCTGTCGTCGAGAAGTTTGCGCATCGTCTCATCACGCGATGCCTTTGAATAGTAAAATTTTCCCTTCCGCTTCGCGTCTAGCTTTCCAGCCTGAAGAATACGTTAGCACGACAACCCAGAGCGGCCAAATCTCTAATGCGCTACAGGTATCCTCGGTCTCCAATGGATCAAACTCTGCCGCCAATAAAACCAGTTCTTTCTTTGAATTTGACAAGCCTACTCTGAGTGAAGCTATTTCTACTGTCAACCCTTTGCAGGCTTTGTTTCCTCCAAGCCCAAAAATTTTGCTTGCGGAAGATACTAGTTTCAATATCCATGGCTGTCGTGAATACAATGAATTTCTTTCAGTATCTTCGGCTTCCGGAGTGATTATCACAGAATACCATTCTGACGATGACTGTGATCGTCAAGAGAGAAGAAGCTTTGCTGCAAACCGAGAAGCTCAAGAAAGGTGCCCTGCTGCTGTCGGCTGGATGAAACAAACACGTGACGATTATCCCTTCAATACGCATACACCATCAAACGGTGTTGGTGATGGCCAAAATATTATAAATTCTGATTCTCAGCGTGAGTTCTATCCGACGATCCTGCAAAATCAAATGACTACGGACAAGAACAACAACGTTGTTGTTGACCATATCTTCCAGGCGCGCTTCTACACGGATGAGAATACCAATCGTATGCACGGCATGTACGATAAATCGTTGTTGCCATTCAAAGGAAATATACGACCACGGGAAGCTCAAATATCAGAAACGCAGTTCGTGACGCAATCGGAGGTAAGTGTGAAGGAATTACTATTTCTTTTCGATTTTTTTTTATGCCAGCGGTGCTGAATTCTTGCGATCATATGACACTAACGAGAAAAGAGCTTGTATCAAAGGGGTTATGGTCTGATATATAGTTTTTCAAATGATATTTCGAATTTTCACTGTTCCCTTTACCACGTTTTACTGATCTTCCACAGAGCCTTCAGCACATTTTAAGTGGGCTACGGCCCTTAGATTGTCCATTCTGGTGGATGTGTATTCGAGTGTGAAATTCCACCCTTAAAGTATCCCAAAGTTTTGTAAATCGCTCTTTGGTCGAAATTGTAAGCTAAACTGGGACTGGGCTGTTGCTGGAGCTGCTGCTGGAGGACCATCTTCAAACGCTATACAGACCGTTATCAGGGACGTGACATGGATGGAACCAATGTTATTTACGTGATACTAGCGGCGCTGACATGACATCCCGTTAGCAGAATTTCAAGCTCTCTTTCAAATCCTAATTCGAACACTTGTTTGTAAAACCAAATGCAGTGGAAAATTTAACGTGGTGTAAATTTAGGCTCTAAATTTAAAGAGCGATGCCTATCATCGAAGTTAATTCTGAAGCAATAATAACTGCCCCTTACATGTAGTTGAACTAATTATAGTCTGTGCATTTCGAATGTATCTGCCTTATTTAGATATACGAGATGTTAACTCCTTCGCTAGATTCAATTGCTAACTGAAACTGTTAATTTCCACTTCTAATTTAACATTAGTGTAAGTTTCATTGAAGACCAGACCGGGTTTCGTCATGATTAAAGTTAGATTCAGTTAAAGATTATCCAAATCGTAGTTAGATATTAATTTAGATTATTCGTTTCTAGTGGTAAATTCCCAAATTTTATGTAAGAAATTTTTTTAGGTAATTTTTATAAGACCAATCAGTATTCCAGATTATAATACATTTTTCATTGGAACTTTTTCTGATTCGGAGTTTATTCAATTGAAATTAATTAGATTAATGTTAGGTCCACTTTGAATTTATGTTCATAACATTCATTTTAAATCCAACTGAAATTGGCCACATTCAAGTTGGATTCCAGTTAAATCGATTATATTCATGTATGATTCAACTGAAATTGGTCACATTCACGTTTGATTTAAGTAAACTTGGTAGAAACCAAGCTATAGTTTAGTCTGCCATGTGATGGCAGCAGTGGGCAGTAGCGCGCAACATATAGCGGCCGCTACATCTTCAGTAGCGGTAGGGGTAGCGGCGCTACAGTTAAGCAATTGTTGCGGTAGCGGCGCCACGTTTAAGAAAGCGTAGCGGTAGCGGTAGCGCCCGCTACATTTCAAAGTAGCGTTGCCCAGCTCTGTGTGATGATGTGCACTGCAGGATGCCTGGTGCGTCGGGGGACGTCTGGTGCATGTGAGCTCCGTGGAGGGCTGCGTGCCTGCCTCCTGCTGCCCTCTGCCTTCCCTCCTGCAGCAGCAGGTCAGTGGTGAAGGCATGCCTGCCCTTCTGCAGCAGCAGGTCAGTGGTGAAGATCTGCCTGCCCTCCTGCAGCAGCAGGTCAGTGATGAGGCCTGCCTTCCCTCCTGCAGCAGCAGGTCAGTGGTGAAGACCTGCCTGCCCTCCTGCAGCAGCAGGTCAGTGGTGAAGGCCTGCCTGCCTGCCCTCCTGCAGCAGCAGGTCAGTGGTGAAGACCTGCCTGCCCTGCAGCAGCAGGTCAGTGGTGAAGACCTGCCTGCCCTGCAGCAGCAGGTCAGTGATGAGGCCTGCCTGCCCTCCTGCAGCAGCAGGCCATAAATCAATTTACAAATTACACATGTTTTGTTTAAAGTCATTAAAACCTATTTTCCAAATATTCTTCAAAAAGACTCTCGTTTGCATTAATCGACGCTTGATCTGTCGATGATTTTATTCCTCCAAAATGTCTGTGGATTTTTGGCGAGCAAAATGTATACAAAATCTGCTTATTTGAGTGTTGTTTCTAAATTTATACGCTCCTTAAAGGTGATGGCGATGGAAACTATTCTCTTTAATGATGACACACTTTTATTTTATTCATAAATCTCAGCCTAATAAGAATTATTTACGGTTACTTAGAACATTGTTAGTGTCTCTCTAATATATCACAAATTGAGTGTACTCTAATTTTACCCTTTTCTACGTACAGAATGCAGCGTGGGAACCGAATATTTCAAGTACTTCGTTCCGAGACTTCACATCCCAACATGGATTGAACAACCTATCATTTTTCCCTGCCAACATGCATTAAGTGACTTCAGGAATGAGAAATCAATTAAAATGGAACTCGGTGGTAGCGAAAAAGATGTATAGCAGAGAGAAAATGTACATTATATTCACGTTGTTCTTACAGTGCTAACGAAAGTAGACACATCGTGTCGAGTGCGGAAATGTGTTTATATATATAGTTGGTTTTTTTGATTTTAATAAATCATTCATTTTTGTTATTTTTTCAAAGATTTATATATTAATATATTGCATCACATAGATGACTCTTATTTCAACGCGATTCTATTTACGGATTTTTGTTGATGGTTAATAACCGCATTACTCTGTGCACTAATGGCCGCAAAGAGAATGTTATTCCTAATCACATTTCCTAAGATTAGCTTTTGAGTATTAAGTATTTCACTTTCCATGTTGCAGAGAAATTTTATTTTGATGAATCGTGTCGCGAAGGTTCTTGTGTAGATCTGAGCTCTTGAACAAATAAATTTAACAAACCAACCGATTATATTTATTTATATTTATAACCGATTATATTATATTTAGAGTCAGGGTAGCCCAGTGGTTAAAGTTAAGAGTGCCAGGATTGGCGCAGAGAGGCGTGGGTTCGATCCCAGCTCTGTGCGCCAGTTTCTCTGGTCAGAATCGGCAAGGAGGCCGGGCGGTTAAGCACAGCAACAATAGAGCAGTGAGTTGCGCGTTCGAAACCGCGACAAGTTGTGAATATTCTGCGATGTTAAGAATCGGCGACAGGCCTACGGCCTAATAAACGCTGAAACCGCCATTATATTTACCTAATAACTAATTATATAAATGACCTTAGTTCATGATATCTCAATCGAATTTCAGTATTTATAATATTCGAATCCACAAATGTCTTCATCTTCTTAGCAAAAGTGAGCATCTACAATTCACAAAGGCAGGTAAAAATGTGCTCTAAACCCAAGTTTTGTAACATTCAAGAAATGATTTGCAGGGTAAACGTGTGTTCATTTGATTGAATCACGTATGTGACTAACCCAAGATGAATGATCGAAAATTATACAATGTAGGGTTTACAATAAATAATATCAATATAATTTTACGCCATGACGATCGAAGAAGAATAAATGTATATATTGAACAAGGTGAAGTAAACTTTGTTTAGTAATTTTGTGGCGGCAAATGAGCCTCTTTAAATGATTAATTTCCTGCAATATAAACTCATTTATGTAAATAAACAAATAATTTGCATTGAGTCCATTTTTAAAACGGCTTTAGATTGCTTATACTCGTAATAATTACAAGTGCCTCCAGATTATTTTTAAATGGTTTTATTTTATTTCAAAACTTGAAATGAATTATGGAAAATGGCAAAATGGGAAAAGCATGAAGTTGCTATTAAGATCAAATGACTTTTGAATTGAATTGTTCCTAAATAGGGAAATTGATCGAGCAGCGTCAGCGATCCGTGTCCCTCAATTACCAATTAAGATCAGATTTGATGTGTAATGATGCCCACCACAATCTGAGGTGGCATGTTTACAATCACCTCAGGGCCCCAATGCAACAGGTGGCGGCTTGAACCCTGCCACTCAATCGTCATGACAGAACTAAAAGGCATCCTCTGTCGTAAGCCACGTGATACAACGGCCCGAGCCCATGGTCACCCGCTCCCTCCCAGGGTCCCAGCCGTTGTCCGCATGAAAAGTCTACCGTCTCAGCACCAATTGCCATCGGAGTCTCGTTTGGTCACTCGTCGAAGTAAGACGTGTGGTGTATAACTCTCCTTAAAAGCCGGTTGTGACGCAGAGCCCAGAAAACGGGTAGCTGTGTATTGAAGTGTGGTGTCGTGAAGTGTAGTGTCGTNGACAACTGAACTTACGGCAATCTATCACTCATTGGTTATTGTACAGGAATCTGATCACCCACACTGGGTTGTATGCTCTGACTCTCGCTCAGCACTGCTCCTCTTGAGTTCACCACAAGGCATTTCAACCAGATGCTCCCTGCTGGTCCTAAAAATTCGTAGGCTGCTCAGAGGGCTTAATCTTCAACGACATGTAACCTTGCAGTGGGTTAAAGCCCATGCGGGTATACTTGGAAATGAGCTTGCTGATCGTGCAGCCAAATTGGGTCATGGATTGGATCATAGCACCTACCATACCATAGAATATTCTGATGCCCTCTATCGTCTACGCCGTAAATTTCTGTCATACTGGGAAGAAGATTGGTCCCGAACTGTTGCTGAGTCTGGCAAAGGCAGACATCTTGCATCAGTTAGAGGAAATCTGCTGCCAGTCCCCTGGGTGCATGCAAAGTCCCGTCGAGTAGCTGTTGTATTGGCCCGCTTTCGTCTGGGACATGTAGGGGTAAAAGCTTACCTGCATCGCTTCAAAATGTCAGACTCTCCACTGTGCGGGAATTGCAGTGTGGAAGAAACCATCGAACACTTCTTGCTAGAATGTAGCAGCTACAGGGATGCTCGTCAACTAATGAGACAGACCTTGGAAAGCATTGGCATTGAGGAGCTAACAGTGCGCGCACTGCTTGGAGGTGAAGACATCGCAAAACGGGAGCAGCACCTCATTATCGGGGCGTTATCTGCATTCCTCGCAAGCACCGGAAGATTGGAAACCCTGTGAGGTCACAATAATTAAAGCAAACAATGAGGCCCCAACTGATAATGCAACTACAAGTCTGAAATAAATTGTCATGTCCAGGTGTGACAACCGACCTGTGTGAGGTCATTTACTACACCTCAAAGAAGACATCATCATCATCATCATCAATTGCCATCGTTTTGTCGCCATCTACAGGGGGATTCACAAAAACTTCCTGTTTTTTATTTTGCGTCAAGCATTCAGATGTTGTAGGAAAAAGGCAGGAAGTATTCAATATGAAGGGCAAGGTCGTGAAGTTTTATGTCCCGCCAAGTCAGTTGTCATCAGTTGTCAATTAGGCTCAGACTTGCAGAACTGTCATACACTTTATCAGCTCAACAGTGCATCAAATCCACGCTTTAAAACCTCAACTTGTGACTGACTAACAACATTTTTCGGGATTTGCTATTGCGAGTGCAGTGGTGTATCGCGCAACTCTTCTTCACGCCTCTTTTGAATCCATCAATTTACTAATTTCCAGTGAATCCGCGGTAGATTTTTCTGTGTTGACTGTTGAATAAAGTTTGATCAGTCTCATAAACATATTTCTAACGCTTCTATGATTTTTACAGCATTTTTTTAAAATCAAAATCCTTCTTTTAGGAAAATCCCTTAATCTGAAGTTAGAGTACGATTGTACGATACTACGATTGTACGATTTTGGCAGTACCCACAACCACTACCAAGCACGGTTTTCGACGTGACCAACTGAAATTGCACTTTTTGATAATTATTATTGAGCTCTGTTAGTTGCAAATAATTTTAATACATTTATTTAAGCAATTATTTTTAACTGAGACAAAATACCACTATACCAGCAAGCATTGTAGGAAAGAAGTTAGCTACCTTCCTACCTACCTTTTTTGGTCATCCCGCTCAATGCCACTGCTCGTCTCATCTGCTCTGTTCATTCGGCTTCTCTGATCTGATGAAGTGATAATGAAAGCATAAGTGCACTAGCAGCACTACCTCAAAATTAAAACCTAATTTATTGTCCTCCACCTCCAGCCCCAGCCCCCAGGCCCAGGGCATTTTGCTCTTGGTTATTTGGTCATGACTCGTGAGTGACTCAAGTCATGAGGGCGAGGCTAAGGGGAAATGGGGAATCTGATAGTCCGCTCACTCATAGCATAGCGGCAAACCAGAGCTTTTTTAGAATCAGTTCATTTTTAATTTCCTCATTTACTGAAGATTTAAACCAATTTATTAAGTATGATAATGCTGGTATCCAGCTAGTCTGGAAAAGTCCTATTTTTGTCTGAAATATCTGACTGTTTAAGGGTAAAATTAGAGATTTGGGGTAACACGTGCATAAACTTTGTAAATAAATTCGCATTCGCACCTCGTAAATGGCTTTTCATGGCCGAGATATGGAATTCACGGCTCGGTGAAATAGAATCACGGTTCGTAGAAATGGAATCACGGCTAGCAAATCCATAAAACCACGGCTCAAAAAATTCAGTCGTGGCTCGCCAAGTAGATATATTCCATACTAGGTATCCAGGACACTTTACTGGTCTACTTATAGGACTCAAAAATGAACTTGAGGGAGAGTCTAAAAAACTCTCTGCTTTGCCACTATGCATGATACTTTACTGGTCTACTTATAGGACTCAAAAATGAACTTGAGGGAGAGTCTAAAAAACTCTCTGCTTTGCCACTATGACTCATAGTGCCACTAGGCACTGGGCATGGCACGCACTAGCTACTGAAACTATCACAAAAAATCTTGCTGGATTCAGATTTCAGTGGATTGTAGGTCATGTAGGATGGAGGTCTTTCTTTTCTTGACAAGTTGACCCAAGTTTACCAACTATGTAACATCTCACAGCACGTAGCTCACTCTTAGCAAGTTAGCTTTAATAACGGGCAACGGCTAATCAGTAATCCTAGACCTGACTTAAGGGGAGCAACTAGGGTGAAATTTTGGATTTCGGCTTTTCCGGTTTTTAGTCTCATGATCTCATCTTAAAGCTGACATTCTGATCTATCCAACGGTACCAAAACCATCTCTGTACGTTGATTTATGCGTTCACGACAGATCATGAAAGGGAGGGGGGTGGGGTAGTTCTTTAACAAATAGAATGGGAGGAAATTCGCTGCGAGCACTTTAAATAGAGTGTCTGCTTGAAGTGCACCTTAGTTACCTGCCTGGCTTCGTAATCGTATGAGGAGGTGTGCATGCAGTCGCTCCCACCATCCTTGACTGGAATCAAGCTCCAGTAACGTTTAGTTTTGTATCCTTGCTACATTGAGTGCCTATTCCGATGCGCGCGGGAGTTTGACGGGCTCTACTGAAAAGTTAACTTATTGTCACTGCAAACCTATCTCCTCCAGTCCTCCTCCTCCTAGAGTTTTTAAGCTACAACAATGAGACATATACCATTCGATGCGCAACAAAATTATCTAGAATGTAACACTGGCGTTTTTCTAATTTCGTTATAGTTTGGATTTTATTCCGCAAAAGGAGGGGTGGCAGGGGGAAAATTGAAAAATTTTTGAAAAATTTACGAAAAATGCTCCCACACCCACAAAAATGAGAAATCCTAAAAACCCTCGTGTTGCCTTTTAGATATGGTCTTTACACATCGAATGATATGTGTCTCAATGTTGTAGCTTAAAAATCCTAGGAGGAGATAGATTTCTACGCCTACGGTACCCCCTTTTTTGGCCGTTTTCTAAGAATTTCACGTTTTCTTTCATTTTTTTTTAAAAATTCACACGAACAAAAATGTCTTAGAATTTTATTTTACATATGTGTACCAAGTTTCAGAGTGATCCGTTTGTAAATAGCCAAGATAAATTCTACCCTAGACGCTCCCCTTAACTTTGGTCTCAGTTGACTCACTTGACTGGAGATTTAACCCTTTAATGGGCAAGTTATGATAAAATACCATATAGGCTATGATCACTTGAAATTGCCTCACAAAAAGGCAGAAGCTCCATGCCTCCACCCACAGCTAAGACAGCTTCCTGTTTGTTTTTGAGGTGTCCTTATAAAGTTAGAAATAATGCCTCAGTCAACACTAATTATCTGACTATCATTCCATCCATAGATGATAGCCTCACGCCCCACCACCTGCACTGTCCACAAATTAGCATTTAATGAGCATTTAATTGAAGGTTTTTGCGACTTTTGCCTCTGAGTCTGAGAATGAAATTGACGCTCTTTCCTCATTTTTTTCAAACGGTGGAAATATCAATATATATTTAATTATTTCAGGTAACTTGATTAAATTTGATTAAATTAAATTGTTATTTTACTAATTTTCCATATGCATAAAGTAAATTTTAATTATAAAGAAAAATTTTGTGTAGCCTACGGCCTACCTGCTGACCACTCAGTGACCAGTGACCGCATTTAATGAATTCTTCAAGTTCAAGTGCCATTTAAACCTTCAATGGGCAAAATTTTTAAAAATACGTATGAATAAATATTTCGTATAGAACTTTTTACATTCTTGAAATGGTTTCTGCAATTTTTATTTGTGGCTATTTCAATGCTTGCCTGCTAAAGGGTTAAGATCCTGGACTCCTGAACACAAACTGGAGTCCTGAAATTAAATAGCCCTGTGGCTGTGACCTGTGAGGCTGTGAGCAGTTTATGAAATAGATCTTTGATCTTTTTTATTAGAGGCTGGAGCCTGGAATTTGGAAACATAATTTTGGTGGCCATGTTATAGACATTTGTTTTGGTGGTAAATTTAGTCAATACAATATTTTACCTCTTGTTGCCCCAATCATAATTTATAGACTATAGAGCCCATAGAGTTCTAAATGGTGACTAAACTTATATAAATTGTTTAAGTACTGTTGTAATCAGTGTACTGTATCTGTCCAGGCATGGAATATATCTAACTTTCTAGCCACAAGCCCAGCCACAACTAGTCAACTAGTCTAGAGCTGCACAGCAGCAGAGCTTTCCGGACATTTTTAGAGCCGCAAGATTCTGGCTTGATGAATTGCCTCCTATCTAATTTTGTACAAAGGTGCACAATTGGTCAACAAGTTCTAAATATACTGAAAACTTGTTACATTGGAGCATCAAAACTTTATTTATATGTTGGAAAATACTAATCCTGGCTGCTTTTATTCAATTTTTAGCTGACTGAGAGGAGCTTTCAAGTTTCAAGTCTCACAATACATTTGAATATTCTATTATTCTTTGTAATAATTGGCCTTCCAGTCTAGCAGAGGAGAGGACAGATGTGTGTTGTGTGGTAATCACAGGTTGGTCCTGAGACCTTGATGGCAAATGGAAAGGTCAAATTACTTAAGGAAAACTTGACAGATTAAAGTGGCAGTGCTCCAGCATGGCCATGGACTTCTACATTTAAAATATATATATGGTATATCATAGTAAATATGCTGGTTTAAATGTGATATTAAAATATGTTGGAACCTTTATTTCCAATCATTTTAATGTTTATTTTGGTCCAGTACTTCAAATAATGGGATTTTGTTGAATTTTCAAAAATAACTTAGGAGAAGAGGGTTTGAAAAATAATTGCCTGTATTTTTAATATGAGCCATATATGATTTTTTTTACTAGACAGGTTTGTATAACCTTATGATGAGTTTAGGACGTCGTAGTCCAAGGTCACGCTGAAGCGCCGCCTTCGTCGTCCTCCGTCTCCGAGTCGTCGTCGGATGTAACGTTGGACGTGTTCCATCTATTTGCCCTCATTTGGGCCAGCTGATGCAAGACGCTGTTGCTTGTCACTTGCTGAGGGTAGTTTCCCATTACTGGACAGTCCGGAATCTTTCTCAACCACTTGTCCAGTCGTCTCTTGAATGTTGCAAGGGTGAACTCCCCTCCTCTCAGCGCTTTTGGCAAGGCATTAAAGAGCCTCGGTCCTACCACGGACAGTGATCCCTCACGAAGAGTCTGTACTCTGGCCGCGGCTCGGTAATTAAATGGAGGAATCCTGCACAGTCTCCCCCTTCTTTCGTTGTAATATGTCGTTGTTTTGGAAGCCTCACTCTCAAAGTTGGGAGCCAGTCCGTTTATCATCTTCCAAGTGTACAGTATGATATACCTTTCCCTTCTTCTCTCCAGTGAGTACAGTTCCAGGTGTTTCAGCCTTCCCCAGTAGTTCAGGTTCAGCTCCCTCATGCCGCTGATCCTGTACGTGAAGGTACGCTGCACTTACCTGTGCTAGTTTCTCACACAGTTTTGTGTAGATTTCCTCAGCATTCATCTCGTGAAACTCTGCTCTCCAATCGATTTCGTCAATTTCATTCCAAATTGCCCCCCAATCCGTTCTTCGATTGTGAAAGTTAAGTCCTGCCAGTCCCTCTTGGGGTATAGACCTGGGTAGGGTTTCAATTCCAATTGTTGTATCCACCATCACTAAGCGATGGTCAGACAGTGAGGTATCTACCCGGACGTCAACCACCATTCTTTCATTATTAGTAAAGAAGAGATCAAGAATATTGTGTTCTCTTGTTGGCAACCATACCTGCTGACTGAGCAAGTGTTCCGCAGCAAACTTCACAAGTTGGGCTTCTTGACTTGTGTCGAGGTCATCGACCTCTAAGCCACCAGGGCTTGTCCACCGGATTCGTGGGAGATTGAAGTCCCCACCAATTATCAGGCTGGGGGCTGGGTGGGGAACTTGAGTCTTGATATATGGTATATTTTTATTCTATTGCTGGATTCAGACCATAGGAGGAGTTCATAAGGGGTTCATGTTATTATTAAACATTATGGGCTTTGGGTTACACTCATCATTCCCTATAATCTGGCAAACTTTTGTTGTATTGATGAAACAATTTGCCCGCACTGGTTCTGGATGTGGTTGTCATAGCCATATTCAAATCCATTGCTCAAAGACGACAACTTGCACTTATCGAAAAACATAGACATTCTATGCTTTTCTGCCTATGTTACAGTCTGACAGGCTAATGCTGTTATAAATTCCTGCTAGGGTTAAAAAGCTTAAAAAATAGAAATTGGACAATGATCCTATCTTACCCCTCTGTGATCTCAACTTGCCCAATGGGGTAAGATGAGAATGAGGTAAGATGCTCACTGTCTGATCTTTCACTGAATAACTGGGAGCCCATTGCATTACACGCCTTGAGATACATTTTTAGTTGTTCATGGTGTAGGTGCTGCATGCTTGCAAGTGATTTTGATCTTTCTCACACCACTTGACTACATGTTCTTGAATGAGCAGCTTCATTTCCTAGGTTATCAATCAGTGATTGTTAAAAAAATCAAATGTAAAAAATTATTCAATAATAATCAGTTTTTATGTTACCCTTGTTCCAGTCCCTTTTTTGCTGTAATTTCTTTCATACAAAAATTCAAAATGGAGAGCAAGCGAGAAGTTCCAGTTGTGTTGAAAAAAGTTTTGGACTTGGATTTTAGATTGTCTACTGATCTTCTTGCAGCCATTGTGAGAAAAACTGGACCAATGCGACTCTACTACACATATTTGAAAGGATTAGAGGTAACTTTTTCTACAATATTTAATTGTCTTGCTGCACAATGTACATATAATCTGAAAACTTGATATACCTTTCAAATTTTATTTAAAATCATTTAAATTTATTGAACCTTATTTTTAAAAGGTTTTCCAGATCTTTTCCTTTTGTTTGTTGATTCAAGACAGACTTGGCTCAGTACCAATTCAAACAGTGGGAGCTTTCAAACATCAATAACCTACATAAATTGTTTTTGTGGCACTCTTTAGGACATGTTTAATATTGATTCATTGATGGCTCATATTAGATCTGCCATTGCTACACCTCAAAGTTGTTTCATTTTGCCACTTATTTTTATTTTATTAATTTTTTTTGTCATCCTACAACATTTGGATCATTACAATTAAAATTATCCAAAAATTAACATATGAATATGACGGTAGATGAAACTAAATTGTCTCAACATGATACAAAGTAAATTAAAATTTTCTATAATCTATAAAATGATGGAGTTTTGAAAGCTGCATTCTTTGTGTGCACATCCCTTCTCATTGATACAAGATATTTAGCTAATCATTCAGTTGTTAAATTATATTATTTTCCTTGCAATGATTTGCTTACATTACTATTGAATATTGATCTGTGTTCAATTACTTTCAGATTGCTGGGAATGGATGGTTGTGGTTTTTTGGTGTTGCAGCCATAGCTTTCTTCAGTGCTGATCAGTACGTGAGACACCTCATGGTCAACTTGTTCATTGGTAAGTTGTGATTTTTAGTGCATTTTCTCATTTATGGAAAAAATGCACTATTGTGCTCACCATGTCTGTCTGTCTGTCTGTCTGTCCATCTGTCCGTGAACTCAAGTTTTTGTCGACGAGAAAATGCGCTCTCTGTGACTCACTGCAGTGAGTGCTGAGCTATATTTTTTTACTCCTGCTTAATGTTGATAAAGTTCACGTAAACATAAATTCTTATCTTGAGTTCAACAGTTGCAATCAACAGTTGAATATACCGTCTATCATTCATATTGAATTCATTAATATGGGTTTTAAACATATAAATAAGATAACTGCCACCACCTTGAGATGATAAAACATTTAAACTGCTGAATGCATAAAATTTCTCAAAGCAATTACTTTTACCAATATTATGATTTTGCCTGAGAAGAACAGTATACCAATTTTCTACTATTTGAAAGGAAATCAGATCGAATTAGAATTTTCCATTTAATAAGCAATATACTGTAACTCATTTATTTAAGTCTTGGAATTTTTTTTATTTATTAAATACTAAAATTGTTAAAATTTTATCTCCTTAAAATATCAACTGAACTTGTTACAAATAGTTATATTGCTTATTCGCCAAATTAAAATACTCACCAAGATGAGCATTAGCATGAAAATCAGGTGATTTATTATGTAATTTAGGTAAGCTCACTAGCGCGACTATTACCTACCGGTATATCTGTTGTAAAATGCTGTATCATTCTAGAATGAGAATAACTAAAATACTCCACGTACTATGTTTACAATTTAGTAAGGCCGTACGATGTTTCAAAGAGATGTAGACAAGCTATATCTTATTATTAAAGATGTTATTTGGAAACTCATGTTTGTTATGTGACACGAGCTGTTTTTTCTCATAATCTTGCTAATTTGTGTTGTAATAATAAAACAATTTGCCAGCTCTGGTTCTGGACGTGGTTGTCGTAGCCATAGTCAAATCCATCGCTCGAAGACGACGACCTGCACCCATCGAAAAAGACCTCTTGACTGTACACTTTATCGACAAGTTCTCCTTCCCATCCGGCCACAGCACCCGGGCTGCCATGGTCACCACGCTGTTATCCACACAGGTACTGTTAAGTACTTATATTATCAGTCTGCTTATACCGCAAGTTCACAAGGAATTTAAAGGCCAAGAAAACGTCAAGCAAATTCACCATATCAATATTGAAAATGTTTCGGAGTCCAGTTCCATCTTCAGTTCAACAATCCAAAAATGAATAAAATCATGATGGACTCCGGAACGTTTTCAATATCGATATGGTGAATATGCTTAGCGTTTTCTTTGCTTTTAAATTCCTTGTTACTGTTAAGTGTATGCATTTAAGTCAGGTTTTCTCAATCACATAAATAAATAAACTAAGATGACCTGCAACTATTGATAAACACCACACTGACATCACGGCAATCGTGATTTCACTGAAAAAAATCCCTAAATCCTCATAAACCCTGAATTGCTAAATGTTGGTATACCAAAACCTGAAGACAAGTGAATCCATTGTTTTCAGTACGACCTCAACCTGGTGCTGGAGGCAATCTTATTCTCGTGGTTCATTGGAGTTTGTGTCTGCCGGTTCCTAATGCGAAGACATTTTCTGCTGGACATCGTGTGCGGTATCGCCATCGGCTGGTTCCAAGCACTGTTCCTGGTCTACTCCGGCCTCTGGCTGGACGTTCCATCAGCTAATGGAGTTATTGCCTATTTCTTCGACGAAACTTTCGCCGGTGCTAGTTTTGATGTTTAATGCTATGTTTTATATTGTGCATTGCGGCATTTTTCCGGTTCTTAGCAAAATGCGAGGGATTAGAGTAGCCATTAGCTTCTTAGAGAAGCCTTCTCTAATCTCCATCTTAGTTTCGTACTTACTTTGTTGTAGTTTAGGATACAGAATATATTATGGGTTTTGTTATGGTACAACACAATATTGTTAACTGAGAGATAAGCGTTAGCGCGACTGGTTTTTCCTGATTATCTAACTACTTACTGTTATTTTTTATATTATTTTAGATAAATTTAAGCACTCATTTACGAACTAATAAACCACAGGTAGATGTTATTGAAACATGTTTGTCTGAAGACAGATGGGTTTATGGGTTTGTAAGTCAAACTGCGTAAGATGTCCGCGCGCTGTGAAGCGCCCAAAGTAAATTTTTTACTATTATGATTCTTCGCCCAGAGCGTGTGATTCAACGTTCAAGGCCCAAAATGAAATGAAACCACCAAAATATGAAGACCACGGATTGTTAGGAAATATATACATGTTATTTTCAAGATTTGGCAGTCTTTTTTCATTTGTTCTTAAATATTTCATTTCTTTCGAAAATTCGAATTCGTCTGATATATCCATCATTACCTCAAACTGAATCCATTAAATTCGCATCAAAGGCTATCAGATGCAAGTTGAAAAAACATGACATTTTTTAAATTTTGCCATTGAGGGTTGAGATGTACTAGTTTGTCGAATTGCCAGATGCATGTGTAAAATTTCCCAGCGCAGTCCTCTTATTCAATACACTTCTCATGATTTTTTGGCTGAAATGCATGCCATTGAATATCTCGTAGGCTAAGAGAATCGTAACGAGTTCAACGAATATTTTTTAATGCAACAGTGCCATAGTAAATCTCACTTCTAATAGGCAGATTTCAGTTCTCCTTGCTAATCAATCCTCAGCAACTGAACGCTGTCAAATTAGAATAAATGTTGTGTAGTTTTTCATGTTCATATTGACTTTAGGACGAGTTATATCTCAAGTGACTATTCATAACACTCGCTTCCAGTTGCAATGTGACTTTAAAGTCCGCACCGTTTTGGAATTCCATGGTAATAGTTACTCTCTCTGCAAATTGTAAGTTTGATTACACCGCACATGCACTTTTACTCTCATTACAATATATTATCGGACTGCAAGGTGTCCGTCTAATTCAAGAGAATGAGTGCCTCTATGTGAGATTGAAGACCTTGTAATAAGGAGGATTTAAAGGTGCTACGGTAAGTGGCTGGTATCGATTAGTCCGACCTCGTGGCAGGTCTTCAGACTCGTGTATCCAACTCCTGAATGATACGTTATTATTTGTATTTTATATACCTTCGTTTTTCAAACAAGAGTGAAGAATGAGTGTTGGCCCCACTCGTACTCTACCATGCTACAATGAACCGTACTTGGAAGAAATGATCTTGGTTTTGACGTTGCAAGCTGTGATTGCCTCGCCTCGTGGTCCTAATTTCAGATGAAAGTTTAAGCAAAAATAAAAGGAGTAGCGTTTCAGAAGAATTCATTGTACATTTCAGTTTGTCGCCCCGTGTTTATTAGGCTATTGAGTTTTTTTGTTATCATGGTGTCGGTTTATGCGTTACAAGGCCAGAGGAATCTAAAGTATGCTCTATGTTTACTTAATGAGATACAGAGCGCGCGTTGTTCGCGTTTCGCCTAACTGTTATAACTTGCGTCAAGTTAGGCTTGGTCGTATGTCAGACTGATACATTGTAGGCCACAGTACGAAACGCTCGCTATTTCTCTCTTGCATAGTTGAACGTCATTTCGATTACATGTCCACAGGTCTGCTGGATGGAACACGTGTCTTCTCTTTATTTATTTATTTTTTGTATAATTACCAAAAAATGATGATTTTCCACTTTATTTAGGATGATTTCCACTTGAAGATTTTCAAGCTGCCAACAACACTGACGTCGAACCTACTTGTTCACAACACATGTTTCTTCCGTAGTAGTTGACTATACAATGGTTTCTAGTCTATTTTTGCAATAAATTTAACATATATCTAATTGTTTCTTTTATCCTAGTCTATCAAGTCTGGCGAGTCATCAACCGAGGTGTCTGCGTTCGAGCATTGTGCTTCAGACCCCAATAAACGCTCTCCCGAATATTAACACGGTCATTATTCTCTTGACAATTGCAGAGCGACACGTGTCTATTACATGACTTCTATTATAGTATTACTTTGCCGTATAGGAAGAACCCTGCACATTGGATGAATGTTCTGTGCGTGACAGCCGAGCTCCTTCCAACGTGAGCGTAGATTAACGTGCGGGCTAATTTCGCATGCTAGCTATTTATTAGTTCGCCAATTGGGAAAGAAAGAAAGATGATTTCGAGCTGCGATTCTTGTATTGTACATTTGTAGGGTTATACAGGTTTTACATCTGAAACATGTTTATTTTGCCTAAATATTTCGAGGGATAAACTTGATTGGATAAAAAATGCTTGCGACTTAGCCATTGTTAGATACCAACGATTTGGCAGTATTGTCTCGCCTATGCAAAAAAATTATTTTATTTCATTTTATTTTTGGTACATCGCGTCGGTTATCAGTATGTTAGGTAGCCAGTCATTAGGCAACTATAATTACGTGCGATAACTCCGACTAGTATCACAAATGACCCATCCGTGGTATAATCGTTCTATCAAATCCGATTTCGCCAAATAAACAGAAAATTACTCGACACTCCGGGGCTTAAACAGTTAGAATTCACTGCTGGCATTAAACTGACTCCAAGCATTTTGAAACGCTGGCAGTGATAATCTGAATCGCATTTTTAGAACTGCAGGATATGATGACGATTCTCTGTCGGCGTGCCTATTTTATCTTCATAGACTTAAGCTTCACGAAGCCTAACTCTGCCAAGAAGAGCACCGATGATGATGCCAGGCCGAGCACCAGTAGGAGGAACGCGCCCTGCAGTTGGTCCAGAGACAAGCTCGACACCGACGTCTGTTGGGTACAGTAGTCACGTTAGTCACCCCAGTGGGTGAGGTGAGTCACCCCAGTGGGTGAAGTAGTCACCCCAGTGGGTGAAGTAGTCACCCCAGTGGGTGAAGTAGTCACCCCAGTGGGTGAAGTAGTCACCCCAGTGGGTGAGGTAGTCACCCCAGGCCAGTGGGTAGTCACCCCAGTGGGTGAGAAAAGAGTCACCCCAGTGGGTGAGGAGAGAGTCACCCCAGTGGGTGAGGTTCACCCCAGTGGGTGAAGAGAGAGTCACCCCAGTGGGTGAGGAGACAGTCACCCCAGTGGGTGAGGAGAGTGTCACCCCAGTGGACTACCATCACCCACTTGCTCTCCTAATGCTGCTGCTGCTGAGCTATATTATGAGTCGTAAGCGTGCTAAAAATCACAGTGTAGTTGTTCTAAGCAACGTTAAATGCAGCTAACCTAATTTTAGCTACGATTTTTTTATTATTCTCCATCAAATTACGCTTATTTCTGGTAAACATACACGGTGATTTACGATGGAAATACAAGCCTTGGCTATTTGCTACCAGCATGTAAGGCATATGATCTTGTTAGGATACGCGAATGAAAATTTACTCTTTTAAGTACCGTACACGACCAAAATATAAGAGGTGGCTGGCTACTCTAGATGCCAATAACGTTGACTAATTAGAAAGTTCCACTTCTATTATTCCAACGCTTGGGGTTGAAACAGTATTGTGCTGCTGAGATGCTTATTTCACTCACACACCAGAGATTCGATGTTACACACCATAGATTCGATGTTACTCACAATGTCATTCGTGTTGTCGTCGGTTTTGACGAAGTGATCTCTGAAAAGTTTACCGACAATGCCGGCTTCAACGAGTCTATGCAATGTGCTGGAAATAGTTTCGGTGTACGGAGTGTACTTGGGCAGGAACCAAGCCAGATGACCAGAGTAGACCTGCGAATGGCCAGATAAATTGAAGTTAATGAGGAATAATATTTTAAATTAACTGGAATTAGTTAGTTGAAGATCTTCAGGCTTTTTCAGGTGATTCTGTTCAACATTTCGTTGAATTATTGAAAGAAAAATTGTTTCCAAGCACTTTGTTTGAATTAACACAATAATGGTCATTACTTTCAACACATAGATGTTCTTGCTTATTGAAGCACCAAATTCCGTTTTCTTTTCTAAAGGAAAATTTTGTTTACACAATATGTCAACTCCCGTCACAACCAAGCATTTAATGGCACTGTCGCAATTTTTTCACATAACTGGCAAATTGGGCAGCAAAACTCACCTGTTCCTTGAGAATGTACGTGTCTTGGGTGACGTTATACTTAATCCGCACTTTCATCAAGTACGAGTAGGTCTCGATGAGGGCGTGAGTCCCATTTTTTACGACCATTTCTACGCCAGGTTCATAGTCATGGTCTTGGAAAAATCAGATTTTCTTAATTATTTCAACTATTAAAGGTTTAAAAACTTATTTTTAACAGTAGTAAAATTTAATAAAACTTAATATCGAAGAAACTCGTCGATCGCAACAAGTTCATTAAAATTTTATGTATCTTCTCTTCGAAACGAATTATCTGATAGCTTATATTCCTGCACTGAATGGTCACACTCCATTAAGCCTGGGAATTTCCGTTTGTTGATTTTGTTCACATTATTTCTTCAAGACTATTTTCATCTGAAACAACCGAAGACATTTTGGTTGATAACCGACATCGAGAAAAACCGACTATTTTTTATACTGCGATGGATTTGATACTTTTATATTTTCGGAAAAGGACAGAAATTCGTTTCGGGTATCAAAATACACTTAATTTTGTATCGAAATAAAGTAGATCTGAAAGTAAATGAGATTAATCAATACGAACATGTTAGTTTGCTGTTTTTCATTCTGGATGCTTTAGTCGTAGGAATTCGCTGTGATATAATTGTGATATTGATACATTTTTCACAGCAATTTCGACACAGTAATTTCATCTATTCTCGGCTTGCTACATTGCACGTACCAAAATTTATATACATTTAGAACACGTGTAAGGTACACGTGTCCTAAATGTATTTTAATGTAAATACTGACGTATTGGACACGTGCAAGGAAGGATAAATCTCATATAAATTCCTCGCGGTCTCCAATCAACGCTGCATAATCAATCCTATAGTGTTGGTCGCACCTCGCCTACAAGACCTTCGGCTGTATTATAATCCTCATCGTTCGTTACAGCGAACCAATGAAAAATGCACCCAAGGTGAGGTACGTAATAAGTCTATCAGCGTTACTATCCTAATCGATATCTGTTAATCCTGCCAACCAAATTATTCCAGTGAATTATTTTCTGCTTATACGATTGACCAATTTTTATTAACTCTTCCAGGAAAACATCAAATTGTGGCATTTAATTTTTTCTTAACGTTCTAGTTTCATGTATTACATTATTTCAGTTATTGAATGAGATCAATGCCCCAGGCGCAAAGTTTGATGATTTTTTCTAAGCTCTTTGTGTCGTATGTCTTAATTTTTTGGCAGTCTAAATAATCCCGCAGGCGTCGGCAGCCCACGCGCAGCAATACATTAGGCATGATAGCTTTGTCCGGTGCTGCTGCAGCCCCTCCCTCACAGCGTTGTTAGTGAATGCCTGCAATAAATGCACTGAATGTACTGAATGCACTGCCTAAAAAGAATGCGCTCTGAACAGCCTGCACTGTCAGCAATAAATGGACTGAATGCACTGCCTACAATGAATGCGCTCTGAACAGCCTGCACTGCCAGCAATAAATGCACTGAATGCACTGCCTGAAATGAATGCACTCTGAACAGCCTGCACTGTCAGCAATAAATGCACTGAATGCACTGCCTACAATGAATGCACTCTGAACAGCCTGCACTGTCAGCAATAAATGGACTGAATGCACTGCCTACAATGAATGCGCTCTGAACAGCCTGCACTGTCAGCAATAAATGGACTGAATGAACTGGCTACAATGAATGCGCACTGCATAGAACGCAAGCCAGGAAGTTGTGCCAGTAACGCAAGCAGCAACTTCCTAACGAAAATGTGGATTTGTAACAATGCTTCGCTTGCTGCTAATGCTTGTATGAAAATTCGTAAACCGCACGCTTTTCGTACACGAATGCAGAATTTAACGCTAATATTTATGTTAGTTCGTATCCTACCGGTCATCCGTTTCGCTCTAAAGATTAGAAACATTATCATTTCGTACGTAATCTGAACACGTTTAAAGTTACAAATGGTCAAACTTTGCAATGAATCTGAGAAATGGGCGATGTACTAGGTTACTCGAGTCTGTTTGTAGACCATATGAACTCTTTGTGAACGGAAACTGTAACCTAAATTATTACAATTCTTACATGAAACCCGAAAATGATAGCCACCGTCGTTAGAATAAGTTTTGGTGGTTTAGTTGATGAAAGCGCGCGCACACCAGACATCTAACGTTGAATTAAATGTCTTTCAGTTAAATAGTCGTTAATTCAACGTTGTTTCAACGTAATATGCGTTGAAATACGCGCGCCCACCAGATATCTAACGTTGAATTAAATGCCTTTCGGTTGAATAATCATTAATTCAACGTTGTAATTTGCGTTATTTTGTAAAATAACACAAATTCAACGTAATTTGCGTTGAAACAACGCGTTATGCCAGACAATAAGTCCAGCAGCCATCTCAATCAATCGTCAGCTATGGAAAGTTCGGGTTCCAAAGGCCGGATCCCTTGTGAATCAAGTCACGAAAAGTTCAAGAATCGGCAACAGGCCATGGGCCTATTTCTTCAGTGCCAACACTTTTTATTCTATTCTATCATCGCTGCTTACCTAGAGGAAAGAGGTCGAGTTTGTTGCCAAGGCTGCGCATGGCTTGGTCAGTGGAAATCTTCAGAGCCTCAGGGACAAATTCTCCGTAGTCCTGCATGGTAATCCTGAAAAAGATAAACATTTTATTGTTATATATAATAAATTTATGAACATGATCAGTGAGTTCATGAAAATATTCGGTGAATGATATTGATCTTATGCAATCTGATGCAAATTGACGCGTGCCAGTTTTAACAACTTTGGAACCACTTCCCATAAACTACGCAATGCGATAGAAAATGTAGTAAGTGCGCTGGAATATGAGAAGTTTTAACGTAGGAACCCTGTCATCATTGAGTCGTTACACTTTGATTCGCACAGTTTATAACTGAAGTGCCTAACGTACAACTCTGCCAATATGCTTCACCAAGTCTGAAATAAAGGAACCCTATATTAAACTTTATTCTTTACGAGGAATGTCTTAATTTCTTGTTAACTCCAGACGCAAAACATGATTATGATAGTAATTAAATCCCACGCTTATGAGTAAATTAGTACGTGTACGTAAAATATTCCTTGTATTGCATAATTAAAATAAAATGAATAATTATATCTGTTAGTGAATTCAAATGTTTGATTGATCATAATGGCGAAAAAAAACATAACTATTTTTCATAACAGTTCCATTCAAGACACGTTCAAATTATTTTTCACTTTGATAATAGCGACATAAATCAATTTTACTCATTTTTGATACACTTGCAACCCGAATGTTCTTTTGTAAAAAATCATGTCAAAAAATTGTCCTACTCGTTGCTCTCCCAGTATTCTTAACCGTACCTCAGAGGTGACTCAGCAAGCTGTTTAATGGTCTCTATCCTGACGGGGTAGAGCGGGACTGTGAGGAACGCGATGAGGTTTCCGTTGTAGCCCGTGATAAAAACGATGCACCCCATGTACCAGACTGCCATCCACACTCGCCGCCACTCGCCCACTCCAAATGTGGACAAATTCATGGATTGTGCCACCAGAGCTCCTGCCACCTGCCACGAAGAAGTTCCCGTTCAAGATTGCAGATAGAATAGAATAGAAATGTCGGCACTAAGGAAATAGGCCCATGACCTGTTGCCAATTCTTGTACTTTTCATGACTTGATTCCACAAGGATCCGGCCGTATGAACCCGATCTTTCCACAACTGACGAATTCATTTATTGAGATAGCTGCTGGACTTATTGCAAGGCTCGTTAGGTGCTATAGGCATTTGACGACTGAACATATGCTTCTGCATAGCTTTGTCTAGACTGATCTTGAAGGCATTCATACTCGGAGCGCCAACGATGCTATCAGGGTGGCTGTTCCACATGTCGGTGACTCGAAGCGAGAAGAAATGTTGTCTAGTGGATGTGTTATAACGCAGTTTTTTTAGTTTATAGCCGTGGCCCCTGGTGTTCTCAGATGAATCCACGTTCAGCCTTTAATATTTTATAAGAAATTCTCAGTGTGTTTGTAATATAAAAAAGTTAATTTGAGCCGAATATATGAAACCTACTTACCCAGCTTTCTTACTCCGCGAAAATGCTTATTAAAACATTCTCGTCGAAAATGCTCAGGAGTACTAATCGAAAAATGAAGGAAGTACAGTATGTTCCAAGCTGAACTGAAATGAATCGTCGATCAGCAAAAGTAAGAAAATAATTATTATAAAATTGTACGAATTGAGTTTGTATCGCAACATAACTCTGCTTATGCCTAATTTCAAATTACTGTTCGCTGCAAAAGATGGACTTTCATATTGTTACGTAACAGACTCCAGAAATTTTGTGGCAATTCAACCATTCATTGACCACGCCCTGCAAGAAATCAACAATTAGGAGCTTGACAAGAGCAAGAGCTCAAGCCAAACTAGCAATCAAAGGTAAGAGTGTGAATTCCACGTCTAGCGATAATATGACAGAGGTGCAAATTGTCAAGTAACTATAGTTCGTATTTTTTCATTATTAAACATAAAAGTTTCGATGGAAAGTAGAGTCTTCTCGAAAGGACTAATCTACCTGAGAAGTAACTCGAAAATCAGATACAACTACTGTACATTGCAAAATATATATCAAATGCTCACCAGAAGTAATGCTTTCGTAAACTGGAATGTTGAAGAATCATCCCCAACTTCTATTCGAGTCAGGATCGGGAAAATCACAGAGACCAGCAGGGTTACAATGCCGATGCTGATCCATGTACTCCGAGCGAAGGGGTAAAGGACGGACTTCCACTTTGGCAGAGGCTTGGGAAGACGGGCCATGAACGCAAATGCTTCGGTCTTATACGGATACGTCGAATCAAACGCATTGTATCGATCTAATACAACTGTGAGGTAGTTGACTGATAATTTTTTTTCATTACTTGCGAGTTCAGCAAACATTCCAGTCCATGTGCCGTTTTCATTTGAACCCCACTTGGAATCAAAAGGTTTCAACTCGAAAGTGTATGTGAAATTTAGATGTGATTTTACAATATCAAGAGTGTCCAAATTAGAACCAATGCAGGTGCCATTGTGACCTGGGTAAAGCAGAGGGTAATCATCGCAGAAGGCTGCGAGTCGCAGAACGCTTCCTGAAAATGTTGTAAAACGATCTATAAAGAATAACTCTTCATTCATAAAGTTTTGCAGGTTCCAGCGACCTAGGAGTTTGAGGGCATTTCCTTGTAACGGGAAAGTTGTATAAATTAAACTATACTGGGATGTTTTACCCGGTGTAATAATAACAACAAACTTCGAACATTGTATGGCTCTAGAATTGATCAGTTTAGATAATGTAATGTCAGCGCTCAGGCTCAATACTACGAGTTTCTTAGGACACCACAAAAATGGCTTTTCTACCAATCTATCAATTCTAATATTGTCTGAATCAATGAGCCAAATGACGGAAAAGTTCTTCCCGGAGTAAGTCGTGAGCGGGAACTTCGTTGCATCGAAATCTACTGCAGAAGTTTGTATAACAGCTGAACCCAAAGTTTGCAATTCGTTCCAATAGATGCTAGAAGAATGAGTGTCATCAAAGATGAACAGATCGTAGCCTTTGAGAGGACCGTCGAGCAGTTCTTGCAGCACCGAAGTTCCTTGAGCAGACCCGGGCAGTGAGACGCTGGACAAAACTGCACAAGTTGGAGTTACCAACGACCCAAAGAGGAGGAGAGGTAAAACGAAACTGAAAACTATCGAGGAAATCCCGAGTCTCGTTTCCGTGGACATTTTCATGATATGAAACTCTTCACAGTTGGTTTATTATGATGCCTAGACTCACATTAAATCACTGAGGTTTCTACCAGAAGTTTATTATCAAGATTGACGGCCGACTGCAGACCATGTCACTCCTCCTTCGGCCACCGTCTTGAGGATTATGAGCCTGCGGACAGCCACGTGCTCCATCAAGGCGTCGCTGGAGAACATCACTCATATTTAGCAGGCTCCGAGGTGTGCATTATTGAGTGTTGACCACGCGCTTTCTTGCCTGACCTCATATTTATAGGATGTTTGGGACAACGCTTCCTGACATGAGACGTTCATAACATTCCTGACACTGACGAGTCCGATACAAATTTAATTTAGGTAATCTCGCATCTTCTTAGACATTTGGCGCAGAGTGAGAAAACATGACGGCAAAATACGTGCATGTTTTGCCTCAGCTAAAATTTTGGTTCCGTTCTTCTCTGAGTAGTTCTCAGAGTATAATAGCATTCTTCTTTGAGAATAATATGTTCTTCTCTGAGTATAATAGCATTACGATGTTTGTAGGCATAAATAATGGCAACAACGTTTTATTTTGTGCGATTTGTAAACAATTTAGCAATATTAGTAGATAATTATTAATATTTCTTAAAATTGATTCCTGAACTTTTTCGTTCCCTAGAAACCGTGCGTCCTGTCATTCTAACAAATGATAAAAATTGAACCAGAGAATGAACTACTAAACACGACACTTATAAAAAAATTGTAGTGTGTCACTCATTAACTGAAACAATAACGTATGTGCGATCTGATAATTATAATTGATCATGGCGAGAAACGTCGGAATGATTCATGGGAACTAATTCAACTTGTATTATTCATCAAGAAAAGGCCTAATATTTTTGAGATCAAATTAAGTATTGCGATGAAATTTTGCGTTTCATTTACCTACGAAGTTGCCTGTGAATTTGTCTTATCAAAGAAACTCAAGGGTGACCGACCTCTTAAATGCGGTTTGGTTTACTACAATTATAAACCTAGTAATAACAATACTGATAACAGTCTTGCAACAAATGATCATACAGGTAAAAAATTTTAATGCGCCTAATTTTGCATGTCTCAAAGTTTCATGATTAAAACAGGTAAAATGATTTTTTTAACCCGGATTAATGAAGACACAATATAAGTTTACTTAACCGCTTTTGAATGTTATCTGCAAAAACAGGAAAAATACGATGATAACTAAAATAATTTGGAACCCCACAGCTTACAGGACAACGACATAAATATCAAGTTTACAGTTACTGAAAATTTATGTGATAAAATTATCTTTAAGCTTAGATCCATGAATAGCAGTTGTGCATGAAGCTCAAATAACTTTTCCCAAAGTAGTTTTTTGTCAATAAAGTGAAATTATTCTTATATAATTTTGATTTCAGATTATTGATTAGTGCTGTCAAATTGAAGGCTGTGCTTTGAAGTAACAGTAGCAGCAGATTAATAAACAAATTCTATTAAGCTCAAGTCCACGAAAAATAATGTTGTTATTGGTCTTTATATACTTGCTAAGCCATTATGAGAGGTGGCATTTAGGCGAGACTTCGCCATCAAGTCGAAGTGAACAATATTTGTCATTTGCGGAACTATGTAGACAATTCTCGCGGACCGCATTGAGATCGGGAAGTGATCTCAAATTCTGACATTTTCTAGCATAATTTCAGCGTCGTAATACCTCTGATATTCTACATGGAGCTGAGATGTGACCAATGCCTAGCACCTTACTGACCAGTAGCCCTGTACTTTTAAAAAAAGTTAAGTGATCGTAATTTCATCAGCCAATCATTGACGGCCTTTCAAGCAAAATTCACCAATCATAGACAAGAAAATAGAGCGTAAGTACTTACGTTCACTTAGCCAGTTTTGAAAGTATGGCCGCTGGCAATAAGTCCAGCATCAATCTCAAACAGTCGTCAGTTATGGAAAGTTCGGGTACAGAAGGCCGGATCCCTTGTGGAATCAAGTCACGAAAAGTACAAGAATCTGCAACAGGCCCTGGGCTTATTTCTTCAGTGCCGACAATTCTATTCTATTCTATTTAATGAAGGCGCAGGATAAACATGTCAATAAATATTCTTAATTCAGCTGTTTCTGACTAATCAGTTTGATTGTGACACTTCAACTGAATCGAGGAGGTAAATAAAATAAGCGAATAAAGACTGTCATAAAATCGTGAAGCCTAAAAAGTAATTTGGTCAATGAATCTTTCATCTACAAAATTTTTAACAAACTTTTTCTTCTCGCTTCGAGTCACCGACATGTGGAACAGCCTCCCTGATAGTATCGACGTTGACGCTCCGAGTATGAACGCCTTCAAGAACAGACTAGACGAAGCTATGCAGGAGCATATGTTCAGTCTTAACTCTTAAAATGCCTAGCAAATTACGGACCTGGCAATAAGTCCAGCAGCTATCTCAATCAATCGTCAGTTATGGAAAGATCGGGTTCCAAAGGCCTGATCCCTTGTGAATCAAGTCACGAAAAATTCAAGAATCGGCAACAGGCCATGGGCCTATTTCTTCAGTGCCGACATTTCTATTCTATTCTTAAACAATCTTACTCAAGCTCCAAAGTTTTTAGCAAGATCTGTAATTGTGTTTCTGTTGTTAGTGTTGAGTCTTCAATAAGATTATTTATTTAATTACTTAATTTGTAGTGTATCGCATTGCGTCATAAGCCGCATATTTTTTTGCATATTTTTCAAATTTTTGATTAAGATTTTTTAAATTCAATTACAAATTCAACCAATCTCGGTAATTCGGATAAAGTATTACACTTTTTATCAGAGTAAATAAACATGTATACTTTTCACATATTACACTACTCGCAGTTAATTGCTTGCTACTTCTAGCAAACCCGTTAAATTACAGTTTGAGAAATTAAATTGTCAGTATACAATTTTCTATCTTGAAAAACTAAAAATAAAAAGACAGCATATATTGTAATTGAAAACTCTATCATCAATAATTTTTCCTAGTAAATATTTTCTAACATCTCTGTTGCTCCGCAAGGTATGTCACTCGGTGAGAACCCCTTCCTCACAGCCTCAGTCCTCAGAGGCACATTCTCTGTCCTGGGCGGCACACTCTCTCTCCTCAGAGGCACATTCTCTGTCCTCAGTGGCACATTCTCTGTCCTGGGAGACACATTCTCGATCCTCGCCATTCTGCTACTTGTTCACGAGTTATTCCACCAAAAGCTCCCTTAGCTCCTGCAACTCGATCGCTTCATCAAAATCGGTCTCCAGGTATTGTGATATTAGCTCAGCAATCATATGACCTTCAACAGCATTTGTGTACGGTGTCCAGTACAATGGCCGCGAAACTAAGAATTCTGGTAAGAATATCTTATCTTGAGACAACAATTCGCTGTGTTCTCCGTTGTCGGTCGAGACTTCGCCACTCCTTGCCTGCTCGTGCCCAATGCCAGTAGTAGATGGCGCTCTGCTCGACGGTTCCGCTACCGAATGTGACGAACCGATTGAAACCGATGAAAGCTTATTGCACTAATGCAACCAAATACCGCAACCAGGGCAGATGTATTGCCCGAACCGATGCTCATCGACCGAGTTGCATAGAGTGATGAGAAGCACGATCATCGCAAAGAGAATATAAATAGCGCCGATGGTCAAGCATATCACCATTTTTTTGTACGCACGGGGAGATGGTGTTTGCCACAACCCAGGCAGCGGCGGGCACATTGATGCGTTGTGGAACGAGATTGAACACATTACATCTCCCGAGGTGTTGCTGACAAGACTGCAGTTGCTCTGGTCAATGGCAACTTCCCGCATGTTCCCCTCGTCGAAACGGCACGCCAGAATGCTCACATAACTCATCATCAGCTGGAGTAGAATCAGACCCATCAGTACTGCCGCCACTATGCTCAACAGACGAAGTAATGATCTTTTTACGCCATACACGATCACTGCAAAAATTCCGTAGAAGAACATGACGAAAAAGTTGGCAAAGATCACGAGGAAATAAGTTAATGGCAGATTTAACTTTACTATGCAGTCAGGCAACACCGCCAGGGCCAAAAACGCCGAGATCCCACAAAGAAGCAGGTGCAGCTAAATCAACGTGCTACGCCAGCGCAGCCGTCTCTCGATGCTTGGCAATATGCAGCCCTCCATTTTCACTTCACGTCGAACCTTTTCTTCTTTTTGGTGGTTGTAAATATTGGAATCATATCCCTGTGGGCGGCATCTATGATACAGACTTGACCCGAACCAGGACTTAATTTTACCGCTTAGAAAATTTGAATATTTCTGCCAGTCTCTGCAAATGCATGTTGGAGAGGTTTTTTTAACGTGTAGCATCAAAACTAATCATCTCCAGTTATTGCCTGAGAATGAAATTTATTTCAGTAAGGGTATCCTGAGGCCTTGCAAAACGGCAAGTAGAGAAAAATATCGAACTTAATTTAATTTCAAACTATTAAATGTTAATTTAATGTGAAATAGACACGTATTATTTGAATAAAAATAAAAAAAAATAACTGAGCTTTAATCAAATCTTAAAGTAGCTTGTATTTGGTTTGAAAATTCCTTCGGTAGACGAATTTTGTGGGCCAATTAAAAATTAATTCAGCCATGAAGAGACGATGGGATAATTAGCTCAAAAGAATTACATATCCTGTACAAAGCGAGGTTCGTTCACGCCAGGTTCATAGGCTCTCGATGTGATCCTCAGGTAGCAATTTAAATACAATTACGTATCATAAATACTCAGTCGGGCACTGACATCCTATGTTTATGATTGTTATAGAATGAAATGTGATCTGTAAGCTCGCGGGAATGGGCCGAAAATGAAAATGCAACAACGACTCTGCAGACGAAATCCTTCAACTCGAAGTTGAAGTTGATGCAGCCTGCGTCTGTTCATCAGGGTACACGACAATCTAATTCAATACATGGTGGCCCATGTAACCTTGGTTAAAAATGAAATTATTATGTCATATAGTCGATAGATAGTGGCCAGTCGTGCTGCTAAAGCGATGTACAAATAAATTTCACTAATTACCTACAAGTAATTTTATCCAGCTCACTCATTCATTGTATTAACTCATCAAACGAAACGATCTTAACATAGAACATCAGATTGGAATACTAGACCATGTTTGCAACGGAATGCTTAATACTTGAACGGAATAAATAATCAACGGAATACTTGACTATGTTAGCATATCAATATTCTTCGAAATATCCAATTTACTGCTTGCAAATACAGCAAATATTTGGAGTGACATCACAATAACTCCCAGGAACACCGTAAACTAGATCGTCCCGCATTATACGTCATCTCTGTGTCCGTAAAAGACCTTATCTTAACTTCTTCAATAAATGACGATAATTTCGATGCAAAAGCTGGACAAAATGTCTCTTCACAAAATGGCAAAATGTCTCTTCAAACCATTCCAACCAGGCAAAATGTCTCTTCAAGCCATTCCAACAAGGCAAAATGTCTCTTCAGACCATTCCAACCAGGCAAAATGTCTCTTCAGACCATTCCAACCAGGCAAATCCTTGTGAGGTCGTGAGCCCGACCCTCGTGGGGGTCGTGGTCCCGACCCTTGTGAGGGTCGTGGGCCCGACCCTTGTGATGGTCGTGGGCCCGATCCTTGTGAGGGTCGCGGGTCCGACCCTAGTGAGGGTCGTGAGCCCGACCCTTGTTAGGGTCGTGGGCCCAACCCTTGTGAGGGTCGTGGGCCCGATCCTTGTGAGGGTCATGGGCCCGACCCTTGCAAGGGTCGTGGCTCGTCCCCTTCCCCTGTCAAGTCCAGTGCCGCTAATAAAGGGTCCTAATGCGAAAGATTTGCATTGTAATTATTATTACCATGTGAATGAAAAGGTTTGACCTCATCATTACCGACAGAATACTTCATCGATCTGTGATAACAAGGATAAAATAATAGAAAAATAACAATGATAAATTTATAAATTAGCCCACTAGGCCACGGTGAGACCTAATGATGCTTGCAATGACAATTAATATAGTTGTTTCAGGCTTGTTTTCGTTTGATTCATTCGTTTAAGCCTCAAATATTATCAAAGACTTAATATTAGCCTCAATATCAAAGGCTGAATATTAGCTGATGGGCGGTGGATCCATTCTTTCTACACTGAATACGAATACAGAGCGAAAGACTACAGGAAATTCTTGCTCTCTGCTAAGTTGCATTCGTTTTACAACGTAGAATCCCATTGTGTTGCGGGAACGAAATCCTCTGATTCAAGTAGTGTAAAAAATTACCGCATTAATATCCTATAAATATATAAAAATGTATTTTTAGCTTATATATTATTCTAAATGAAGCTCATAAAATAGAATTAGGAATTGGCATTCTAAATGCGAACATTTCTTTAACCGTTTATCAAAACAATGAAATTTAAATTATTTATACTGAAAACTCAAACGCAGACGGAAGGAGCAAATAACAATATTTTCTAAGCATTGAATTAACAAAATTCTGTGAACAAAGCTCATTAATAATCATGTTACTGGCCACCCGAAGATCTGGACCAAAACGACTGCAAAGTAAAATAGAAGTATGAATAATCTGCCAGTGTCCTCATCTAACCCAACAATACTATGAACCAACTCAACGTGGTGTGTGTTTGGAGGAGGTACAGTACATAATTAAAATCGATATCACTTCGTGAGTGAGTTTTTAGACCTTCGACAACATTTAATTCAGCAGCTTAGTTTACAGAGAAGTGCAAATTCGAACAATCGGTAGAGTTTTGCTGCATGATATCCATACCGACACCACGTCAGTTGCTCAACATCGCCTTCACGAAGTCACGTGAGAGGAAACGAGCGGCTTCAGCTTCTGTGGGCGGCAAGCGGCGACAGCGGAAGGAGCCGTCCGGAGCTGTGAGCTCATAGACCGCCTGCGGACTGTCGACTTCGACTTGGGTTTTGACCCACTGAAGGAATTCGCTTAGAGAATCCACCATCGCACCCGGTGAGAAGAAGCCCTGAAAAAACGAACGTTAGAGAAAACGTTCAGTGAAGCCATCTATGAAAATATAGGTATGTCTTACGCCAGTGTTGTTCGTGAGCAGCTGTTGCCAAACGTGGCTCGTCATCCGTTTAAACCTCTTATCATCCATCAAGTGCAACGAAGGGCGGGCGAACCTTAATCGTTGATTGCGATCGGTTCGTGGTAGAATAATAAGATTTCTACTATGGCAGATTTATAATGTATGTGCAGTAATTACAAGTTTACCTAAGTGAAAATTGGATTTGGATATCTATAGAAATACCCGCGTAGATGTTGAAGTTTGAAGATGTCGAATGTGCCACTGATTGACAAACGATATGTTAAAAAAATTCACAATCTCCAGTCGCTCTGCTAATCAAACAGGGAGAGTCAAAGCAGATTTGACTTTTATTTAATATTTTATATAATTATATATTTATTATAATATATTTAATATTTTATAAAAGTTATTTCGTTGCAAAATCCCTCATAGGTTCTTACCTTCGAGTCCGAGGGTAAATTCGCCACACGGAAGGACCGAAGACGCTTCACGACGCCGCGGTCATCCCGGAAGCCACACACTACACGCGGGATGCCCACCAGCGCGCACTGCGCCCACGTGTTGCACATTTTGTACGGCGGCATCGATTGTTTCCTGGCGCTGGGTCTCAGCCTGTCAGTTTTGAGTTCGATCAAGTCAGTAGATCGAGGAAGCCCATCAGGCGCTCTGTTATCAACCCCGTCTACCTCAGCCCCGTACAGAATGGAGTGTTCCGACAGTTGAGCTCGAACAACAAGGCAGTACGATTCCTTCTCGTTATTGCCAGTGCTTGGATCCGACCCTGAAAAAGCAATTATATTAAATAGCATCTGATAAAATTTCTCCTTAATCAATGACGAGAGTCGTAAAAATCTGTATAGTATATTTGAGTAAAAATATAGTAAAAATCTGATCTTTTATTTTCGAATTAATCGTTATGACAGAACGCTTGTCATCGTTTTGACGATGGAAATTTTAAGGAATATTTGTAGCTTCGGACGCATTATGCATAAGAATAGAATAGAAGTGTCGGCACGGAAGAAATAGTCCCATGGCCTATTGCCGATTCTTTTACTTTTTATGACTTGATACACATGGGATCCGGCCTTTGGAACACGATCTTTCCATAACTGACGATTGATTGAGATAGCTGCTGGACTTAATTATTGCCAGCAGGTCCGTAAGGTGCTGGGCAGTGCATACGTTTCCAAGAGCCTCACAACCAATATAACTGAAAACTTTGCGACACGTACATGCACTGCGTCGAATATAATGAATTTTAAACTTGTTGTACCGAATTTTTTAAAATCATGGTTTGAACATGGTTGGAGACTCGTTAACTATCACAAACAAATATAAAATTAGGCCAATTGCAGTAATTTAATCAAGAATAACATTGTTATTCAAATAATTCACACTCGTCGTACGATTAATTAATATTTTGGCAGTGATTATTTGAGTACCTATATATGACGTCAGTTTCAAGTAACAGAGTTGTTAATACTAATAGTAAGCAAATACATTTCAAGCGTCTCGATATTATCACGCAGCGTGCTATCTACCACTAAAGCGATCTCTGCAAACCTATGGTTTAGGATTGGGGTAAAGGCATCTAAGTTTTCAGTTTCATCTTTCTCATTCACATTAATAAATAGTCCCACCATAATTGTAATAACCCAGTGAAAACTTACAGACGCGGCAGCTTCTGATTTGGATTACCATGAAGCTGGGGCGACTCTAAATTTTGTTATGGAACCTCTATTATGTAATTGACGACAAGCTTGTCTCACAGCATCTTGAAATCTCACAGGCTTGTTTGTCATGATGCTGCTCAAGTGATACATAATCATGCGCAAGGATTAAAGTAATCTTAGTTTGTTGGTGTAGATGCAATTAAGTTTAAGAGGTAATAATTCCTTGACCTTTTGTGTTGACCAGCATCAAGTTCTTTCGAGTTTCAAGTACTAGGCGCCTGTTTTCCTAGTATCCATTTATTATATATCGCACCATCTGTAATATCACGGTCCAATGTCGATAGTCCGGGACTAAATTGACGTTCAACTATTTACTGATATCGTTGCTTTTCATGGTAATACTGCTGATAATTCTTCAATTAATAATTAGTAAGGGATGTGGCTTAGTCGATGACTTTAGATTTATAATTAAGTGAGTAATAGAAAAACAAAATTAAATGAATTCAGAACAAAGTTATTTCTGTGAATTGAGATGGGAAACACTTGAAGAAAAAAATATCCCATACCAGTCATGGTTGTAAAGTGAGTCGTGCATCTGTCCGTCCGTCCGTCCGTCTGTCTGTCCGTCCGTCCATCTGTCTGTCCGTCTGTCTGTTCGTCCGTCCGTCTGTCTGTCCGTCCGTCCGTCTGTTTGTCCGTCTGTCCGTCCGTCCATCTGTCTGTCTGTCCGTATTTTGCAGTCTTTATAATAAAGGCAGTTGATTATAATTAATATTATTCAATTTATTTAACAAGTTGATTATGAAATGTCGATTTGAGATTACCACACGAAGTAATCTGAATAATGATTTGTCATGGCTTCCAAAAAATCCCTGCTTTTCGCTTCATTTATCTTGGTATCCACTATATGCCATCAGTCCAATAAATATCTATATTGTACAGGATAGATCGTTAATATCCGAGAAATTAATTACAAAATTTTCTAGACCTATTTCTTGCAAACAAGTGGCAATAAACATACATGGCGTATTGTTAAAGTAAACCGTTAAAAAAATCAAGCATTTTTTCTAAGTATAATTTATTCACCTGAAATGCCATACTTTACTCTGCTTTTCTACATTAATATTGATGCATTTATTGTATTGTCAGACCAGTTTTAGTATATGCCATCGTCACAGAAGCTTGCTGCTCGATTAGACAACCTGACTAAATAATTTTGTTCAGATCATTTCTTGAGACAGCAGAAACTTTTAAGCTAAGAACAAAATCGTGAATTATCAATTATTTATCTTTACATTCCGTTTTTTTTTTCAATCAGATCATTGGTAATGACTGAAGGTCTCCACTTCGTTCCTCTTCATGAATGTTTGTACGGCCAACTTAAAGGCCTGAACCCATTTCCGTACCATTCCATCACTCACGATGTTTTCACCACACTTCACGATTTGGATATGGATGTAGCCTGATTTGAAACGGGACCAAGTTTCACCACACTTCACGATTTGGATATGGATGTAGCATGATTTGAAACGGGACCAAGTTCAAGGTTCTGCAATACAGAGGTAACGGAAGAGCTGGTATGGAACACTGCTACCTGTCACCTAACGGATATGAAATCGGAGAGAAGCGACTCGGTCGCGATCTAGGAGTGTTGATGACTACTCAGGTCAAGTTTGGTGATCAAATAGCGGCAATAACCGCAGGAGGCAGGCGGCAGATGAAGTGGATCGGGCGAAAGTTCAGAACAAGAGAAGCGGAACCGATGATCACATTCTTTAGAGCCCTTGTGATACCCCTCTTTGAATACTGCTGCCAACTCTGGACGCCGTTCACACTCGGCGCAGTGCGGCAACTGGAAGGGGTTCAGCGAACCTGCACTTCCAGGATCAGAGTGATGGAGGAGTGGAACTACTTGGGGAGGTTGGAGCACCTGGGTTTATACGCTATACCCACTGCAAAGGAGACGGTCGAGACCATGTCATTCTGTACACAAGAAAAATAATAATCGGAATGGCACCAAACTTTGGAAGCGAGACTTCCAGGATTTTAAAATACCATAACCAGAGAAGGGGGGACCTTCCAGGATTCCCCCACTACGTAACAGATCCGCGGTCTTTCTGCGGCTGGGCCGAGGCTGGTTAACGTCCTACCAAAGGATCTAAGAGCGGGTGAGTTCACTCTGGAGTCTTTCAAGATACGACTAGACGTGTTACTGCACACAATCTACTACCCGCGGTGAGAAGCAAGCAACAGCATCATGCATCTGTTGGCCCAAATGAGGGCTTATGCGCAAGTCAGAGGAGGCGATCCATCGTGGCCTTAAAGCTGCTACGTCCGAAACATATGATATACTACGGTTTCTAAGTATACTTGAGCAAGGAGAAACTCACTCATTTCCCTAACGACGGGATTTATTTTAAAATCACGTTAACAGACGTAGACTCGATCGTAAGGTTAAGTAATGGCGTCTGTGTCTTCCAACCAGAAGATGGACGGCGCACATGCGCTAAACGGCGGCAGCAGCGCTGTGGCTGCGTCCACAGCGCGGCTACTCTCAAAACACGCCTAGTATTTTACCAACAGCATCATGTCTTTCGTAAGTAAAATTTATACTCTATCAGCTGGGTATCACATTTGAAGGTAACAGCCAACTTTTTTGAGAGTTCTGTATTAACCACGGCACCCTTTCCAAAAATTCCCACAATACTCTTCTGCAGCATCATCAATTAAGCATTAATGTTTCAATTGCTATTTAGGCAACAAAGGCTATCTTCCTATCACATATAGTAGATAAGTAGATAGTTACATATGTAACATATCACTAAATTATTTCAGCAAATCAATTGTTGTAGATTGAGAACTATATACCGACCACTCCTTACCTGCCGTCATGAACTGCTCGAACTTAAATCCCCACGAACCCATACGTAAATATTTTTCGCTTGCGTTCATATTCTGCCTGTCCTGGAGGGTGACCGCTGAACACAGATAAATTGTCCCTGCAACCCTGCAATGTAAATTAAAATATTGAAATGAGTTAAATAAAATCATTTGAAGATCGCATTCATTAATTATTTGTAAAACAAATAGGCGATGGAAATTATCGTTTCGCATCAGACATGTTAGTAACAGAAAGATGGCAATTTTCACTTCAATAATAAAAAAACAGAACTGCTGGCTGTGGATATTAGAGAGTAAAAAAATATCCTGTAAAATTCAATTAGCTAGTTGAATTGACTGCGTAAAAAACACTACATTATCGAAACTCCAAGAAAGATAATTGCGAATTTTATTCTTCAAATTTGTTTGCTCATGTGGCGGCTGCATGTTAATTTTAACCGAGCAGTCTTAATATATTAATATTTTAACCGAGCATAATATTTTAACCACGCAGTCCAGAATAATAATATTAGTTGATTCCATGAGCTGGAAACACATGACCATGGAAAAATAATACTAGGAGAAAACATGACCGCGAGAAAACAATATTTTGAGGAAACATGAATGCGAGAAAACAATATTTTGAGAAAACATGAATGCGAGAAAACAATACTTTGAGAAAACATGACCGCGATAAAACCTGTCTCTTATACACATCTAGATGTGTATAAGAGACAGGAGCACAAGGCATTCACAAGGTATCACTTGGAGGCATGCAGAACAAAATGCAGTCTCAAGGTCTCACTTGGTGGCATGCAGCACAAGAGTGTCCGGCTTGTTCAGGGTGAGCAGGATTCGGGCCTCGTAACGGTTCGTCACGAAGTCGGGCTTCGGACGCATACACTCCGGGTGCCGCATTATCCACTGCTCCACATGCGTCAGTCTTTCGTTGAAGTATTCATTCAAATCTTTGCGTTGCACTTGGTCCATAGCAAGGTTGAGGTCAAAATTTACCTAAGAGGGTAGAAAATTTACATTACTTTTTTATTATTTAGCGACGCATGAGGTCTAATTTTTAGAGTTTCATTGAGTACTCTAAGTTTGAGTTGAAATTAGGAATCCAGAGAGTTCGATTAACGGCTGAGAGACATGGTGATCATTAGAAATTGTTGAATAGAGGCGATTCAAACACTAGGAATCTATTTTTCTATTCAAATCACTGTTCAAAGAATCCAGTTACTGGATTTTTCTCGAAATATAGATTAGATACATGTTTCTAATATTATTAGCAGGTGCTAAGTAATGTGCCTCGAACATTTGTTTATTAGATTATGCACAGATTAATTTTACCTCTTTTTCATGCGCCTCATTCCAGTCAACGGCTATCCGTGCGAGGTTTCTCCCGTCGTCATGAAACTGACGATTGCCATCCAAGGAATATTGTCCAATTATAGTAGGGGATAATTGCTGGCACCAACTGCAAGCAAAATCCACAGAATATACGAACCTTTTCTTCAAAGATTAATACCACAAATAACCCTTAATTGCTAATATATTGATAAATTACATTCTTGGAATTAAATTTTAGGTATACAATATTTGACTTTCGCAAATATTCCAAAACGTCTTGAGTGATCGAAAAATATAGTAAACCAAATTGCTTTGAACTGAGGAAATAAATTGATATACTGAAATCACGACAAGAAATTCCAAATACGCATGAGATAAAAATATCTAAACATAAATGTTTGTTTAAATTGGCACTGGTACAATTCTTCAATTAACAATTATGTTATGTAGTAGTGAAAGGTCACAAAAATAATAAAAACATTAATAATTTTTATTGTTCTTTCTAATGAGCAGAAAATGTGCGAATTGTAATTACTTCCATTGGCTCAGACGTAATTCAGTTTGAGTTGAATACTACTACATGCTGAGAAAGGTTGGGGATACTAAAATTAGATAGATAATTATACTAAGATACCATTCATTACTGGCTATACGCTGAAAAATGCTGAAAGGAAAGGAAAATTGGCCAGTTATTTCAAATCTATACATTGCGCTGTTTCTTCACAAAGTTGTAATTGGAATAAATTCTTTCAACAAGATCATACATGTAACTCATATGGTTTTTTTACGCACTATTACTAATAAAGATTATAAATGTGAAATCAAATTAATATATAAATTTTGTTTGGCGCGGCAAATTCAGACCTTTCTTGTTGAACAGATTTTTCACATCATGAAAAAATTGGATCTCATTAATGAGGCACAATAAATCGAAGAAAAGAGTCCCTAAAACTAAAACAATATTAAAGTAACATTAGCTACTAAACAAGGCCATCTAATGCAATTAAGAATCAAAAAGTTACTTCTATGATTTTACATCACAAAGTAAACCTATGTTTACAATTATAGGCGAATTATGAGTTTTGGTATGACTAAACCGTTAGTTCGTGCACTTACAGACTTTTATTAGGCGATTGAAGTTAGCAAAATAGCGACCGCACTTATACGGAAAAACTTGGGTTACGAGAGAGATAAGTCAAAATGCAAATGACTCGAACAGAAATATGTTGCAGTAGATTTTTAAATTTAATCCGAGGGAGTGCCAAAATGTTGTAACATTTTTAAATCAGTGCTTCTGATTTAATAGCGTAAACTTTCAGTACACGCCAAGTACAAATTTTCAGTCAAATCTGAACAAATATCTTACGTGTCAAGATTTGAAGTTCTGCAAGACGCCATCACTGAATTCCTCACGAAGATAATCAGCAGGTGGTGAGTAATGATTATAGATGCTTTAATTTGATTTAATTCACTTGAAAATGAATGAAGCCGCTTGGATGTGCATTGCTCACAAACAATTTAATGAGAACGTTTGCGCCTGTATCCTAGTATTACATACAAATATTCTTTGTTTGAAATAATTAAATGGTATTTGATGACCGAGCAGGAGTTCTCTCCGCCCCCTGCTATCGCCGAGGCAGAACTGATATGGACTCGATTGCACTTACTGCATTGATGCCAGAATCCTGCTACGATCTTGTGTCAAGTAAATAAAAAATCGATCGAACGAGTGTGAAATGATGTTGAAAGCGTTGGTTGTATTTATATAGATTATGTTATAACCAAATGCTTCCAAACTATAAGGTGGAAAATAGAATCTAACACTTACGAGCTAAAGGTTAGAGCGTGTGGTGACTTCATGCATTGAGGCTTACATTCAAGGCCAGGCAAGTCATGACGAAAACGCGAGAACGACGCGTTGTATACTGCAGCTTTGTTTGTAATCAACATTAAATATAGCACAAGGTGTAAATATTTAATTTACCTTCAATTACTGTCTATAGGTTGCTTGTGCTTGAATAAGGCGATGGTATCCACATAAATTGTATATCATTGTAATTGTAACCAACATCAACTTACTGAATTTCAAAGGTAGGTTTGTCGAGTACGCTTAATGAAAAATGGTATAAAGAGTTCAATGAAAATTATATAGAAAAATATGATATTGTGATATAAAATTAATACGTTTTTAATAACAAATAAACGCGTCATTCCTGATCTTCGCCCTGAGTCCACTTTTCCATGTGCAAAAATTGAGATGCATGTAATCTCTTGAATAAATTTGCGTACAGTAAGGAAAATAATGACTACTAGCAATTTAATTCAAAGAGGAAGACGTTAAATCAGAGGTGTTATTCGCTTGGTATGGCGCTGGATTTACCAAAAGCAATCAGAATGCAACATTTAACTGGGCAATGGAAACTCTTTGCTCTTTTCAGTCATGAATAGTTCATTCTGTAATCTTCTTTTTTCTTTAACACTGCAAAGTTGAAAAATAGCTGAAGCATTTAAGAATTATGTGTGCACATTCTGTAAACACAAAGATTCGGCGCGTATTCTTTTTTCGGCACTATAATGAAAACGTAGATCATAAACTTCCCTTCGCATTATGTTTACTTCGATTATAGGAAACACGGATTAACGTACAAAAGAGTTTACGGATACAAGAAGAGGTACTGCTAATTTTACCATTCAGGACATAGTAGCCATCAGAATTAAACGAAATCCGCATTTCGACTCAGCAGTGACGACTGCTGCTTTAAGTACAAAATGAGCTGCGCTGCTCTAGAACACAAGCGTTTGACACAGCGGGCAATAAAGAGATACAATATTATGCAGTGTAATTCATATAGTGTGCACAGCATTTGCACCTCGGTGAACACGCGACACCTCGGTCTCATCCTGCATCAGAACTCGTATATAAAGTAATGTCATACTTGGAGCTGGTCGAAGATATTTTGTTGTAATGATTGTAGGGGCGTAAAACAAAACATTAAAAATATATATATAAACGAACCAGTAGAAAAGTTTTCTCCTTTCATTCTCATATCTACAATTCTACATGTGGACATTTTTATTTTAAGTTTCAGTTACTAACTATTCGTGCTTTTTTGACGTCGTTTTGGAAGTAGACAATGAAGACACGAGAAAATTATGATAACGCCATTATACTAACTTAACAATAATCAGATCATTTTGCTCCAGCTGTTGCACTAAAATGTCTTCTATATTAAGGTTCCTTTCGTGCAACTTTACAATTTTATTAAAACCAATAACTATCTACCTAAAAATAAACCTTAAGTACTACTGTATCGACAACATAAGTTCCAATCATAATTATATCACAAAGTTGGACAACAATCTTCGGAATTGCGAACAATTTCCCAGCAATCGGAACTTGACTGAGGCTTGTCCATCTTGTGGTTACGGTGACCTGCCAGCATCAACTGAGTGGCAATTGAGGCAACACTACCATTTTGTTGCTCGTCTCATAAGGGTAAAGTTATATTATATATAAAGTTATATTTCCTATGTCAATTCTTCTCAGTTGATCATTATGACTCGACGTTTCGGGTCATAAACAGCAACGGTTGAGCCGTGGTGACATTGAGAAAGAACCCTCGTAGCCTCGGTTCACATCTGCACAAATCAAAACATCAGCAATGTACGAACAAGAAGAGGAGGAGGGGAGAGCGAGTTGGTACGAGGACCAGATTTATGAGTGAGATCAATTTGAACTGAATCATTTTATTAACTTACCCTCGGCGTGCGTCGGACACAAATGCATCCCCTGTAACCGGCAGAAGTAATTAGGCATTTGGAAATAGAATATCAAGAGGAATATCATTATCGTGGTTTCCATGCCGAGTTTTGATACGATAATTAATTTTATGGTTTCCATAGTTTGGAACACAGAAAAGTTTACAGTTCCGTACCTGACGAATAGAAGTGGAAGCTTGGAGTTGGATGCTCTGCGTCAAATGGGGTGGTTTGAATGTTGAGGCAACCAGGAGTCTGTTTATGGAAGTCGACGACGCCATGACTTTGATCTAAAATCGGTTGAAAATAAACATTCAGAGACTGAAATTAATTCACCAATGTGTTTATAAGCGTGGAAGTTTTTTTAGACATCTTCCTTGTTTACGAAAAAGATATAGAGTGACTTAATTTGCATGTTATTTGCATAGGTCGACTATTATTGAACTTAAAGGGATGAATACGATTGTACGAGGAATACGATTTATCGTATTACCACGCTTAGGTTTGTATTATCACGCTACACTGAACTCCGTTCATTGAAGCAACCGTGTGCCAACTCCAACATCGCACAATTTATTTTGTCCGCATTCTAAGCTTGTTGTTTTAAATAGATCTGCGATATATCAAACGCTAAAATATTCATCACGTTCCGTACTAAAACTTTCGCCAAATCTCCCGACACGAATTGATGTTGTCGAATGAGCAGCGCCCCACTCATTGGCTGTGTAACTTCTGTGTAAGCTTTTTATTGCTATTCAGTTAACCTCTATTATCCAAAATTGTGTCACAACTTGGCAGAATCATTCAGAATTGAGATACAAGACTCGGCCATGGTATTGTTTTAAGTTTATCTGCATATCTGTCATTGTACCGCCTTCTATTGATAGTTGAGCTGACTGATAAGGAAGGAACGGAGATAATAAAATTGTGTAAAACGTATGTTCGATTGTCAATCAGGATTCATTCTTGTATAAAAAATTTTTAAACTAGAAGACAAATGGCAAAAAAAATGCATGAAATTGTAAACCATGCAAGTTGGATCGAAGACAAGCGCGGCGCATGCTTTTTTACTAACAATAATTTTCTTGTTTCTTTTTGTGAACTTGCAGAAATGTCGAGTAGCCATACCAAAATTATAAACTATAGTACATTTAAGATTTTTGAACAAATGGGGATCCTTGATTAAGAATAATTAATTTTAATTAAGCATTTATTTTAATTATAATTTTATTTATTTAATTTCACGATTATTCTGATCACTTACATATGTCCTGAGCCACATTCAAGCAAAATTATAATTTCTTAATTTTTATGATCACAAGAATTAAGGGGTTTAGACATTACAAACAAGGACGGGTTAGCCTTCAACTAAATGATTTTTATTCAACAATCGGCAAATCAATCAGGTGGGAGAGCAATTTTATTATTCTATGTTAGAAAATTCTGTCAATCAGTTGAGTGTTTTTTATTTTTGCTTCTTGAAAACTGTGGGAGTGTGGAACAGTGTTTCTAGGTCTAAATTGCGTCGAACACATGCTTATTTACGACATATTATAATTAACATAAAATTTAAGTATGTAGTAAAATTTAACGATACTTAATCGTCGTATTATTGGAGGAGCACAGCGGTCGGACACTTTAAGTACGACGCCACTGCTCTGTCTGCTAATGACTCACCTCCTATCACTGAAAACGAATTGATACTTGTTAAAAGCATAGATTTCTGCGTTTAAATAGTTCAAACAATGCCACAGCCAAGACATCATACAAGATTGTTCCTATATAGTTTTATTTATTTGAGCTATATAGTTTTATTCGTTCTATGTGAAAGATATATCCTTTCATACAAGTGGGATTAAGGAAGATTTGTGACTCATGAGCCATCGATATGACAATCGTCAATCGATATAATCCATTCACATATTTTCTTCAGTTAATGACGTGGGAAATTTGTGCAGTGTTCGGAAAGACTCACATTACAAGAAAAATGTTGAGTAACGGATACGAAATAATTCCACTGAGTGTTTAAATTACTTAAGTTGACAATGAACATTTTCTGCGGCATGGGATGAAAAATATTACAGGATTTTCTTTATGGCAGCGAGTGGACCCTTTCATGAATAATTAATTTTTGTGTTGCCAGTGGCTAAAGAATACGCTGTTGTGTTGCCAGATGCTAACGAATGTTTTCCCTTCGTTAGGCACGATTTTCACCTAGTCGATTTAAGTCGAAGACTAAGAGCATTATCATCATACACATTGAGTTTAGCACACACATCTTCTTTATCAATAATATTTCTAGACCATTAGCTCAGGTCCAATGGCGAGTTTGGCTAAGTTATGGTCGTCCTATTACTACACTCGAGAGCTTGATGTTCGTGAGCCCTTCTGTATTATTGTCGAACTTTTCATTTAATAATTGGGCCTTATTGACCCTGATGTATTTCCTGTTTTGAAGACGCCGACTATTCCTAATATAAGTGTTTATCGGTTCGGAGGGTATGGATTAATAACAAAAGCAGGGATTCTACCGCGGACGCTCTGGCCAGGCTGGTCAGTGTCAGTGTTTTGCCATTTATTCACGTGTAGGGTGTTAACCATACATTTATTATCCAAGTTGATAGTTAGATTCACAATCTATGTTTTATCGATAACAAATGGCCGCTATCGTATTTGTAAATAATATTTCATTAATAAAATAAGTTATTTATCAGTTATTATTTATTCGATGAATAAGCAAAACTTAATTGTATGTGTTTTTTTTCTTGTGTTAGTTGACAACACTACGTAGACGAGACTATTTGGACATCATTGAAGAAAAACGGCAGCTGCAGTTGAACTTATTCGTTCACAGACATGAGATGCATGATCACCTATTTAATTTATAATGCAATTTTACCACTCTAATTAGGTTCTAATTTTAACTCACATAAATGATATAAATTGGATATTTGGTAAAATTTCGATAAAATACGGTAAAATTTGGTTATTAATAACATATAAGTGAGATATCGTAATCGAATAAAAATGTTATCAAGTTTACTTGCATGGACACACTTTTTTTTTCCTCTCAGGAATCGAAACTTCAATCTTCCACATTTGAGCTCCAGACACTATCGGCGTTGGAAGTGCGTCGTCTTGCTTATTCATTGGGAGTGTCATTTTGTTTACGTTAGTTCTCCACGTATGTGTTGAAATTTATTTTCAGTGTATCTATGAAGAAATAAGTTATAATTTTCTGTGAGTATATGCATTAGAATCTTATTGCGTACTTCTCGTTATGAAAGAAATTACGTGGATGCATTCAAAACCATAGTTTCTGTGCTATTGCTGACTCGTGACTGCAATTACAGTCGGTAGTGACGGTAGGATGATATCATTGAGCAACAGCAAGGAAGTCGGCGAGCTGATTTTCTCTGAATTTCATTTACAGGAGATATAATTTCTAGGTCGTCACGTGTCTCTATTTTAGTTCATGAATGAGGTGATTAGCAGTTTTAGCACTAGGTATTGCTGGATGCTAACAATCTCCAAATATCCAAAATTGAAGTCACCTAATCGACTAATTTTTCCCGTGTCTATTTACTTGCTTGTGACTCGTCAGGCTTGTGTGCAGTGAACTTAATCTGTTGGGTAGATGTCAATTTACGAGATTTGTTTACTTTCTTAAACATTTTCTGATGATGTTTCCCGACTTAGGTACCTAGTTACATTTTAACTACCGACAGGCGCCAAGTACGTACGTGAGAGGTGAGACATTGAGACAATGCTGTTAAATAATGTTGCCGAACAAGACACAATCAAAATTCGTCTTTAGTCAGACTAGGTATATCAAGTGCCGGAAAAATACCGTAACTTAGGCTTAAATCGATAAATGTACATAGTTTTTATCATGAATGTTTGGTCAAGTTGACGAAAACTGGTGACGAAGTACTAGTTTAGATTTGATGTTCATCTCGAAAATTGAAATGAAAATTTTTATCATGAAATTTTAAGATGTGGAAAACTGCCACAAACATATGATATTTGTATGCATGTCCTGCACCTGCGACCTGCACAGATGGACGAGTCTTCACTCGATGAATATCACTCGCCAGATTGAATCCTTGTCTTGCAGTTGTTGGTTAGTCGTTCCTGAAGTTATTTATCACCTAAAACCGATTGATTACATGTTCTAACCAGTAAGAATATCCATTTATTTAGTAAGGGTTGTTCATAAATCAATGTACAAGTTGCGGGGAAAAAGACTAATTAATTTCACAGATTTTATGTAGTTCTATTAAATTTTTATAAACTATTGCGTAATATTGCAGAGAATGATTTTTTGTTTAAATTTTGTTTTGAATATATCGGAAGATATAAATGGAAAAGAAGAAAAGTGCTGGATGTGAACACCGGTGACGCGGTGAGTATAGCTATGACAATCGACTGCAGATGCCTCTAGCTATTGTACGGCTGGCTCTTTCTAAAATGAAAGTACCTAGTTATTATTTTCTACAAATATTACTTAGCGCTCTTTAGAAATTATGCTTGCGATATCGAGAATTATATTGTTATTTGTTGTACTGAGAACTGTATGATTTCACATTCACAATGCTTGCAAAGTGCAAACTGTGACAGATGATGTTAATTCTGAAAAGTTATAGCGCGCACAGTCTGACTATACGCTGGCCAGTTAGCTAGCCTGTCAGTGAGCGTGCCGGCTAACCCGTAGTCTTGCATTCAATTTTCTGGCAGCACAGCGTGGCAAAATAGTTTCTTCAGAATGTTAATGTGGGAAACAAATAATTGTTTATGAGCGAATTGTTTTTCAATATATTTATTTGCACTATTATATTGTATCATATCTGCATACTACTTTATTTAAAGTATGCAACCTGAACATTAACTGTGCTGATTGTGCTCTGAAGGAGAATGTTCGAAACATCCCTGGGTATATTGATGCGACGAATTTTGATGCTAACGAGTATTTCAGAAATTATTGCCTAACTTGCCATGTTGTGCACAGTTTTTTGACATGCTTCCAAACGGCAGTACGTAGCTGACCGTGGCTAACATTTCGGGAGATGGATTAGGCAGGACGCACCCCGAAAATAACTCCTTGCACACATGAAGTAGAGATATGAATTTGCACATATAAAAACGGTGACATAAGAAACGGGACATGAGGATTTACAAGCTTTGCCTAAAAACTCATTTCTTGTTCTCAAATAAAATGTAGACGAAGTAAAGTGAACAACTGATGAAAAATCTTCCGTCAGCTTGTCAAGAACATTTTGTTGTGTTCATCGTGAAATAGATTCTTTGAAGGAAACTGTGTATGTAGATCATTTATGTAGTATGTAGTGTTGCATGTAGTTATTATTTTGTTTTGAAATTCAATTGTATTCCAGATTAGTGAAATGCTGAGAGTGGACAGTTCCGGTGATAATGATGGAGATGTTAGTGACGAAGTTACGTTGGACCGCGCGTTGCCTTACGGTTACGCTGAGCCGCGCGACAACTTTGACACCAATTCGTGCGCCAGCGATGACGCTTCCGAGACAAAACCGCTCTTCCACAGCGTGAGTATCCAAATTATTTCAGTTTTACCATAAAAATCTAATCATTGGGTCTTCTTTGCTTACTTCATTTTGTATTTACTCAAAGAGGTTTTGCAGGTTAGTTAGTCAGCTTAGTCTATACTGATAAGTTATATTTTTCGCAAAAAATAGTCTGGTAGATCGTGGCATAGCGTTCCCCTTCACCGTGTTATGTTTAGTTTTGATCTGCGAAGTGGCTATGTCATTCTTTCTTTATCATGAGGCATTACGAATATTTCATTCATTTCGCAAACGGTCCTCGTTTCGTACACGACAAGAAAAGTATGCATTCGACCATTTTGTTACCATATGCAAATTCGCATGAATGGTAAATTTCTTATAGAATATCATCAATGAAAATGTGTTCACAGCACGAGAATTTATATGCGTACAACTATTGATCAGAGAATGCATTATAATTTTAAAGGAGTCGAATAGGGTTAACTCTTTAGATGACGTTGGTAGATCGAAAGGTAGATTTAGCAAATAATAGTAATATATTAACGACGTTTCGAATGTATCAACATTCATTTTCAAGTTAATATAATCATTTAACCATAAAATTTTGGTGGACACAATAAGTACATAATACATGTAAATAGGATGCAACAAGGAAATTATAAACGGAATTATTCTGAAAATTATCTCAAAGTTCAGACAATTTCGGTGGCTTGAAAACAGACTACTGGACTCTGCCAGCAATCGTCTGTCGGTTAATAAGCATGAGAATTGTGCATTTTTTCATTCTCAGGGCAGCTGTTATTCCCTGCTGTGTTATGCATACAGGATACAAATTTTGCTCCTAGTTAGGATTTGGTTAAGTGACGAAAGCTACGACATGTGAGCCATCGCAACTTACTGAAGCTGAAATATTGTTCCGGTTTCATCTATTTTTGATATCCTTTAATTTACGGTATTCTAACAATATTACTCTACTTTTCTATTACTCGACTCTTTCACAAGTTTAATACTTCGAGAACAATCTTGAATAAGATCTCATTTGGGTAGTCTCTTACAATAACTTTTATTTCATGAGAAGAGTAAGTTTATTCCATAAGTAAAGACCGAGCGAAAATTTATATCAATGCTGATATCGCCGTCGCCCTACCCGTCTGTTCCACAAGCCTTAAATACTAAAGCTGGATGCGACTCATCTAGTAGGTATTTAGTGTGAATGAACTATTGTTTTCACTGCCGTAAGAATTTTCACTGAATAGTGCATACTAGAAATTAATAATATTCTCAAAAAATAAGTAAACTCATCCAGAAAAGTCAGCGGTTACGCTACCTTTAAACGCGTCGACCTACCTTGCCATTTACGAACTTGACGCAATCACTGTATTTATTTTTCTGTAATTGCTCCGAATTTTCCCAGCTTTATTTGTGACGATGAGATATAAATGATTTTGTACTTAAATGTTAGTACAAGTTCTGTTGATATGTATTCTTACTGGGAACTGGTTGTTAAAATAATGTGTAAACGTAATGTCTTGACAAGTAAGCATTCCGAAGTATATGCGAAATTACATTTATTTATACACGGGGTAACCTCAAGCGCTTAATTAGTCCCACATTATTTACACCGGAAACGACTTGTTTGACCGCGGTATTGATCGAATCAATCTTTATATGGCTTGTCCGTAACATGCAAGTGACTTGTGAATTGTACGTAACTGACTTGCGATTTAACTGGAGCGTGTGATTGATGACGTGTACCAAAATAGGTGACAGAATGTGTAGACGTATGTTCACCACTTCAGGAACATAGGAGTGACTTGTCCCACGTCGGACGCGTGTAGGCAGTGACATATATACCCCGACAGGCGCGTGTAGGCAGTGACGCGAACCATGACAGGCGCGTGTAGGCAGTGACGCGTACCACGACAGGCGCGTGTAGGCAGTGACATGTACCCTGACAGGCGCGTGTAGGCAGTGGCGCGAACCACGACGGCGCGTGTAGGCAGTGATGCGTACCACGACAGGCGCGTGTAGGCAGTGACGCGTACCACGACAGGCGCGTGTAGGCAGTGACTTGTACCACGACAGGCGCGTGTAGGCAGTGACGTGTACCACGACAGGCGCGTGTAGTTGGTGCAACACGCAGTTGACTACAGTTGGTGAGGTAGTTGACTACTGTAGTCGCTAATTTTAACCATAGCTCACTCAATGGAAGAAAACCTTTTGTCTTCTATATTATGTGAACCTGGTTTACTGGCAAGCAAATTATACAGAATATGTTTGTACTAAATTGTCTTTGGTCATGAGTGAAGTCGTAGTGTCCGAAGTTTCTTTAACAGCAGCAAAAGACCGTTTAACAAATGCACGTTTCTTTTCAGTGTTGTATGATTTCAGTATGCTAATTCAAAACGCAAACACTGTGTGGAGGCCTGCTGTTTCGTTTGATTGAGTTTTGCTTGCGTCTGTAATAAATCTCCTAATTTAATTTGATTCTGCTGCTCCATTTGAACAAAGACATAAAAATCTGAATAAGTGGAACTATTGATTGCTTGGATGAGTCAAATTAAGATGCTTTAACTACTATCTTGAATTCAAAACTAACTTCCCATGCCGGGAATCGAACCCGGGCCTCCTGGGTGAAAGCCAGGTATCCTAGCCACTAGACCACATGGGACATGACCGTAGGCTTCTTTTCCCAACTGTCGATGTTCGTTATGGGGATGAGGAGCATTATGTGGATGATAAGCGATCAAAAAATGCTTTTGGCTTTGGCTCCAGGGGCCGTATTATCAAAACTTCGTAAGTACGCAAAAGTGACTTACGAGTGGCGTTGCTATGACAACGTAATACTAGCGGTGGTATTATAAAAACATTTGCGCGATAAAAATTTGCGCGGGGAAAAAATTTAGGCTTTTAGCTAAGACTTGCGTACGAAAGTTTTGAAAATGCCAAAATTAGGGTGTATTTACGTACCACAGAACTTTTTTGTCGTAAGTACAAAAAGTTACGAATTTTTGATAATCCGGCCCCAGGACTAGAATGTGTAAAGTTAATTCCTCGATATCTTACGACGCGCCTTGAATCGATCATTTTTGCATCATTTTGGCTATTGATTTGGTTGAGAGTTTTAATTAAGTTTATTTTTTATTCACATTGGTGATGAATGTTCGATCTCATTGGTGGTATGAATCAAAGTACTTTACCTCATCAGTATCTTGCAAGCGACTTTTTGCGACACCAAAGTATCTTGACTTTTGTCTATAAATTTTTATACCTATCTTAAAATTTTAATATTTTTTGAGCGGGCTTGCGCTCGTTATTGGATTGGTCACCAAATTTGAGAACACCTAATTTATTTTGATTTTGCTTTTTGTACAAAATGCTTTCTGTCGATTTTTCTACTTAACGCATCTGCGATCACGCCCACGCTATGGATAGACATTTTTCACATTGTCGCTGTTCTGTTAGCTTAATGCTTATTTCTTTCCTCACCAGTAATAAATATTGCTAGAAGAACCTTGTCACCCCAATGTATTTGAATGAATATATATGGTAACGCATTTAATTAAATATCAATAGATCTATGCAATATTTATGTTAATTATAAAAAATTAATTTCCAGCAGAAATCCTCTGACGCAACCATTGTATGCCGTTCATATCAATCGGATGAAGAAACTGCTTATGAAGTTCATAGCTCCGTCCTGGCCGTGTCTTCCCCTGTGTTATGTGCCGCTATTGCTGTGGCTTCTTCTATGCCATGTTCTCCCGTTTTTTGGCGGGTCGAGCTGCCGAATTATAGTTTCTTACCACACGAAGACTACGACGACCATGAAATTTGGGGTTACAGAGAAGTTTGCTTCAGAATCTCTTTCGTAAACGACCGATTTATGATCAGAATAGAAGAACTGGATTCAGATATTGTAAAAGCTTTAGTTAATATGCTTTACTGCGAACAAAGTTCACTTGCTGTGCAAAATGTTCCTCTATTATGTGCTTTTTTGAAGCATTTAGAATGCAACTTCGGTGATGCATTTGAAGTCGAGCGTATTTGCAAATTAAAAGGGATCAACACTGACATCGGTGCTCAATGTGTCTTCCTGGGTGAAGAATTAAATGTGATGAACATTGACTTCTTGGTTTCGATTTTAGTGGCAAACGATAATGAACAGGAAGCATCCGTGGCGATGAAAGAGTTCCAGTTGTCTGTTCTTAGCCAATACCAATTATCGTATGGTGTTACGGCTCTCCCATCACACGACTTCTTGTGTGCCCGGTCCTTTTGTGATCTTGTGAATCTGGTATTATGTAACGGTTGTACGTTTTCGGCTCAAATCCCAGACAATGTCTGCTTGGGACAAGTGCGACATGTAGCTTTCGCGACAGTGCCAGACGTAAATGTTAACGGGAGAATGAATTTTTGTGTAGCATCTTGCAAATGGAGTCTGAAATTTGAATTTGATATTGATACCAGCGAACTAATGCCTGGACTAACGTGGGACTTGGGGTATGTAAAACTAGTTGATTGCTCCTGTCACAATTATTCTGGACTTGTCCTAAAGTCATTATGCCTGAGACCTTTCTACACCAACCGCACTGATAATAGATTTCATTCGTCAGAGGAAAGCGTTACTGATGCCATAATGCCCGTTAAATTTGTCAATAATACTCTTCCATTTTTAGCGAAGAGATTTTCTACGATTAGCTCACGCGTTGTCAAAGAAAATGAAAATGGCCATCCACTCGCTAAGTCATCGACGCCTGAAGTCAGCTCGATAATTTCAAATGCCAGATATACTGATCAAATTGCCGAGTCTTTCAAACATGCGCCAAGCTATTCAAATATATTTGAAGTTACATGCAGGACTAATGCTAGTCGCCGATTGACGCCAAGTAAACTAGCCGACAAGGACGCCTCTCCAGTTGTTACTCTCGCTGTAAGAAGTGTATCAATTTCCCATCCTTCTCAACAAGCTATGAAGACAACCAGGAATGAGCAGGATGAGCGAGATCACGATAACTCTAAAATGCCTGAGTCACTCGACCTGGTTCAACCTTCTTCGAAGCGCCGGAAAACCGAGCTAGGCCAAGAATTGTTTTCGGTTTATAAAGATACATGTAATCATGAGAATATTTCCTCAATCGAAGATAACAAACTGCTTCCCGATGTGTTTTCGATAAAATCGGAAGTACAAACTGCATCGTGTGAGGTTTCAGAATCAGAAGAAAAATATCAAGCATCTCCCATGAAGATCGACACGACTCTGCGCAAGTGTCCGGCGTGTTCGATGCGATTCGTGTCGCCTCAAGAAGTCCTGATCCACATGCAGCAACATCTTGGTGAGATACCGAGGAGTTACGGCATTCGATGTGTTGATCCGCGATGTCCAGTGTTAGTTAAAGTCTTCAACGAGACATCGCATTTATTGAAGCACGTGGTGCGATCCATGCACGACTGCAGGTATTGCTCCTTTTCCTCCGGTACACGCGGAGGACTGGCAAGACATCACTGGATTCACGAGGTGAGTTGTAGCGCTAGTCAAAATTGTTCATTCCGAATTATCGCGGTTAATGTTTGTTATCGTGGATCGTGCAAACTAATGTTTGCTATAACACTTCCATTTTCTTCCTAATATTATCTGTTGTCATTAATTTGGGATATAATCCGTTAAAATTCTTGCTAGTGACATAATTCGTGCAAATAATAAAACTTGTGTGCTGTTACAGTTCAAATGTTTGCTCCTATGAATATCAGTTCTGTAGTTGCTATATTGCATTTGCCTTGGAAAATCATGAGATTGAATGAGATGTTAAGATTTGAGTTTCACGAAATTGAACGAAAATCGTTTTTGAATTAAGCCTGCGTTTTTATTGTTCCTAAAGCAACGAGGCCGAGTTCGGTGCAAGAAAGAACGCGATGCAGTTGGCGACGACAACGATGATGAGTTAAATTCTGACCAAGAGATCACCAGTGCACCAGACACATCTTTCCAGATGAAACGCTTCAACTGCGGTGGAAATATGCTTTCTTCTTTGAAGACCAGGAAAGTGAAACGCAAGATTCGTAAAAATGAGGCCCATGACGAAGATTTTTTGCCGTCTTCCCGAAGTGGCTGTCGGAGTGGTGGGCGGAGTGTAAGCACTCCACATCTCGGTATCCGCCTCCCCCAGTATGATGACCTTCACTTTAGAGAAAATACCCCGGATGAAATAGCTATGTTCACGCCGCCAAAGAATTGCTATGTGTGCGGTCTTGGGTTTTCGGAAACGGACTCGGCTGTTGACATGGCTCTGCATTACTACGAGCAACACAAGAATTTGGTTCCCTTTGAATGTCCATTCCCGCAGGTAAGATTTTTTTTAATTTGAAAGCTAGCTTAAATATAGTTTAATAATAATCAATTGCAGTGTAGGCAGTATTATGATGCAAACCGATGATCAAATTTCAAAACCTTCATTAATTTTATTGCGTGCAATTGCACTTCTCACCATTGCTATCGCTCTGATTTCAAATTCCTTGTTCCCAGTTTATATTCTGGTCCGATTTTTGCAGGCACAATAATTGCTAGAATTAGTAGCATTTTATATAACTATAGAATGAACGAATTTCAAAACCTTCACTAATTTCATTGCGTGCAATTGCACTTTCTCACCATTGCTATCGCTCTGATTTCAAATTTCTTGTTCCCAGTTTATATTCTGGTCCTATTTTTGCAGGCCCAATAATTGCTAGAATTAGTAGCATTTTATATAACTATAGAATGTTATGCTTACGCAAATGATATTTTTAGTGCCCTCTGGTGCTGCGGCAAGCGGCGCTGATGTTGGATCACCTCAGGAACCACATGTGGCGGCAGCGGTTCTCTTGCGTCGACTGCAGCTACTCTGCCAACGCATCAAAGACCATAAAGCTACACGCTAGGGCTCATGTTCACGTGCAAAAGGTTAGAAAATGTGGTATTCATGTTTATGTATCGTAAAACACATTTGGATATTGGATTCGTTCATTGAAAAAACTCCTCATTAGTGTGTTAATTTGGAATTAGACCTTTCTGTTCATTGTTCTATTGATACATAATAATCATATGGGTATTATAGTATTGGAGCTTATTACACTCCTCTATATTGTATCATTAGATCATCAAGTGATGTATGTTCGCAATAGCTCCCCAAATTAAGTAGGTTCGTTTTATAAACGATGGCTTCATTTTGACGATAACATTTTGCTAACGTTGGCTTCATTTGACAATAACGTTTTGCTAACGATGGCTTCATTTTGGCGGGAACGTTTTGGTAACGATAGCTTCATTTCAATTGTGAAAGATTTGGTAGCGATGGCTTCATTTCAATTGTGAAAGTTTTGGTAACGATGGCTTCATTTCAACTGTGAAAGTTTTGGTAACGATGGCTTCATTTCAACTGTGAAAGTTTTATTAACAATGGCTTCATTTCAACAGTGAAAGTTTCGGTAACGATGGCTTTATTTCAACTGTGAAAGTTTTGGTAACGATGGCTTTATTTCAACTGTGAAAGTTTTTGTAACGATGGCTTTATTTCAACTGTGAAAGTTTTGGTAAAGATGGCTTCATTTCAATGTGAAAGTTTTGGGAACGATGGCTTCATTTCAATTGTGAAAGTTTTGGTAACGATGGCTTCATTTCAATGTGAAAGTTTTGGTAACGACTTCTTCATTTCAAGTGTGAAAGTTTTGGTAAAGATGGCTTTATTTCAATGTGAAAGTTTTGTTAACGAATTCGTCTTTTTAGCCCGTTCGTCGTCGAACTGGTGCGCTTTGTAACGACAGTGACGAGGAGGGCAGAGCAGCGGGGCCCGGTCGGTCTGACGACAGTCGCGTTGCCGACTTGCGTGGCATGCGCTCCATCGCTCCTCCACCCAAGCCCGCCACTCCTGTTTGTGCCGTCGAAGACGATGTGAGTGACACGATCTGTACGCGATTCATTTTTGTGGACGATTTTTTTGCTATTTATTTTATAAGGATTTCAATTTATCATGGTAGGTGTTTGTATATGTGTGTATGATCTTCCATTTTATTTTGAGGTTTGTTTTTATATTCTTGCCTGTCGTATGACAAAATTTGTAACTCCCCACAGACTCCAAGGTCGGCTCCTGTCATCGCTGCTCGCAAGTTCGTACAGCCGTTTGTTTCTAAAAATCACAAGACGTCGAAGATCTTGCCTTGCGTTGCCGGTTCGCGTGATAAGTTTGTAAGGCCTTCATCATCCATATTAGCTTCTCAGTTCTGCCTGATGCGTAGCAACACCGTCCCTGGTCGTCATGCGAGTCACTCTACGCGGCCTCAAATCGCCCCACACGGCAAATCTCCAATGACTAAACATCGAAAAACTGCCGCCGGGACTTCAGAAGCGTCCTCGGCCCGTCGTGTTAATGCCGCTGGCCAAAAAATTTACCGATCAAATTCTCTAGAAGGCTCCACTGACTTTAAGACGCCGTTGAAAGTGACGCATGGACTTCCAAGAAACGGCAAGAACAATGAAGTGCCAGTGGGACTTATCCGTACAAGTTTGGCTGCAACTCTCTCTTCTGTGACCATTACTGCAGCTGATTCCTACGCGAGACGACAAAACTCTGGACGTGTGAAGAACGATCCGCCCACCAGCATTCCGATCTCAAGCATCCCGGGCCTGAGCAAACAACAGTCGGAACTACTGGCACAACTTGTCTCGAACGTGTCCGTTACTGTCACCATGACACCACCGGCACTCGAGACAAAAACGAAATCACTGGAGCCTTTTTCCAAAAATGAAAGAAAATGTCCTGACAAACGGAAATCTACTGTAGGAAAATCGCATGATGAACAGTGTGGTAACAATAACAAGAAGCGGCAAAGAAAAGACGATGCTCAGTCGTCTGGTCTTCGTTTGTCAGAAACGAGTATTAAAAAGGCAGGTAAGAATGCATCTGGAGCTTTTGAACTCCACACAATGAATCCAATCATCTTAGATAATACACTGGCTTACTCCTGTCCTCATTGTGTGGCCCAGAGAAAAACTGCTTTAGAAATTTGTAAACATTTTTTTGACGAGCACATTTCAAAGTCGGAATTTTTTTGTCCTTTTTGTCTGTTCTACGACGTTCTTGATAACGTAACTCGTCTTGGTAGGACAAACTTTCGGCGTAAGTGCCTGCACCATTTGCTCCGCCATTACAATAGGAATGTTCAAGTGACAAATGAGAGTGAGAGACCTCACGATAACAGTCATTCAATGCCTGTGTCAAAGTTATGTGATGAAAATTGTGACAATAAGCCCTTGTTGATGAATGGACAGAACTGCAATTCAATTATGTCGTCTAGAAACGGCTACTTCTCTGATGAAAATTTTATTGAGCCTGCTCGAATAAACCCGTCGCTGGAAAGGAAGGTTAATCAATTCACAGCTGAGGAAAACCATGAGGGGAGAGAGAGTTCCAATGAGCAAAACTCTTTTTCTGACCAAGATGATTATGATTTTGTCCCCAGCGACGATCTTGACGACGAGGATGATTTATATTCACCCTCTAAACCAACGAAGAAAAGAATAAACGAAGCATCTAGAAAAGAGTCGAACAAGCGTTCAAAAAAAGCAAAGAGAGAGATGTTTCGTCCGCCAGCTAAAGTACAAAAGGGGGACAATGAGGTGGCTTGCGTTGACAGAGCCAAACGATCAGGTGATGAATATTCCAATAGATTCAAATCATCAGCCCCTCGGCAAAACTTGAAAGGAATGAAGACAGCCTCGGTTGACATCTCAGCTTCTGGCAGCCTAAAACGCGAACCTTCTTTGTGCAACAACACCAAGAGCGCCGAAACTCGTGAAGACCAGACTGAAACGGAGGGACTTGCATCGGAGGAGTTATCTCCTTTTATGGCATATTTCCAGCATCTCTATAGAGAACGTTTAAAGGCCGTAGCGGCCTACGATTCGGGGCATTACTCCTCGGATACCCCATTGTCCTACGACGAGTTTAAGATGCCACTTACTCCCATCACTTTACATGGAGCGTCTTCTTTTGCCGAGGCTAAGTCTTCAGGATTGAATTCCACTGAAGCACTCGATCCTCCTGTTCTTGGCACCAAATATCTATTGCCTTCGGGCCAGCTAGATCATTGCAGTAACTCAGCACTGAAACCTCATGGTGCATTAAAACGTGAAGGAGGACAAATTCAACAGATGACTGAAACACTTGACTTGAAATTGGAAAATAATTCTTCATCTCAATTAAAGAGTAATTTCAATACCTCTCAGAATTTAAATAATCTGCGTCAATATTACCTATTTTTCCAAGAATTTCTTAAAGCAATGCCTTCAGTTTCTGAACAGTGTAACACATCAGAAAGTGTAATGCTTCTAGCTAACCAGATATTATCGAGCGCCATTCTCGCTCAACCTCAATGCAGACTAAATTCAGAGTTGGAAAGGCCAGGCACGTCTGGAATGATGGAGCTGGACGCTGCACCATTCGACCTGAAAAATCAGCTCACGCCAACGACATCTCATGATGTTATTACTGACGCTGCACGGAGTATTTCTTTGGACCGAGAAATTCAGAAGAAATATTTGATTGCCTTGAACCAGCTTTTGTTTCAGGCTCCTGCATCGCAGCCCTGATAAATGTTAAACGACTAGCTTTATCCGGTATTGTGTATTGGAAAGATATTCCTCCGCTTTGCCTCAGTCTTCCCTCCGTTGTACCTCAGTCTCCCCTCACTGCACCTCCGTCTTTCCCAGCGCTGTACCACCGTCTTCTCCCTGTTGTACTAGAATCTTTGTCCTGTTGTACTATTGTCTTCCCCATGCTGTGCCACAGTCTTTCTCTGCCGTACCTCCGTCTTCTGTACCACCGTCTTCTCCCCGCTGTACACCCGTCTTCCCGCTGATGTATCACCTTCTTTCTCCTGCTGTATCACCATTTTCACTCGAACGTACCATCGTTCCACCATCATTTCGTGCAGCTCATACTATTTAACGCTGATGAAATGTGGAAAATGTAATCTTGATCAGACTTAGGAGTTATTCAGTAACTTCCAGGGTTCGGATATGAACGTTTGCCAAAACCGGTTACGGCGTAACCTAAAGGAGTAATTTTGTTTCTCACGTTGTACGCAATTCTTGTGTAATAGTTTTCATGGCTTATTCATTCTATTACTGGGGTGAGAGGCTGAATTCTAATTTAATTTTCTGATTTTTAAAAAATTTTGTTGCTCTCGTAATGGAAATCATTATAGTTGTTCCCGTTGGAAAATCATTAATTGTTTAATAATAACAATACATGTCGTTCCATCACGCTGATCGCCTTGTTCATGTTGCTGTTTCTGGTAGTTAGTATCTGTTGCTTTCAGTTCAATTTTGACCGAAGTCATTACTCTGTATTAAGTAGAAAGGAGTCTTAAAATTCTTCCTCTAGAACGCGTTTTCTTACTTAACCTTCCAAAATAACTTCGGTCTATCAATGGTTCTGCATTGATTTCTGTATTAGCCTCATTTTCGTTGGGGTTCGTCAGTTGAACATGACCCGAACGTAAGTGTTTGCCTAAATGACCAGCTACAGCTTGTGTAGTATGACGTGAATGAGCGCTGTCAAAAAATCTGTAATTTTATACGGAAGTGGCTCCAAGAGAAGTTTTGTCTGTCATAGCTAACATAAATCCGGCGCAAAGCTGATGATCCAATAGCTTATCGACTCCGGCTGATTGCTAGCCGTTTACAAGCCATCATCTGAAAATTGCCCGTTTGAAATGATCTGGTTGCAACGGAGATTTTGTTGCAGGGCACTGAATCATGAGGAGAAAACCTTTAAACTTGGAAGTGAGCTCATGCTGGCCAGCGCGGTTCTCTTCAGCAAGCGCGTGATCTCCTCGTTGAGGTTGACCTATCGCTCCTGCGAATTTCATTCACCTCAGCGGTAAGAGTGAATGTCGGCGCGTAACCAATTCTCACGTTAAGTTCTCAACAAATCATGAACTTGAGTAAACACATTGCAGGCTTTAACTAGCGATTTCCCGCTCAAATTTTGATTCAGTTAAGGTGAAATCATGTCATGACTCCTTCCTCTTTTGCATCTGCCCTGTGGCGCCTGAGCAACTGACATGTCTACTGCATACGCTTCAAGAAGACCTAAAATAGCCGGGCTGTATCACATCACTTGCATTGGCTTTGTTAGGCAACCAAGTAGTTTTAGGTTGTATTCATTACCAAATCTGCTTGTGTGGCATTGACCAATCAAATCCGGATTGGATGCTTAATTCTCAATTTTGAATAACCATTAACTATTAGAAGTTAACATGGAGACCGCTAACACGTGTTCACAATTTATTTAATGCAGACAATTTCCCTAAATTACAAATTGTTCAATGTGGCTAATGTCTTTTTTACAAAGAAGCAGGAAGGGTAATGTCAGCGCAGGCACTTTTACTTTGATGGCAACAAGTCTAAGCTATCGGACTGTGCCAGTGTACAAAATCGGAGCGACGGCTTGCCGCAGAAGCAATGGAGTGGAGATTGAGCCTATTGTTTTCATTTCGGCGCGAGCCTTCGTTTTTGCGTGGGCAAGTGAGACCTCGAACTCAGGGTGCATTTAGTTAGGCTGCTGTTCGTCCAGAAATCCGAATAGACGACCTTCCAGGATACATGAGCAGAGACTGAGTTTTTTACCAGTTTATTTCATACGTGAGTGGTGTACTGAACCAAGACAAATGCACTACGGCTATATATCACTGAAGAATACTAAAATCAATATTCACCAATTCACGTTCGTATGCATTTCCTAATTCCTGCAATGAAACTAACGCGGGTGAAAAATGATGCTTAAATTTGACCAAATTGTCTGAAATAAGTAGAGATCTTGGGCTTTAAAAATCAGTAAAAATTGTTCTGATAGATAATTGCGCATCAAACTTTGTAGTTTGGACACTAAAATGATTAAATAAAATTAGTTTAAACAATTGAAACTAAAAGCAATTTAACGATCGTTAACTTAAGATAAAATTATAGATGACTCGTCCAATTAACGATAGTTCAAAAACCGTAAAAAATTGATGTGCAGAAACAGGTATTAATACAATTTTGTAAGCTGATTCTGCTTAGATCACTCTTCCAATTACCGAACGCTTAAAAAATACAGACTATGAAACTCCAGGTAGTACGCTTACTAAAATAAAATTTTGTTAGCAGATTTTCTTAAAAACATAACATATTTTATAGAGAAGAACGATTCATGCTAAAATAAATGCTTCAAGCTTTAATTTTTGATAAAAACTAGAGTTCCTTTCGAATTTTATATACATTAGTCTCGTCAGTTGCTCAGCATCGCTTTCACGAAATCAGGCGAGAGGAACCGAGCGGTGTCGGCCTCTGCAGGCGACAAGCGGCGACTGTGGAAGACGCGGCCCGTCACGGAGAGCTCATAGACCGCCTGCGGATCGTCATCTTCGACTTCGGTTTTGGCCCATTGCAGTAATTCGTTCAGAGCTGTTACCATCGCATCCGGTGAAAAGAAGCCCTGCACAAGGCGCGTGGGAGGATTGAATTAAAAAAAAAGTTACAGGAATTAACTTGATACGAAATAACCGGAGCTCAGAAATTCATTTTCATATACGTATTGATTTGTGGCAATGTCAAGTGATGACTATTTCCCATCGTGCTTGAGTTACAGTTTGTATTCGTAGCTACCCGAGAGGCCAATGGCTTATAGCTGGTACAAGGGTGGATGATGACACAGTTTCTCGGACTGTTATTCCGAACAGAAAACACTATCATTTCATGCTAAAATCAGCTAAATCCTAGACTTCGTGCATATCAAGAAACTCCAACTGCTTATATGGTTCAGTTGCTACAGTTGCTACGAACACAGTACAAATGCTTCAAACAACGTCACAGATGTCTATGTCAAAGGGGTTGTGTGAATGAAATAAGAACCAATTTTACTCCAGGCGATTTTGAAAATCACAAATAGAAAATCAGTGAATATAGAAAACGTTTAATCAAAGTTTCTCTTACCGGCCTTACCTACAAAAAGGCTACATCTAAATGGAGTCACAAGGCCTTTTTAGTGGAGCTTTAGCCACCTAAAATATTTTTGAGCTCTCCTAAATAACTTCCATTTTAATTCAGTAATATTTTTTTACAAAAAAATTGCCTAAAAATTGATAAATTTGGCCTGGATACAAGTTTAAGTAAATAATCATCCAACACGTCATTATTAATTAGAATATTATCGTAAATCTTAGAAGAGGGCTTAGTCCTTTCCCTGTGCTTAAAACCTGAGGCGTTGCACCTCCTTTCGTTAAAATCTGGTGACGCCTTTGTGGTGGTGACGCCTCGATTCTTACCTGCGAATCTGAGGGTAAATTCGCCACACGGAAGGACCGAAGGCGCCTCACAACGCCGCGGTCATCACGGAAGCCACACACTACACGCGGGATGCCCACCAGAGCGCACTGCACCCACGTTTCGCGCATTTTATACTTCGGCAGCGATTGTGTCCTGGCGCGTGACAGCCTGTGCGTTTTGAGCTCGATCAAGTCAGTAGGCCGAGGAAGCCGATTGCTGGAGTACAACTTCTTGTCCATCCCGTCAACCTCAGCCCCGTACAGAAGAGAGTGCTCTGATAGTTGGGTTCGGACGATGACACAGTACGATTCATTCTCATCGTTCCCAGTGGACGGATCCGATCCTGAAAAAAGTTTCATTTTCATTTTGTTTTCGGATCAAATTCGCTGGTTCAATTACACAAGTATGCGAACATAAAGAATAAAAAATCAGCTGTAAAAATATAGTTATATAAAAACGGCTCGACATGCAAGGGTAATAAACTCGAATGATGTTGATCTCAGCTCAAAATCACTTCAGACAACAAAGCATTTATTCAAAGGTACACAATGGTCTTATGACATTTTCGTCAACTGGTAGTTGGCCAGGTCTGCTCAACTGCCAAGCGAAAAACGTCTCTTTCACTCCATAGTACGGAAGCGGTGTAATGTCCGTTAATCTCCCAGCTTTAAGGTAATCTTATCTCATCGGAGTAAATGAACGTTTATCAATTATTTGAACATAGTAAGACAATCACTTCAAGTCTTAAATTGTTGTAAATATTTATAAGTCGGCGATTGTGCGCTCAAATGCCATGTTTGAGAAATAACGTATAGTTTTTTACTTAGTAGCGTGCAGGAAAGGAACGGTTAGTCACAGTAAGGTGTCAAGTATAAATAAACATGGCGTCGATAGATTTGTCGCCCAGAGGACAAGGCGTCTACAAAATCATTCTACAAATTCGAAAGGATGCAGAGCTAATGTAGAACGTAACAAATTCTTATGCTGGTGCCCACCTTGACAAGGTTGAGGATTTACCTGCCCTTAGTTTCACCTGTTGTTCCGACAAAAATATTGAAAAGTTACTCACCAATTTCTTCTATTCACGTTCTATACACGTATCTTGGCTGTGGATGCGCCCAACATATAAGGAAGCACTGGACTAACCCAAAAGACACATCTATAACTAAGTATTGGACAATTTTACGGCCGGACTCCCCAAATTCAATTATCAAGGAATATCTCCCAAATTAATGAACACAGCTAGATGAATCTTGGAACGCGTATTCATTAAGACCTAACGGTGATGTTTAGCTTATGGAAATTTTTTAAATTTCGCCTCCATTCCTGGGTTATATGGCAATACGGGGTAAAATTCGCAGTGATCAAGGAATTTCTTCTAAACGGCTGAAAATATTTGAACGAAATTTTGAATAAAACCCAACCAACTTTCACACGGTGATATTTAGATAGTAATAATGTTTTCGATTTTGCCTTCGTTCGCATTTTTTTCATTTCACCTTCATTTGTGATTCAAACAGCAATATATGCTCAAATTTGCAGTGATCAAGAAATTACTTCTAAACTACTGAACAGATTTGAAAGAAGCTTTGCATATAAATACCTAACCTCCTAACCGTGATGTTTAGCTTGTGACAATTTTTCGATTTTGCCTTCGTTTGCGAGTTATACGGATTTACGGAGAAACGACCGGCACTTCTCAGGCCGATTTATAAATTTGCATTGACCAAGATATATAGCCATATAACTCGCCAACGAAGGCAAAATCGAAAAAAAATGTCAGGAGTTGAACATCACCGTTAAGAGGTTAGGTATTTGTATACAAAGTTTCGTTCAAATCTGTTCAGCAGTTAAGAAATTTCTTGCTCACTGCAAATTTGAGCACATATTGCTGTTTAACTCACAAATGAAGGTGAAATGGAAAAAACTCGCGAACGAAGGTATAATCGAAAAAAATTGTCACGAGCTAAACATCACCGTTTGATAGTCAGGAACGTATATTCAAAATTTATTTCAAATCTGTTCAGTAGTTTGAAGGAATTTCATTAATTGCGCGTTCTTTAATTTGGAAGATATTCCTCGATCATTAAACTTAGGGAGACCGGCCGTAAAATTGTCCGAGACGTCTAATTTGTGGCCTACGGCTGCCCCCCGATGCGATTTAATGACAATTCCAACTCGTCGATATTCCTCAGATTTAGACTGCCCGAGTGATATCTTCTCGAAAAGTTCAGGTATTCATCTTAAGCGTCAAGTGCAACCTAAGCCATCTTTTTCAGATCAAGTTGTGTACTTTTGATACAGTCAAATCACATCTTACCGTCCGTCATGAATTGCTCAAACTTTAAACCCCGGGAAGCCATCCTCAATTGATCTTCACTCGCGTTCAGTTGTCTCAACTGGTCATCGGAGATCACTTGACACATAAAAATGGTCTCGCCAACCCTGTAATGATACGAGTTGGATCAATTTCCGGAATTAATGAATAATGATCTAATCCAAATTGACGATTCCTCAAACATAAGTTACATTTGTCAGTCACCAAACAATCCTAGTGTATCGCTCAAAGGAAGGTTCACTAAGAAGTTAAAAGCAAAGAAAACGCAAAGTAAAGTCACGATATTTTCATTGCCGTAAAGAAGACAAGATTTGCGTGTTAAAATATGCAGCGATTATAAAATCCCACAATTTGAGAATTGCCGCTTATCCTTGAACGGACGATGGGTTTCATGAATCGATGGGTTTTATGTTTCATTGTAATTTACTTGCTACTTATGCTTTAATCTCTTTTAATATATATTTTGATTTTTTCTCCTGATTGTACTTACATTCTACATTTTTTTTTCAACTGATGATGGAACTAGGTCATCGAGACGACTTTACTCGGCGTATTCTTTGTTTTTAAATTCTTGGCGAATTTACGATAGGTACTTGACAAACTGAGGAAATAGGTAAATAAATACTTAATTAAAATGAAAAAATGAGTTTGTTACAGAGTGACTTATGTACTTCATGATAAAATTGTTCCAACATTAATGCTCGATGATAAAAGTAAGTAGGTGCCGGAATGTTCATGTATCTTAACGAATACCGGTAATTAGAGATGTGTCATTGACTGCCATCTTGGGGGTACAAACTGATAACTGGCGACTGTGAAAACGAGGTCAATCATGTATAAAATCATTACGGACCTCGTTTTCGCGTAAGAAACTCTCTAGAAAAATAATGGTTACCCTTTTTAAACATGCTTGGGTTGCCCAAAACATGCTCATCTAACCGTAAACACTTTGCTCGCCTTGCTGTGGCGACTTGGTCAACTCATCTGCAGTCATCATCACTTAATTGTCTGCTACACTCCTAGATACAAAAGGAAAGAAGGTATTCATGTTTAAATTCTGGAAATAAAGAAGCAGGCAAAAATTCGTCATCATTGTTCGATAATTCAAAAACTGAAATATCAATTTCTAATTAGACAATAATGGAAGCAAAATAGGCATGATGTTGGGTCTCAAAAGAAAGTGGGGACAGTGAGCACAATGTAGATTAGGAGTGAGGGATGAGAAGTGAGCAGCCAAATGTAGGATGGCTTGAAGTGTAGGAAAGCAGCAACCTCGAAGAAGAAATTTGCCACCGTGCTGCCGACAGGCCTCCTTTCGGATTTCAGAGATGGCTACGCAGGACTCTCAAGTGTTTACCTATACTCTTCTGCATTGCCTAGCATTGAAGTACGAAACCCTTGCATTTGATTTGAACCTATGACCAGGTTGCAATCATTTATTCGTTGTATGCAATAAGCATAGATGCTGGTGGCAATCCATAGTAATTCCTTTACCTCTTCATTTGATTCCATACTAACTTTTGATGTCTTTGTAAAAACTGAGCTTACTAGAAACCGTCATTTTATATTTTTCAATCTAGTATCCCGATTAGCCTCACCTCGTGGCACGCAATTTAAGGGTTTCTGACGAGTAAATGGAGGTGAGAAGGTGTCGCGCCACGTAGCGGCTGGTCACAAAGTCAGGCTTCGGACACATGCTCTGCGGGTGCCGCATGATCCACTGCTGCACATGCGTCAGTTTTCCATTTTCATTGAAGAAATCCTCCATATTCATGCGCCGCACATCCTCCATAGCCAGGTTAAGATCAAGATATACCTAATGGTGAGAAAATGTGCATTAAAATCTTTCCATGATTTTGTACTGTGGACAATCAAGCAGTCTTGACAGCAGTTTAAGAGTTCAAATTAGGAGCGCCGCCGAAGCCAGAGATTAGGTCCTGCAAATTAGGCTTTATGTACCGACGTTTTCATCGTACGCAAGCATGGTTCTCAACTGTCTGATTATAATTATCCGTCAAGCAAGTGAACTAAAACTCGTAATGAGGACCATTGAAAAATGGTAAAGACGTCTTTTGATACTTTTTTTATGTTTTGGTAATATCCCTAAAAAATAGAATATAAAATTCTGAGGAACATTTCGCTAACAAATTTTCAGAGGGCGAGACAACGAAATTTAAAACGCGGTCATCGTAAATGTTATGAACGAAGTTGAACAAACATAACACTTGTCTATACAATTCGTTATTCATTCATGATGACTACACTTTATTTTGAGTAATTACGTATCTCAACACGAGATTATTTACATGACTGGCGTACATTGTGGAGATTTTGATTAGACACCATAATCCTTATTATAAATATATATACATATTATACAAAGCATGCTCTGGTCTCCAATCAAACTTGCATTTGTATATGCATGATAATTTTACCGCTTTTTCGCACGCCTCGTCCCAATCAATGGCGATTCGTGCGAGGTTTCTCCCGTCATCATGAAACTGGCGATTGCAATCCAAGGAGAAGTGCCCGATTATTGTAGGAGAGAGTTGCGCAGACCGACTGCACGTCAAACACACATGATATACGTAGAAATTATAGGTAAACAACTGAAGGTACTATTCTTTCTTCACCTCATAATTTTAATAGCTAATTTTTTTTTCAAGTTTTAAAACGGTAATGCCAATTTGAATTTTAACAAGATGTCATTAATGAAACTTAAATCAATTCTTAATTATACGAGAACACAACGCACCTACGTAGCCTAACGGTCTGTCTTTCTTGCATGTAAAGAATAATCCTGGACTGTCAAGAATAATCTTCCCTGTACATGTCTCGTGTCCAAGCAAAGAATCTATTCACAGCAAACTCACTACAGGAACGCAGGTGGCACTCGTCTCTCAAACCTTATCGGCAACAACTTTACGGCAACGTTTCGTCAGCATAGCTTCCACCAACTCCCCAAGTTTCGTTTCATTTGTTCATAAGCGTCTCTATGAGTAACTAGAAAATTGAGGAACGATTAGGGACCGGCGGCTATTATTTGCTAATACAGGAGGCCACGCGAAGTGACGAACGGGTGGACCACTCTGATACTGCTTCTAAAACTCCGTCCACATATACGTTCGAAAATATCCTCAGTCATGCATGTCATGCCAGGTTACAGTCGGGACGGAAAACTCGCGCGCGTCCACACGATTCAAAAATTTCCTTTGTTTTCGCTTCCTCGCCAAGGTGAGCAACTATTTGTTGAGAAATATACACTGAAAACATTGTTGGTAAATATTATTCGAAAATTATTAGACGGTAAATAATGTTTCTGACACATTCTTTTCGACGATCCGTAAAAAAATAATATCTTTATTACGAATTTTTGTTAGCTGTAGGATTTACTTCCTTGCACTTGCTCAAAGTCGTATCGGGCAGAGCTTTCTCTTTCCTATAATAGCCTTTCGATTTAATTTGACGCGGGCATGGAAAACTGCCGCAAATATCTCTGAACTCCTAAAAGAAATCGTACGATATCTTGTATTGTCATTTTTTTCGACTAGAGCTAGCAATAAACAGTAACACAGCGCTCAACACAAATGCAGATAAAGAAGGAGAAGCCTGACCGACCAGACGGATGCTGTCCACAAGCGCAGACGTGTCGGCAGTCTTGCATTAACGCGAAGGTCTCGCCAGTCAGTCTTTTCCAGGTTTTTCAAACCTCAAGGCTCAAACTCCGCTCACCCGTCATGCAAGGCCTCAAACCACACTGATAATAAGTTATACCGTGTGTACGGGGCTTTAATGAATTGGTCGAGATCATTCTACGCTTCGGGGACTTCGTAATGTATTATAAAAGCTCGTTCTACGCTTTATGGACTTTTAGAATGTATTGAGCGAGCTTATTCTACGCTCTGGGGACTTAGGACCCAACACGACGCCCGCCACAGGGAGTGCCAGAACCATAGCGCCCGGGGATCGAGGTACCAGCTATCCGCGTCGCTAACAGAACATAAGCTGTCAAATCGCATGCGCAGTACTCATTAATGCTTATTCGTAAATTCATAATGTCTGGTCCCTCTCCATTGCCCATCAAAGAGTTGAACCACTACATGTGCCTGAGAGAACTAAATGAAAATAGGAAACTCTGTATTATAAAAAATTATTCTAAGCGACGGTCTCCATTTAATAAATTCGTTTCTATTCTAGTATTAATTAAAGATGAACATAATTTATACACCAATGGAAGGAGAAAGATTCAAGATTTTTTATATATTTATAAATGCACAATTTTCCGTTGATTTGCTGCACGGCAAGCATCTAAAAGGTAGCCAAACTCGCCCCGCACACGAGAAAGCATATCTTCTGCTACTGAGTGCACCGCAGCAGTGATAAGAATCTTCAAATCAACCAGAGTCGCTGGGATAGGCGGGACGTAAGCAGTTTCCTTGACCTTGACGTAACCCAATAAGAAATAGTCGCATGGGGTGAGATCAGGTACCAAATTATCAATCGCCGCTAAGTGCACGTAACGGGATGCATGCTAGAAGCCAGCATTGCCCAGTACCAGCATTGCTTACATATGCTTTCCCGAGCGCAAGTCTGCTGCAGGTGCAGGGTATAGTAGTATACGTGGGAGCGCAGCCTTGCACCACCAATTTTGTGCACCAATAAGCCCTGAATCGAACGCCTTGCATAAAACCTGCCGTGCACCACCAGGCCGCGGATCGAATAAGACTTCTGGGCATCGTTAAATTACGTGATTTTACGTTCACCGCATCTGGGGTTAAGTTTCAGATAGCATAATTCTGTTCCAAAATTTACCGCCCTTCGACGAGTGGCCGTTCGACCGAGGGCTGGTTCGACGCACAGCCTAGATATGATTGTCCAGTGTTGAAGGCTACGTTCCGGAAGGCAGGAATAATGATGGTCCATTACATCCAGGACAGTGTTGGTCTTCAGCAGGCGACCCGTCTACGTGATTATATGCTGAAAGCCATAGGTACAAATTTCCATCATATAAGGGTACCAGCGTACCAATGAGCAGTAAGCCACCAGTACAATAGCCCTGAGCGGTTTTTATACTGCTCCTGTGCTCCAAAGTTCTGCACCAAGGTGCCTATAGCCCCTTCACGATTTTCGGTAAGGAAATCTCTACGCCATGGCGCTTTTGGTACAGTCACCGCTTCAGCCCGTCCGCTCTTCGCGGCTGATAACATACAATTTAGCTGCCGAAACTGTTGCGAGTTTCCCCAAGATGAAATAGGATCAAATCATCTAGGATTTACTGGTTTCGTTGTTTGGAAATCATAGAAATACTCTCGACACACTTGTACTTTATGTAAACGAAAAACTAGCCGCAATAGATAAATTAAGATTTTACATCTGATAGGTTCGACAGCATCGTCATGCGAGAATATTCATCTATCAACATTTAAGAAAATAAGTAAGCTGATAAACTAATATGTGGAGAAATTATTAGCAACGTTTGACCAAACTAAAACACATATGATAGAATTCGGATAAGCATCAAAGGTCTGCGAGGAAAGCCTTCCAGCCAGCCAGAGCGGTAAGGTGGAGAGATGGGATAAGTGACGAGGAACATGCTGGGGGACAGTGAAGCTGGGCTCACGTCTTGCGAAGTAAGGCAGTAGGTACAATGAGGAACAGTTCACAATTCACATTCAAGTCAATCCAACGCGGTCGACGGACCGCAAGGCTAACGGCATGTGTAAGAAGTGATGGTATGGGGTAATAATTTTTGGAGTACGACGTATTGACCGTTATCGTTTTAGAGTAGTAGCTTGTGTGCATTGTCATTGATGTTTCAAGTTCGTGTGATAAAATGGGTCAATTGGGTACAGCTCCATATATAGGTGCCGGAGTGACAATACCTATAGCATGTTCAAGGTTGACGTTGGCTCCACGGCTAATTTAAGGGTTAAATTTGTGGCCTAGTGCCTACGGCTGCGTACGTAACCACTTGCACAAAGCGTAAGTACTTGTACTGCCATGTGGGCGTAACTCCAACCGGTTCTTTTATCACAAGTTTCATAACATTTTGGCGCAAAATTACGACAAGAAGTTGTACAAAACTCTACGACCCAATTTAATAAACAAGAAATTATTATAATTGGTCCATCATTCGGAATAGCCCTGCATATTTGATGTCATACTGGTCTATGTCTACCAGTAAACAGCATTTCCTCCTCGCCTCACGTAATTTAATAGTCTTTTAATACGGTAGCTAGGATGGGTTTTCCAAATTCCAAGGGTGTCCAACAGTCCACGTGAATAATTATCTAGATATACTAATACAATCGCAAGCGACAACTAGGCGAGTCAAATAGATACGAGTTCATTTCATTTGTGCAGCTAGGACCATGATTTTTGATTGATGGGCGAGTGATCTGATCGCATTTCACAAGTTCTGAAGGCTCGTCCGCTCGTAGGTCGTAGCCCACTGCTATCCTCACCTCCCGGGCAAAAGATTTGGTGATCATCAGTTAATAACAAAAATTACAGCTGAATTTTCTCGCTTAATTTAACCTCCACTTCCCCCTGCGTTTTTCATCATTTTCATCATTCATTCATCATACCTACAATCCAAGGCAGGTATCAGCAATATTTTTTCACACATCTCCGTAGAATATAAAACAGGCATAGCCTACCGTTTAACCTGTCATATGACAAGTGACTTTTCTGTAGATATGTGAAAATGGAGCTTGTGTGTATAATTCTGTCAAATAAATGAAATCTCTTACCTGTATCCATGTGAAGAACTGTACGATGCCATTGCTGATGATTACGTTTCAGGAAACTTTATTGAAATAATTGAAATGATGTAGAAAGTTAATTTGACACCATTTTGCCTTTAATTAGGTACCTATATAGGACATATAGATTTAAGAGCCAAAGTGTTATCACCGGACTATTAAAATCGATCGAATATAGTTTTGGAATGCACGGGGAAAGACAAAATACAGGTTTTCTGGTCGCCCAATCGAACTGAAAATATTAGTAATCTTAATAACTGGTATTTCCTACGTCAATGATCAATCCCAATTCGATGGATAACTTCGCAACAATTGCCGACCCAAGCCTTCATTAGAAACAGTCTTTTTAATAAAAACTGAACCACATCTCTAGGTAGCCTTACGTTATCAAAATGGCTTTGCAGTTAGAATGTAGTTTTTGAACCCTGCAAATAGTAGTCCTGACTACTGACCACTGTGACCAGTATTATACGGCTTTAGATGATATGCGGCGTCGCGAAGATGAAAAAATAAGATCTATATATATACCTAGCTATGCTCTGAGGCGACTATCTGCAATGCGATTGAGGTTGTAAGTTCCTAACTACTCCTATATTTGTTATTACGAAGTGCCTAAGCAGATTGAATCGCCATCTAAACCAGAAGGGTCGTACAAAGTTCTCGAGCCGTCAGAATAAGGAATAATGATCAAGAGAGAGTAATGCATAATTTCCTACAGCACACTCCTGCCTGGCCCTAACGACGCACACTCGCACTGTTCGTTGCTCGTTGTAAACTGGCAAACTGGCTGCATTTGATGATGATTTGAAAGTTCAAACGTGCACTGAAAAAATCCTGTACAAAACGACCTTTACAAAAAATCCTGTTAATAAATTATCGTTAATATAAATGGACTAATAGCTTCTAGATCGAAAGAGTAAATTGATAGGAATAGGCTTCGCTGCCATGATTAAAGAGTTGGTATCTTTGTGGGTTTGTTCTATAAAGCTTCCATCCAACACCAGACGCATCTCCATAGACGAAAATGTACGTACAAACGAACGAGGCCACACCGTGCTGCTGCGTAGTGGAGTGCAATAACAGCTTCAGAAGTGATTGATGCATTTTCCTTCTGAACTCCTCAATAGACTATATTTAGTGCTTATTGCTTAATAAGCAATGCGAGAACATGGCATGTTTTTTGGGGTGTAGATTAAGAATCTGAAATCCGTTTTTGGCGGTCGGCATCGAAAAACTGATTTTTTTTCCGATTTTCCGATCCGGAAAACCTATAAAAACGTAGATTCAAACAAGAAACACCTAGAAAAATCTAGAAAAAAACCTAGCCACAAATTATATACATAACCCTCCGCCAACTCGCAGGTTAGGTCCAGTCCGGTCAAGGTCGGTTTCTATAGAAATATATAGAAAATCGGAAAAAATCGGTACCGCCAAAAACGGATTTCAGATTCTTATTGATAATATTGATATTGATAATATTTATAATATTGATCTATTGACCCCAAAAAACATAATTAAATAAAAAAACATCCTTTTTTGGATGCACCTAATCTAAAGTATTACCCAGATTTTTTTCAAAATTTCACTGCTGATCAAGTCATCACACCTAAAAATGTTTAAATCTGTAATCTAGGTATAAATCCAAGATTAGCGGATTCCTGACATGATTAGAGATACGATTTGCCGTTGACTAGCATGCTAAACGGAGTAATGAATAAATAATTAATTGATTTCAATGAGGTGCACAAGATGCCAAAGAGTAACAATTAATTCATAAATTGGATAAAACTTTGCGAACGAGAAGATACTAACGCATCGTGGCTGAAAGATTTCAGAGTCGGCGAATAGCTTACCACATGGTTTTTAATCAAAGTGAAGTCCACATTTTGAAAAAATTGTCTAAGAATTGACAAATAAATTAAAGGTATTATTGAATAGATATATGTTGAATATTACGGGTTTTATTTATTCGGTTCTAACGTGAAGTGGACCAGTATTTAGCATTCCGTAACCGCATGCCCCGTGCCCCTGAGGTAAGGGCGACTTACCCGAATTTACCGAACGATCATTCGATGAGAGAATCGCAATCGAAAATTCCGGCCGCGTTCGGGCTGGGCTTCCAATAGTAGTTTTGCTCCATCAAATTTAGTTATTAACCGAGGCTGAACAATGCGGCGTCCCGTGCATCAAACAATATGCACTTCACAGAACTTAGCACAGCAGCAAAAGCGCATGGTCAAATGGGCGCCCCGGGAGCTGCTGTCGTGGAGTCAGGCAACGAACTGCCGAAAATATTTGAAAGGGAGGTGAAGTAAAGTAGCAGGGGTGAGATTAGTTTGTCATCAAATGTTCAGGTGTAGCTACTTCATTCGTCACCCAGAATAAAGGCACAGAAGAAGTGGGAAGCTATGACCCGTTACCCGTAATTAATCAAATTGAAAACTAAATCATAGTTTTTTGTTTATAAATAGCGAAAAAGTAAAGCTATTCGTTTCAATAATTTTCATGGAAAGTTGCGTATGGCTACTGTCATTAAAATACAATGTTAATGCCGTCGCGTCCGATAGGAAAAGCAAGATTAACCGCATTTATCCTTTTCTTCTATTTCGGAGAGCTCGTACCAGGAAAATTATCTATTTATTAGAATAGAATAGAATAGAAGTGTCGGCGCTGAAGAGGCCTGTTGCCGATTCTTGAACTTTTCGTGACTTGATTCACAAGGGATCCGGCCTTTGGAACCCGATCTTTCCATAGCTGACGATTGATTGAGATAGCTGCTGGACTTATTGCCTGGTCCGTAATTTGCTAGGCATTTTAAGACTGAACATATGCTCCTGCATAGCTTCGTCTAGTCTGTTTTTGGACCCATTAATACTGACACGTTGTCGCCTCCCTACTAGAAAATCTCTGATCCATTTGAGTACTTTACTCTCAATCCCCAAAGACTTCAATTTACGCAACAGCCGCTCATGTGGGACACTGTCAAATGCCTTGAAGGCAGAATACGGATACTTTGTCAATTAACGAACTTCAACTTAATACCCAACAACTAAACTGGTGTATGATGCGAGTTGAAATAGAACTACATTGAAAAACAACATTTTCTACGATTGGATGCGAAGTCAAACCGCGACATAATGTTCTTCAACTGCATAGTTTATGCTAAATTATACATGGGTAAATTTTTGTAGTTGATCATTAATTGTGGAGCATAAGCTCTCCGCGGCTTGACCGATCCGAGAATGTTTTCAATTTTATTTACCCATGCGATAAGCTCAAATAAATGTCATAGTTTACAAATAATTTTTGGAACGAGGTGTTACCTCGCAAAAAAACATGTACAAGATGACATGAAGATATATCATCTGAGGTTTTTCGAAAAGTCTACCAGTCGAAAAGTCTTTGTGATTGATACAAACCTTACATCAGGTGCGGGAATAAAATAAATCTTTAATCTGAGTTCAGAAGGATAATAAACAATACACTCACATATAACACCAAATGAAATAATACGAGCATGCTAGCATTTAATCGAAAGTTAATTTTCCAATCCTCCTCGAATAAAAATATTTGCATTTTATGAACTAAACATCTTTATCAATGTAGTTTAAGTACGCAACCTGAGCTGTTAATTCTATTGACGGCAATAAAGAGCCTCACAAAAACACTTTGAACAGGCCTGAACAATTTATACCACTTCAAAATTATGGAGAACACATACGGAGAAAACCACATTCTCTTAGCCGCTGAAATTTATCAACATTTTACACCAATGATACGAAACAGTCTCCGCGCATCAGCACCTGCAGGAACAACAATAGGAAACAAACCCAGTTTCTTTGAAACTTACAAGTCTTTACTCCACGTAACTCATAATAGCCTACAATTCACCATCAACATCGGCCGTGTCATTTTCATGCCACCCGAGAATTAGTAATCACGTTTTGTATGAATTCATCTTGCCCTAATAATAATCATGGATTAAAATTATCGTAATGGTGATACATTGAAAATAATATCTATTGAACCAATTCACATGTACACTACAATATTAATTACAATTATAGATACCCTCCTGGCGAGTCATATAAACAGACAAACCTAACACAATATACCTCAAAGAAATGATACTTTCAGAATACCTTCAAATCCACTTAAAGTAGTTAATACAGCAGAAATGACTTACCGCTTGATTATTTATTATATTGATATATAATAATTCATGCGTAGAAATTGTAGAAATTCTAGATTTTAAGGTATAATTGGACTGCAGATAGATGATGAAGGGTGAACTGGGAGAAAAATTCATTGGAAAAATGCTTACTTTCCTTTGAAACGCGCTTCGATAAAGGAGTACATGAAAATATATTCCTATATTAAACCATTCTGCTCCATTTTTGAACAAAAATGTGTACCATTGAATTTGGCATTTGAATGAGTTGCACAATTATTGATTGATATTTTCGCACTGTTTTGTTATTTGATGCACATTAGTTTAATGTAAAAAACAGATTCAATGTGATGAAATATCATGATACGTACTCTATTAGGCGAATTTTTTCTTTTGAAAACTATCTTAGAGGAGTTGAAAATATGTTTTTTCAATCAAGTAATCTTGAACAATCTTATAACCTTGTTTTTTATTCAGCAATCTGTAAAACAAATTTACACGGGGAACTTCAATAAGTCCACCACTTCGTTCACCTTTCATGTCAGTAAACATTTATAATAGAGAGTTTGAATACTGTTTTTTTCCAATTGTTTCGTTCTGTGAGATCAGATGCCCTCAACTACAACATCTCTAAGGTCAGCCAATATATTCTGCATATATTTTGAACATACATTATACAATAAAAAGCTCATTTTTACATTAAATACCATTTATTAGCGCATTTTCTCGTTTATGGAAAAAATGCACTATTGTGCTCGCCATGTCCGTCTGTCTGTCTGTCCGTTCGTCCGTAACCTCAAGTTTTCGTCGACGAGAAAATGCGCTCTCTGTCACTCACAGCAGTGAGTACTGAGTTATATTTTCATATATTATGTATGTTTCGTTGTTTGAGGTCAACCGGACACAACTTTATTTTTTGTGTTTATCACACTATTTTTTTTCTCGTACCTATCGCGGGCTATTTCGACAACGAAAGCAACGAGCGAAAGCAGTAAGCCAATCGCTAGCATCATGAAGGGCCCTTGTAGATGTGATAATCGCAGCACCGGAGCCTCCGACGCCTGAGCGAGATAAAAAGGTTGTAAATGTACGAGGTTAGAAATAACGGTGAAAAAACGGTCTGCCCGGGATTCTATTGGCCGGTTGCCCCGTGAGCATAAAAAGTTTTAGGGTTTTAGCGCATTTTCTCATTTATGGAAAAAGGCACTATTGTGCTCGCCATGTCCGTCTGTCCGTCCGTGACTTCACGTTTACGTCGACGAGAAAATGCGCTCTCACTCACTGCAGTGAGTACTGAGTTATATTTTTTATATTGTACGGGTTCCCATGGTTAAATTAAAAAAAAACGGCGATACAATGTTTTCTTTTACATTCAGTCCTTCCGGCCATTGAAACACCGGTCAGAACGTTTTAGTGCGTAATTTTTTAGCGAACAATGTCCGATATAAGGCAAATAATTTATATTAGTATGAATAAATCGAGAGTGCAATCTATGAACTATCAGTTTCTTCACTGCACGTTGAGCAGCAGCTAAAATCAACGTCCGGGTTGGGGGATGTTTGTGCGCGTAGCCATAACACTTGTTGCGTCGGGATATTATAAAAAGCTAAAATTACATTCTGGGTGGCAAAATATGAATGAACAGAACATTAATTAAAGTTTCATTATGAAATTGATACATCAAATTTAGTTTAAATAACGTAAAATTATTTTTCCTCATACAGAAGCGAGTGTACAACACGACTTTCACATTACAAATAGAATGTAAGTTTCTACAGGTATTTTTTTCATTAAAATACGCAAGTTTTATTATTATTAACGGGATTATAAATTAACTGAATAACGGGATTCAGGATAGCAGGATTCCAAAATTGCGGAAACTATCAAGCCCGGACAGCGTCGGGGCAACCTGCTATATATGTACTACGTATTATATCAGCTATGTGTAGCAGTTATTGCGTTACGAAATAGCACAATTTTTATTGTTGGGCAATAAAAATATTTTTGTTTACGACCCTGGAAGTGTTCGCCACCAACAAAGTTTACAAGTCCTTGTTTCTTAAGGTTTCTCAGTCACGTTTGATTTTGTATGTAAGTTATTTTAGACGTTTCAAGAAAATACATTTCTCAAGTAGGTACATGAATCGACATTCATATCGGACCCGCTTTATTATGAAGAGCAAACCGTACATATTATTGACAATGACACGTTTTCAATAATTAATTTTGAAAAACCTTGAATATTGATCGGACTTCGAATAAATTCTTTTCTATGACCGGCTACATAATTAGCACAAGTATTTAATTTTTTAAATTCATATTGAAACTGTACCCCGAAACCTTGTGACTTTTTCTGATTTTATTGAATGATTAGCTAATTTTGGATCTGTGCAATCATGTTATCTTAATTTTCTAAACTTTACACTACTGTAAACTTCTGAATGTAATATTTACCTGCAAGCTGTTCACTGCCTGGTGATCGTGAAGCACATCCATATGCTTTTTATAGAGCTTCTCGACAATGCCCGACTCGACGAACCTCTGGAGAGCCTCAGAAATGACGGTTGTGTATGGCGTGTTCTTGGGCAAAATCCAGGAACTGTAACTAGGGAACACCTGGTGTTCATGGAGAAATGTTCACATTTATTAACACGGGAACAGCTAAACTTGTATGCAATGAATGTTCAAATAGTCAACGTTCATCCAATAAATATTCGTCATGTCATCAAAGAGATCACTCTGTCTGTGAACTGTTGCCAAACTATAAACTGTATTAACTTCAATTGAAAAATTCATAGTTGAATGGAATGTAGCCGAAATAGATGCTGGGCGCCAAGCCTTATAGCATGTTTTAAGTAGGTACCCGATTAAGACGCACATGAAAAAATTGAATTGAATAGCCAAAACGTGGATTTACACGCTCTAATGTCTATTGTAACGCAGAAAATTATTGAAAGAATGTAATATCATAGAATGGGGATCACCTTTCCGCTAGTGAAGTGAGAGATTCAAACGCCGTTGCTTCACCATGCATCTCGAGCTGGATTATATTAAATTATATAATATAATATTGATTTTATATTACTTTAATTTCTCTGACTCACCGTTTCTCTCATGATGTAGGTGGACTCGGTTAAATTGGCTTTTTTTCGTTCAAGGTAAAGGTATGAGTAAGTTTCCAGCAGAGCATGTGTGTCTGCAAGGACTTTGAGAAAGGCATTTTCGAAGGGAAACATGCTGTATTCAAATGGAAACATGTCCATTTTGTTGCCCAGAATATTGAGGGACCGATCTTTGGATATCCGCAGCGCTTCTGGTACGAAGATTCCGTAGTCTTGTATTAACACCCTGAGTGATAAATGAAGTTTCGAAAACTATATCAGCAATAGGTCAGTAAACAATATTTCTACATACTTCAAGTTCGTGTGCACTTGTATGATTACATTCCGTGAAAGAAGAAAAAAAGTGGCGAAACACTTGCTTTTCACAGCTATTCAGATTTATGTTGATTCAGGATGATACAGAAATCTCATGGTTCATAATTTATTATAAATGGTCCTCAACGCCTTTGGGCTAAATGAAAACTTTGTTTACGATTAATAAAAAGTAAGCCTGCACCATTCTTTACAAGAAATGCACTTTCACATGAATCTATTTCTTGTTTGAATATTATGTGAATAAAAAACAACGAAAGAACTTTAACTAGCATGAGATATATTGATACCTCAAATTAGAAGCAGCAAGTTCGTCGACAGTCTGGATCTTAGACCGAGTTACAGGAACAGTGAGGAAGGCCACAAGGTTGGAAGTGTAGGCCAATGACAGCACGAAGGCCATCAAACGCCAACACAACATCCACAGCATCACCCAAGTCTTGCGTGTAGTGTCAGGGCAGCCCACTAGAAGAACTGATGACATGATCTGTAAATTTTAAAACTTGGATTAAATTACGGAAACAAAAGTCGTTGGATCAGACAAAAAAAACCAGACGTCGTTGGACTAGCAAAACTAAACCTATGGTAAACAACCATGATGTTAAGTGTTGTATACCCGGCGATGAGGCCAAGTGGTTACAGTTCAGAGTGTCTGGATTGGAGCAGTGAGTTGCGAGTTCGATTACAGTTTCCTGTGACACTTCTGATCAAAAACTGCGAGTTGGCCTGGTGGTTGAGACCAAGCCCTGCAATTGTTCAAAGCCATGCAAGCTTCGAGAATTCTGAGACATCAATAATAATCGGCGACATGCAGGTCATATTTGGCCTAAAGAACGAAGATTGCCCTATCACTATATATACATTCACCCACAAACTCACTTCAACAAATTTGGTATGAGTAAATAGAAAATTCAATGTTATTCCATTATACGTATAACAACCTATTTTATTTCTCTTGCAAAAGAAGATACGAGAAGAGACTTGGTGATTATCTTTGAAGAGTTTTTTTTCTCGAAAAATTGAATAATATTAATGAAATGTCCGCCAAGTGAAGTTTCAGTGAAATGTCCTGATAATATCAGTGAAATTTTCTATCAAGGATGAGTACCGAGGAGACGAATAGTTTTGTGTTTGGAAAATCATTTTTAAAGGTTTTAAGTCTTTTTTGTGATGATTGAGCATATGTTCACTTGAATGCCCAGAGGATATTTTACGTACATATATAAATAATTACAGGAACTTCAAGTCGCGAATTCTGAAATTGGACGAGAAATACTCCTGAAAATAATGTTATTTATGAAAACTTCTGAAAAATATTCTGAAATATGTAAACTATCGTAATTGCCTGTGGTAATGAAAATTACAGTAAAGTTAAAATGTTTAAATGATGACGATTAATTTAATCAGCGAATAAACATGCTGGAAATGCTATTTCAAGATACTTTATACTTCCTCGAACAAATAAGAAATGAATTTACTCTTATGTATAAAGTCAGAGTAAAAAAAGACTCAAAAACACTTTAAATAACATCGTGCGCATCTCAAAATAATTTATTAGGATAAAAATTCTACTTACCTAATTTTAACTAACACGAGCCAAAATTAATAAATGAACTTATCATGCCTGCTTACCAAAAAAAATGAAGGATTTGAACTTTCATCGTCATGCATGATGAATAATATGGCCGTATTTAAGGCCATAACAATGACTGTGGTGCATATGAAGAGTATCCATACACGATACGAGAAGGGGTAAAGCAACCCAAGCCACTCTGGCAGAGGAGGAGGGTTGTGAATGACAAAAGCAAATCCCCCGTGGAAAAAGTATGGAGAAGTTGTGTCGAAGTCGCTGTGAATTTCTTCATTTAAAAGAAACTCGTTGATTATCAAGTGCTTGCCTTTGTACATGAGTTCACCTGGCAATCCGGTCCAAGTTCCATTTTCCTTTGAACCCCAGCGATAATCAGTTGTCTGTTGAACGTTATAGGAGAATCCGTGCTTTTTGGCAATAATTGATAAGAGGTCAAGAGAAAACCCTTGGCATTCAGTTTCACCTGGGATGTTATAAACATATGGTTTGTCATCGCAACTATAAGTTATATCTATTACTCCACCAGTCATATCCAAATGCACTTCACCAAACAATTCTGCTTTGTCTTTGAATTTTTCCGGGGTGTAAATTCCATGCCGTATTTTTTCGACTTCAGAGGCAATTTTACCAGGAATTCTATGCTTCATTCGGTAAACCACGAAATTTTTATTTTCCTCGCCCACAGGCTCAATCAATACAACAGAAAGAGATCGCTGAAGCAAATTGTGAGTTAATATACTTGCTGAAAAATCTTCTGCCTCGACCCCTAGAAGAATGAAGTTGTCTGGGTTCCAAACCATTGACGATGCTTCAGCATCAAAGAAGGACGTAGGGTCACGATGATATAGAAGAAGGACGATCATAGTTGAACCTCGAACATAGTAATTATTGATGTTCATTTGCAAATCGTGAAAGTTGTCCAGTGAAATTACAATGAGCGACTTTACGGAATCAGCGGCCCATTTTGAAATATCAGCCATTTCAACATATTGTTCGATTTCCGTATCATAGAGAATTATTAAATTCTCTCCCATCAATGTTCTTGTAATCAGGTTCTTGAAAATACCTGAATAAGTCGAATGAGTCTCATTTAAATGTAGATTTACTCCGAGTTCACCGTGGGTAAAATACACTCCTAATATTACGAGCCAGACAGAAGTCTCCAGTCGCCGCGCCCTCATCTTGCCTCGTACAGACTGATATTGACTTGTGTTCGCTGGATATGTAAGCGTTTTGTAATACTCTTCGTGCCATTTATCTCCCGCGCTACAAGTTTTATCAAAAGGGAGTACCATTACACTGACGGCCAGAGTTAGATAATTATATAGCTTGAACAAAGAATATTTGTGTAGCAGAGTAAAGAGAATTTATGGCTTATTATTTATATTTATGGCTTGAGTAAAGAGAATGTATGAGGGGTTTCTTTGATATGCCACGCTCAACACTAAACTTTGCAAGATTAATTTGGGTAGGCATTTAAGGACGTGTGGCCAATCATCATCTTATTCCACTTCAAATTACACGACTTATCTAGTACTGTGAGTTCAAGTATCAGATATGCGTCAAGATATGAGATATGCGTGGCTAAATATGACTGTGATGCAGAGCGTAATCAATGTTAAACAATTGAAACGTAATCTACTTCAATTGTTTTTAGCGCATTTTCTCATTTATGGAAAAAAGGCTCTATTGTGCTCGTTATATCCGTCTGTCTGTCTGTCCGTCCGTCCGTCCGTGACTTCACGTTTTCGCCGACGAGAAAATGCGCTCTCTGTCACTCACTGCAGTAAGTACTGAGTTATATTTTTTGGAATTTCCGGCGGATATGAAGAATCATGATTTAACACACTAAACCATTTTAATTTTATTAAAGATTGACCATCAATAAATGAAAAGCCATTACGAATACATGTATTCTAGAACTGGGTGAATTGCGAGTCCAATAAACAAATTCAACGGAACTTTGTTATTTTTTATTCTTTACCAAAGAATTGGCAAGGAACTGAAAAATTCGGATGGTTCACTGAAGAAAACTACGACGAAATTCAGAGAACATTTCCGGATGATAATCGAGGAATGTATTTTTCGATCTTGTAAGCATCCAAGCAATACAGAATTCGAAGAAGCTTTGGATTGAAGCTCTGGTTTGTTGGCCGAAGTATAGTGAACGACGTCAGGAAAGCTGCCATTTAAATCATTAGCAAGTTCAGGATAAATAGAAAATTTTTATATTAAAAAGTTTTCCACATTTATTAGGAATGAACCCATTTAGAGGATATCCATTTGTTCACCGTTTAATGTAAACTTAATTTCGATCAAAATATTGACGCCGAAATTGCTAGAGCGAAGTGAAATCATCAACCAAGTAAATTTCGTTTTCACGTCTATATCGTATTTTTGTGGGTCTTCAACTCAGCCATTACAAATTTAGCGCTAGTGATTGCATTTAATTTAAAAATGTTAAATACAATTTAAAATAAATCAATTAATTTAAAATTTAGCGCTAGCGATTGTATCAGTCTAAAATCACAATTTTTGTACCATTATAGTAAAGAATATAGTAATGAAGCTGTCATAGCACATGGCCGTTCTACCGACGATGAGTTTCAGCGAACTATTCAACAAGTAAATGAAACTCTCCATAATTTAGGACAGAATTAAAAATTAATGAACTACGTCCCAACTTCAGTGAACATTCATTAATACGTAATTGTCGGGCAATGATTTTGGACTTGCGCGCTCTGTTTATGTTTTCATAAGCTCGTGAATACTTCATGCATCGAGTCAATGACGATAATGAAGACAGTTCAATGAATAAATATGTGATGGCAAATAACTGGTCGGATTTATAAGGTGAAAATCATGTGCTCAATGTCGAATAGCGACATTTGTTCCGTTGAAATAACACTTTTCTATAATTTATAGAAATTGGGTATAATTGGTGTGATTAGGCATGAAATGGGTGTTCATACTATAATAATAATATTATTGATAATTGTCGCATAGGTGAGAAATTTTTAACGATTAGTGATTGAGGTTGCAAAAAAGTAACCAGTCATACTCCCTAGTTTATTGCAAAACAGTGCATAATGTAGATGCATTGTTTCGGCCCTTCCAATAAATAAATAAGAAACAAAGCCTTCATTGACTTTAGACATTAGACCAGTGGTTCCCAAACTTTTTCAGGCTGGCGCCCCCTTTGGCTCCCTAGTGAACTTCTAGCGCCCCCCACAGACAAATATAAAAACATACGCCTCTTTCTTGAAATTTAGTACTCTGCAATTTTAATAGATAAATGTTAAACACAAATGTGTATTTCACAAATAGAACCCCATTTAGTGAACCAATATGTTTTTAAGCTGTTTTAACTGTTTCAGCACTAGAAACCTAGGACGTCTCGGGCAAATTCACGGCCGGACTCGTGGCCAGTCGCACGACCAATCTCCAAATTCAATTATCAAGTAATATCTCCCAAACTAACTAACGCAACTCAAGGAAACTTGGAACATATATTCATCAGAACCTAACGTTGATTTTTAGCTCGTAAAAATTTTTAAATTTCACCTTCATTCGTGAGTTATATTGCGATAAATGCCGAAATTCGCAGTGATCAAAGAATTTCTTCCAAACCACTGAACAGATTTGAATGTAATTTTGAATATATATTCCTAACTACCAAGCGTTGATTTTTTTGGCTCTAAAAATTTCCAATTTTACCTTCGTTTGCGAGTTTTTTTTCATTTCACAGTCATTCTTGATTTCACACTTCCTTATATTCGGCCCGTATCGCCGGATAATTTGCCGCTTAAATTCGCGGCGATCAAGAAATTTCTTTTAAACTACTGAACAGATTTCAACGAAACTTTATATAAATACCTAACCTCTCAACGGTGATGTTTAGCTCGCGACAATTATTCTATTTTGTTTTCGTTCGCGAGTTATACAGATATAGGAGGAACGACCGGCTTTTCTACCAGCCGGTTTAACCAAGAGCCGTTTACGTATATCCGTATAACTCGCAAACGAAGGCAAAACGAAAAATTTGTATCAAGCTAAACATCACCGTTACTGAGGTTAGGTATTTAAATACTAAGTTTCGTTCAAATCCATTCAGTAGTTTTGGAGTAATTTCTTGATTACTGCGAATTTAAGCACGTATTGCTGTTTAAATCACGAATGAAGGTGAAATAGAAAAAAACTCGCGAACAAAGGCACAATCAAATAAATTTTCATGAGCTAAACATCAACGTTCGGTAGTTAGGACTGTAAATTCAAAATTTCGTTCGAATCTGCTCAATAGTTTGGAAAAAATTTCTTGATTACCCGGTACTGTGAATTTCGGCCCGTATTGCCATATAACTATGGCAAAAACAAATGAAGGCAAAATTAATAAAAAAAATTCACGAGCTTAACATTACCGTTAGGTTCTAATGAATACGTGTACCAAGTTTCATCAAGTTAAGTTCATTAGTTTGAGAGACATTACTTGAACATTGAATTGGAAATTGGCCGTGAGATTGGCCGCGAGTCCGGCCGTTAATTTGTCCGAGACGTAAACCCAGGAGAGGTTAAAAAAACAGATCTGGGTGAAAAAACCATCGCTGGGAGTCATGATGTGCTGCTCGCCCCTAGGGGGGCGATATCGCCCACTTTGGGAACCACTGCATTAGACCGATGATCGTGAAGATACGACGAATAAAAATGAATAACTAAAAACATAATAATAAATGTAAAAAAGAACTATAATAATAAATAAAATTCAAATACAAAAATTTAAAGAGTGTGTTCGCGTAACCGAATCAGGCTTCAGAGCCTTTCTCCGTGGTGGATCGGGGAACTATGGAGTAGTACGGAGCATTTATATACGAGGTAACAGCAGAGGTGACTTAATAGAACCTAAAAAAGAAATGCCCGCAAACTAATTGGGAATAAGGGAACAAATTGCACGACGTTCCTCATAGTACTTAAGTTTCGAAACAAGTTCGTTCTGAATTATAATCATTTGCGTATATTTTGTTATGTTATTTGTGAAATTTGGTGAATATAATGCCGCATAGACGGTATAGTATTGCATTAGTTCATCCATTGTCATGCCGCACGGCAAGCGCAGTGCAGCTTGTGCATAACAGAAAGGCAATCGAACAACTGCAAGTTTCTTTTAAAAAGTGAATGATTTCTTTTAGAGAAAAGGACTAAAAATTCTGTGATCTTGTTAAGAATAAGCACCTCAGTATAACCTTGTTAAGAATAAGCACCTCAGTATATCATTGTTAATAAAATGCACCCCAGTATAAACCTTTGGAGAATAACTTTGTTAATTTTCCTTTTCAAGATTGGCTCATAACGTATTTCATGAATTTGTTCGATTCTTGAACGAATGTTATTTACCTGCTGTTCCTTATAGTGCTTCAAAGTTGTTTGCTCTTTCGAGTGGAATGAATTCTAGGTTTTTCCAATGATCGAGTATCTATAACATAACTCAATCTGAGATTCGCACAAAAATCTCTCTGAAATAATATCCGGTTGTCTTTCAACTCGAAAATGCGTTTGGACTGAAATGACTGGTCTCAAGAAACTTAAGGGACACACTTTCAAGTCAGATTGACTATCCTCAAACTACCCCAGCTTCTCCAATCTTCATGCCAAGAAGTAGATCGCTCCGTTGACTGCTATATATTTCATAATACACGCGTTAGGATCGCTAAGTCTCTTCGTTGTGCCGGGTAGTGGCTTGGGGTTTTGCAATTTTCAAGGTCTAGACTTGTCAAAGAAGAATAGTGCTTCTGATGTTCATAGATGTTTTGTAAACTGTGTGTGTTCAGTGCTATACCATTACAAGTTATTCAACAGTGTTGTAAGGGATTGCAATAGGAATCTTGAAATTTATCGTTTAGCGTTTTGATTCACCTTTGATGACGTGACCTCGTTTAGATGCGCTTTGTATTTCGTCATTGTATGGGAATCCCACCACAGAGGTGCGTGTAGGTACTAAGTATTGTCTAGTTATTCTTGTGATTATCATGTATACATATATCCAGTGGTTTATATATAGGTGACTATGAATATCATTACTTGTATTAATATGTTACTTATTTTCGCCATGTATGCATTATATTCTGAATCGTTAGTGTCTGTAATTTGTTTATTTATGCATTTGCAGAAAGGCTCCGAAACCTGAGGCCGGAGTTAGAAGTGCTAAGGAAATTCGCGGTTTATTTATTTGTATTCTCGTATCCGTCATTTGTTTATTATTATAGTTATCTATTAAAAGTTTGGGGAAACCGGAATTTGTTTGCTTATTTATTGAATCGACCCCAACAGTGTGATTAACAAAACAAATGTATTTCATTAATTACGGTAACGTGGGTAAAATTTTTGTGTTACTTTCGTAATTAATATAAGCAGGTCTTTCCAGTCACATGACGTACATGACTCGGGAACCATAAGAAGAAGTTTATTTTTAGTCTATCTACTCTGAAAGTTCGATGAAATCACTTCAATCTCTAAAAACTCTTCACTATGAAACCATGAATTTTGTCGATCATGTATCGACCAGACGCAATTTTCATTAGGAATTCAAAGATAACATGCAAACCTTGCGTTAAAAATAATTTTTCATTTTAACTCACATATGTATGCCACGACTTGGTTCGATCACAGCCCGTTCAATGCCACTATACGTACAGCTAGCTGCTAATGCATCAATTTGAGTGTAATTTTCTTGGAATGTTCCATCAGGGTAAAGTAACAGTGACCATCACTGAGACGTGTAATGTGAGGTACTTTTAACCTCGATGTCCCGTTGCCAAGAGCTTCCATTCCAGGTGGGAATGAGGTTGGAATCTTGGAAACATATTTTGCAGTCGTACAGCATTCAATTGCCAGTGCGTCCGTTTCAACGGCCAGCGGAGCACGAATCATTTGCTACAGTGATAACCAAAATTAATAGCACAAATTAGGAGTTTTTGATAGTTTCTTTCCCGCTGTATCACAGTTGTGAGAGAATTATTTGATATTTTCCAAAACTACTAAGGATCGGCTCCGCATCTTTTGCACTATCGATGATTTGCGATTTCACTCCTGCATAAAACTAACGTTCATCGATGCACTAGCATCTTTACTTGTTCGTAGTAACATTGTTTTATTTCACATGAGATGATCATGTGCCAAGATTGCAAAAATATAGGCGATGATATTTTTTTAGAATTAAATAGAACCCGCTATAAGTAAAACGCCTTTCGGTTTTATGAGTTCTCCAAGCTAAAGAGTTGTTGATGAAGCGCCATTTCATCAATGCGTTATAATTTTGAAGCAAAGAATTTTTCCTAGTTCATGCACTGGTTTCCGTGAAAATAGCTCAAGTTAAATTAAATATTTCACGGAATAATAATATTATTTTAGTCAGATTACGATAAATTTCATTACGGGTCTCACTTTTCGTCTGTTCATACCTGAAAACATTTATAATTTCAGTAGAACGAAATAATGACGGCCGGAGTTAGCGGGACGTTCACTTTGGTCCAGCGGCTACTTTACGCGCTGTGGACCATCGACGCCCAGGGTGCAGGGACCCCGGCAGCCTGCGCCGCGCGCTGCGTCGTCAGTGACGTCTGCGGTGGGTTCGTCTGGGCCTCTTCAGTGGTGAGTTAGAAAATTTTTTTGAAGACTTAGAAAATTTTTTGAAGACGAAGCAAACATTGAAATATGACAGACTTCCGGGAATATCAGTGCCCGAAGCATGTAGTGCTATGTGACCGCGATTGTCAGCGCAATGTCAGCCGTAAGTTCAAACGATGCGACGCAAGCGCAGGTAAAAAGGTTCTACATTTCTGAAGACGAATCACGTATTGTTATTTAACCGCAACTGTCAGCGCAACGTCAGCCGTAAGTTCAAACGATACGGCGCAAGCGCAGGTAAAAAAGTTTTACATTTCTGAAGACGGAGCACGTTTTGCTACTTAACCGCGACTGTCAGTGCAACGTCAGCAGTGAGTTTGAACGATCCGACGCAAATGCAAGTAAAAAGTTCTACATTTTTTGCGGACGAAGCACGTTTTGCTATGTGACCATGATTGTCAGCGCAACGTATCCTAGCTTGAACCAAACCCCAGGATGCTCTGTGCATCATAGAACATATGGAAATAATTATGTTTTCTAATTGTCTAAGCCGTAAGTTCAAACGATACGAAGCAAGCGCAAATAGTAAGTTTCTACATTTTTTGAGATGAAGCTACCATTGCAATATGACTGACTTTTGCGACTATCAGATCTTTGTTTGTGGTCAATTTTACCGATATGTTCTCTATTCTTATGTTGAATTAAACGGTTCATATAATTATAGAGATTCGTCACCCATTTAAATTATTATAGAGATGAGCCGAGAGGTTCGAATTTTGCGATTGTCGAAGCATCTTCAGTAGTATAGGGCTTGAATGAAAAATAAAATATAAGCATGATTATTAATTCATTTTATGTGCGACATTCATTAGAGGCTTCAAATGTAACTTTTATTTGAGGAGCATCTAATTAACTACTATGAAGAAACATTCTAAAGCTATAAGTTAATATGGAACAAAATATATTTTGCTTACATCTTAGAGACAATTTTGATCATTAATTTAATCCTTTCACATGATAACTCTTATTGCTTCCCTGCAAATATCAGTATTGAAAATGTAAATCGAGAAACCGGCTTGCTTAACATTCTCACCGTTTCAAGTCCTAAATCAACTGTCGGAAGTGACCTAATTGAATTGAACCTTCAATTGAACCTAATTAAATTATGAAGAAGAAAAGGTGTCGTAAACTCGGAAGATAGAAGTCGCATTTATAAAAGAATTTTCAGTATGTCCTCATGACTTGTAAACTTTCCTACTGGGAAAAAAATAAACTTTGACGATGGAAAATAACTTACACGAAGGAACCGGCAAATCTTCCTATAAAACAAAGCTGGCAGATTGTCTCAATACAATGCTCAATTTTGTGAGTTGTTTAAGATATTGTTCTCCTTTTTCTTCTTTTTAATTTTTGGTAGAAGCCAGAATTTTAATAATACCTTTTTAAAATATAAATTAAAATCTTAATTCAGAGACAATTTATGAAATAATATTACGTTTTACCCCCCCATTTCAACAGTTCGTTCGTTTTTCCATCGTCGGGCCAATTAATGACCGATAGCGAAAAGAAAAATTGTGGTAAAATCCATAGCAGGCAATAACTCCTTAATTAAATTTTCGTGAGGTATACAATGTACAGTTCTGGTTAATTATATTTTATTTTAGATATGTTTATTAAAGGCAAGCATTTCTACCCGCAGCCGCCGTGCCGCCTGGTGGTCTCTTCGTCCATTGCCGGCGCTGTTGCTACCAAAACAGCGGCAGCCTACCGACGCGTTCGTTTCAGGGATGACTTGCACATTTTTGAGTTACCGCCGTCTCTCATGCCCGCTGTGTGAGTAACTAATGAGTGACACCACCGCTCTGTGAGTAAAATAGCGGCTAGTGAGTGAGACCCTTGTTATATGAGTAACACCACCGCTCAGTGATTAAAATAACGACTAGTGAGTGAGACCCTTACGTATGAGTAGCACCAGCGCTCTGTGAGTAAAATAACGGCTAGTGAGTGAGACCCTTGTTATATGAGTAGCCTCACCGCTCTGTGAGTAAAATAACATCTAGTGAGTGAGAGCCATGTCATATGAGTAACACCACCGCTCAGTGAGTAAAATAACGGCTAGTCAGTGAGAGCCATGCCATATGAGTAACACCACCGCTCTGTGAGTAAAATAACGGCTAGTGAGTGAGACCCTTGTCAAATGAGTAGCACCAGCGTTCAGTGAGTAAAAGCAGCGTCCATTGGCTAGAACCACTTACGTGTGCGTAAAAAATAACCGTAAGTGAGTCACACCTTTGTCAAATGAGTGACATCACCACCATGTGAGTAACATTACTGCTAATGGAGTAACAGCCTGCCGTTGCTCTTCTGGGGCCTTTAATTGTGGTTTACCGTTGAAAAGTTGGCCCTATATAGTTCCAGAAAAGCGCGCACCTATCAATTATGAATTAATCTCAGCACCATAGTTTTAACGGTCATACCCTGCTGGAGAAACCTCTAAAATCTATGTAGTTATCGCTTATGTACACACGATAGACTTATATCGTCGATAATGATACATAGCTTTTAAATGATATTATATGCTATACACCTTCGCAATCATGATCTATCTGTTGAATATCAATTAGATATTCAGCCCACATGTTAATTTCTCTAGGTGGACCTATAGATTTATACTTTACTTGTATAAGATTATACTTGTATAGCCTTTAAGCCATTCGCTTATGTGGCGAATGTATTTCGGACCTCGTAAAAGCGGGCGTTAACATAATGTCTTGCTGAGGCGTACCAAAGCGCGATGACGCCTGAAACTTAGAGTGTCACGCGATGGCGTGATACTCTATTGAACTGCATCCAAACTTCTTTCACATTCGGTTAGAGCTCAGAGAATATTCGTTGATTTCAACACATTTTAAATTATTACAAGAAATTCTAATTTTTCATTACATTCGAGAAATTTTTTTATCTATATTAAAATTATTCCATATCGTTATGCAGTTTAGATAAAGTTTTATCGAAGCCTGAAATTAAGTGTGAAAATAGAAAAAAAAACATACCTAAAATTTATTTTATCTTAGCTTTAAACGCTTTGAAGACCTTCTCCTCTATTGCAAAAATAATAAAAGCATAATTAGTAGAAATAAAAATTTATACGGAAGTGATTAAAAACTTAAATAATTAGACGATCGACACGAGGTGAATCCTATCAATTAATATCTTTAAGCGGATAAAAACTGTAAACTTTGTTAAGGTATGAATTTCGTTTAGAAATATGCCCTAAATCTAAGGCACCTACGGTTTTAGCTAAAATTTTGAAATTGTTCTTGGACAACGGTACGTACGACGAAATTAATGTTCGGCATGAAGACGCACTAAAAAATGAGGCGGTATTTGACATTCACGATAGAAAATAAATTAATGGGTGAGAGGACTAAGTGAAGCAGAATATTATTGAGGTAGTATATTAATAATTGTGTACGGCACATTAGTTGAAGGGTGTATGGTTTAGGGTGGGGGCACTTGGGTATAAAAAATGTACGATACGTCACGTTGGAGAAAGAGTACAGTAGCTTTCATGATTATTGTGTGATATTTAAGTAATGATTTTTTACTTTACATGACAGTGGTGTTCGTCAGTCGTGTTTGAAGTTGGGCATGGACCTTCCGCCTCACACAATCTCGCCCGCTGTGAGTTTGACTTATTTCAAGTTTCAATTTAGAAAACATTTATTATTATTAATATTAATAAAAATATTAATAACTCTTTCATTCCTTACAAGTTCTACTAGTGATCTTGTAAGCGAAGGAACTTCGAAAGTATTTCCAAAGTAGTTAGTTCATTTATCATCATTTAACTAAAGTTGTCTAGTCACCAGTTTTTACAACATTTTTATGGTTACTGTTTTATTGAGTTACGATGCATTAACTATCTCCGAGCCTTGGACAAAAATCTTGTTTGCATTTCGTGATATGTTTACTAGCTTAGCAAATTTAGCATAGGGATTAACGTAAATTTAACAAACTGATAAGCGAAATTAGCTTGATCAGAATTATTTAAAATGTAAATAAACATATTCCAGGAAGAGGCCATCCTTACCATAAGGTCCGGCTCGTTCATCTTCGTGGACATGGTGGTGAAGGCGAACGGGACTGCCGCTACTCTGAGTACCGGAGTTGACGTACCGAATACCGGTATTCCATGGGCGCCAAACTACCCGCTCATGACGGGTAAAGAAAGATGCGTGATGATCGGCGGGATAAAAACGACATTATTCTACGACTCGGGCTGCAATATTGCTCAAAATTTGACGCAAATTTGTGTACGACAAGGATAACAAGCCGCACGGTCCCCCACGTACGCACAACGTAAAGTATCAGTCTCAGAAAATTGAGAAACCCCCGTTGTGAATTCGCAAGGACTCCGCCTTAAGAGTCACAACAGTTCAAGTAATAGTTCAACAGTTCAAGTCATAGTGCAACAGTTCAAGTCATAGTTTAACAGTTCAAGTCAGAGTTTAACAGTTCAAGTCATAGTTCAACAGTTCAAGTCATAGTTCAACAGTTCAAGTCATAGTTCAACAGTTCAAGTCACAAGGACTTAACATCATCCAAAATAACAGTGAGAAATAAAGTTTAAAAAATGGACGTGAAATAAATAAAATCTTCTAATTTGTTATCAAGCAAATTCAAAAATAAGTGTACTTGGTCTTGACTGAGCATTGTGACTGAATAGGATTTAATTATTTTTTACCACAATTGAAATTTTGAACGCGGTCTCGCTATTTCTGAGACTTGAAAATGAATATTATTCTGTTTGGATCAAAATCAATTTTAACTATGATGAGGCAGGCAGCCTGTAAAATTTATTAGCCTGAGATGCTTATGCAGAAAGGGCACAAATATGTTGGCTATACATCACACGTCTTGGAGGCACAATGTAAATGATATGTGTGCATGAATAACATATATCGAGTACTCCTCATATCTTTCAAGTTTATAAAGCTCATGATATGGAGAAAACATACACGTTACTGGTATTATGTATTTAACATGCCATGAGCAGTTGAGCACTCTGCACCACGTCAAAGTACAATTAGCAGGTTCTGCTACTTATATAAACACTTCAAGTTGCAACAGGCAACAGTTAACCCAAACCTAGGACAAATCACAAATGAGGGTTACCTTCGTGTATCACAACCCAACTTCTGATGGTCATCGAAAAAATTATTTTGTATTTAAGCCCTCCACGTTAGTGATAGTAATATCTAATTTAATTGATCCCTGAACCATCGGCTGGTTCATGGCACATCAAAAAATAAACACAATTTACACCTCTCTCTACCGAGAGGTGTAAATTCCACGTAATCTACATCACATTGACGGGCTACGTCAACAGTCAACACGACAGGCTGGTGACGACGGGGCTGCACTATAACAAATCGCTGCGTACCAACAACGCAGTATATTGTTGCATAAAATTAAATATTTATTGGTGTATAAAATATAATATTTATTTAAATTCCTACAATGCTCATCACAATTAACACAGCTCTCTGAATCTCTGAACATGTCCCATCATGTTGATATTTACCCGGGCTTAATTATGCATGTTTTATTGCAACAATTACACTATATTAGCATTTTATTACAAGTCGCGGCATTATTTATATATAGACAAACTATTTACGACCCTATATTTCAACTTTTCTTAATCCTTTTCTTTAATTAAGAACCATTTGACCATAGCAGGATTCTAACCAGAGATCGCTTCAGGTCGCTCGTCGCCTTATTTAACTTGAACACGGTAGCACGCATGCATTGGAAATTAAAATAAGCTATTCAACCTGACTTTCTACATCACGACTTAATGAATACACACTTATGTGCCTATATTTTCTAGATATCATTTATTTCTACTATTCTTCAGAGAAGAAACAATTCAATTTATGGAAAATTTAAAATCACAATCATCTACCATCCGCCACTTGCCGGTGGCGTGCTATCGCAGGGTTGCATAACTGGTTGAATGAAAAACTGATCGACGTTGTACGAGGTGTTGGTGTTCAAGCATTATTCGCAATACCAATTTATGCTTGACTTTAGTTGGTATTATAGTAGAATTGTTATGCAATTTATTTTGCAAAAAGCACGTCTATGCAACTTATTTTGCAAAAAGCACGTCTATCATAAGCCCCAGGTTAATCTCTTGGCACACTTTATACATACATTATTAGATATACATACATTATTTATACATACAAACATCAACAACTGTTGATGACAAAACCGCCGACTTCAAAACCGCCTCTGTATTCGCAGTAAAACAAACACTAACGATGTACGTGCGTTTAATCACTATTGCATGATATCTTCATGCTTGTGATGTTATCACCATTATAACGGTGATATTTCGGTCAGAGACAATTTATGTTATTATATGTGTAAAATTAAAACTTTTTGGCAAATTCAACATTTTATGTTTATGTTCATATCTGGTTGATATATGCATTAAGCAGCAGAAGAGTTGGAATTGTTTTTCATCTCAAAAACATTAATTTGTTCTAAAGAGTTTCGCATTTCCGTGTGTATTTGGAGCAATATTGAAAGATTAAAATTTTTTGATAACTAGTTTTATTTCATGGAAAATTCTGTTACGTTGATATGTGCCGTATTTATTAATTGATTGGTTTACGTTAATCGATAGGAATTATTATTCCTCATCCCGTTTATTCTGGGTTAAAATGTTTTTATTATATTTTTTAATTGGTTTCTTCCTCTGTTGAATGTAGGGTAACGTGGGGCAGCGCGCCCCCCACTTTTTTTAAACTAAATTTTTGACGAAGTTTTAATTGATACGAGGTGGTTCTTTGTTTTGTTTAAAGGTGCAACTAATGAGGAATGTATGATGTGAATTAGACGCCTATAGAGTTATAAAAAATAATTCAAAGTAATTTCAAAATCTTCATCTATAGTAATGGAAAAAATCTTTATTTAGCGGCAAAAAAATTTTTATCTGGACTAAAACAGTTATTCGCAAATAACTTAATAACGCAAACACTTAGCAAAACGTAAATCCGTACACTTCATCCCAGTGAAACTGTCGACCGGCGGTAGAGAACACGGACCAATATCTGCCATACTTAGCGAGAAACCCGCTATGGGCCCGTGACCCGCAGTGGGCTCGCTGCCCCATGTTACCCTACTTGTATTCCTTGAAAATTTTTTGAATTGGTAATGAAACTGGTTTCCGAAAGGTCTTCAATGAAGATATAGCAAGTCGCCCATCGTAAAATTCAAACGCTCATGCCTCCGAGTCTTCTCTTATGCATAGCATTTTATCGTGATAAACAAGGATTGCTTGAGGAGTTTATCGAACAAAAATTTGAGACGAAACTAGTCTACCATTGATTTTTAACTGGTAAACACAAGGTCTAAAACATTTGGAGTTGGTTCACTTCTATAAAAGGTTGGCTTAAATGCTTGCCAGACTATATGGAATATCATCACATAGGGTTTACATTTAACAGAGATAATTAATCTATTCAGTCTTTACGTGAATGCTTAAATTCATAAAAAATTAAAGTAAGCGACCGGTTTTAAGTCAGGCTCCGTGGAAGGCTGTTTAATTTTTTTTAATTTGTCGAGACAAAAAAAGTCACAGGATGCCTAAAGAAAGTCTCATCCTTTTGCGATCTGCTCGACATTTCGGAATTATACTTAGAGTAGAAAAATATTTTGTTACAAAAGAAAATGAAATCTCTGAACGAAACTTTTGCGGAAAATATGTAACATTATATTTTTTAAAGCAAAGAAAACGTGTGGGTGGTAATTTCACCCTATCTTTAGATATTTGAACGTGTCGCGTACCACAATAATTATTGCACGGTAATCTTCTACTGAAAACATTGGCGAGAATTTATACACGCTATCATACTCATTACTTAAACTCATAAGCGTAAGTCATTATGACGCCACGCTAAGTCTATTCTGGACTGGCAGTTCATAAAATAATGAGTTCACCAAGTTTTGCTTTCTTGCATAGAAATTTTCAATCAAACGTAAAGTGGATAACCATTATAACCTTCACGTTTAGTAAGTAATTCCATGCTCTTCTTTCAAATTCAATCTTGGTGCAGGCTAGAAATTCAAAAACATTTTTCTTACATCCAGAACAAAGATTAAGTCTCCTGGAGTTTCCCAAGAAAATTTCCGTCCAATAATCTAAATAATAATATCGATCCTGGCTGCGATTAAAACACATTTTGCTCTCACTCGTCGCGAGGAATCGGAAAAAACGGGCTGTGAATTTTTGTCGTAAAAAGCTCTTGGGTAGAATACCTTGTATAACAACTAAAAAATGAATCGCCATGGTATAAACTGCGAGAATAATTTGAAAAAAAAAATTCCGTAACCAGCCTTACGTTAGATAAGCATCTTGCATATGATGACCGAAAAAACTAATGATGCATATCTGACTGCAGTATAAACCTCGTTGTCGGACACCCTGTCCAAGATGTCCCTTAGATCTTTCACATTACGAAAGACGAAACGTCTTCCATTGAGGCCGATTTCAAAGATGTGTAGGGTAATAACGCTCAATTTGATACAAGAGAATTCAACACAGAAGCTGTTCATTTTGTGAAGATTTAATAATTTTCAAACGTACAATTCGCTAAAATATTGGAAGGAGAATAGCATCGAGGTAAAGCGAGTACATCCAACAAATTTATTGAGCAGCACTAATGCTGCATATGAAGAGCGTAGTTACTTATATTGAAGAATAAAACCAAACCTACAGAAACTAAAACATTGTACATTATAAAAGAGTTTTTAATATTGTACAGATTTCGATGAACACCTGGATCGAAACATTTCATTGAGGAACAATTAGTTCTAATGTGCTAGGAAAATATTAATATATCCTATACAACCCATTATTCGACCAGACGGGGTTAAACTGGTCAATAGGGACAAGGTTAGGGTCATGACGAGACGGAACAGCGGAGAACCTCTGATCTCCCGAGTACCATACATCGTGTCTTCTTTGTTGGTTATGATCGAAAGCCGTATTTGGATGCACGTTTGGTTCGGCGTTATAGTAAAACCCGCCCGAGTTCTGATAAGTTTGAGGAATTTGATTGGGTTGTTGGTAAGCCGCATCATATCTAAGAAGCTTGCGCTGTTGGAAACCATGTCTTTCAGATGAAAACATTTCTGATGCTTCACTGTTACTCTGCAACTGCTCCTGCATGTGTGACGGCCAAGTTTGATGCGTTGGAGCTGTGTTGACGAGGAAACTTGACTGAGGATCTATTCGTTCAAATGTTGGTGCATTCTGAGCAGGGGGTGATTCTTGCTCCTGGGAGTCTGACATAAAGGAGAATTCCTGTGATATCGAAGAAATTTGTTGTTCTTGATCTAAATGAAACGATTTAGGCATATGGTGCTCATTGGGGTCAGGGTGAAAGGTCAGTGGCAGCGAGTTCAGTTGGTTGATGGACGGAGCGTTTTGATTGGACGCGTCGCCAGCGTCTAGTTTATGTTTCGCTTCGTTCGCCTCTAGAGCTCTCACCAGCCTGACGGAAGGTAACTCGTAACCCTTGGTGCCATGGGGTTTGTTATCAGCGCTTGGCGGACTGCTTGGTTGAGGAGTCTGGATGAATGATGAAGACGATGCCCTGCTTTCCTGATTTGGGTTGACCGCTGCTTCAGCCTGGGATGCCCTTGCTCCATTCGCTTCTCTCGAACCATCGACGAGGTATTGAGAGACATCTGCCTCATTTTTGTCGTCCAAAGATTGTAAGTTCGATTCTTGGCGATCTTCTTGATTTTCTTCCGATCTTTCATCAATGAAGTTGCTTGAGACAGGCTCCGAGGTCAAGAAACTGCCTGTTCTCACGTGTTTAGGATATACCTGACGGGGGGAAAGAAGCGAAATTTTAAGAGGCGCTAAATGAATGAAGCATTGATTATGTTGCATCAATGAATTGAGTCTGGCAAGGGAAAAATGCAGCATTCAGCACGTTTATTCGTTTGACTGCACACTTTTACCAAAATACTTTATGTTATGGAATCGGCTTTATTTTTTAAACATATTCGCAATCATATGAAAATTCATATTCTATGGATTATTATCAACAGTCGGAAAATTTTATAATGATAGTCTTCCTTGCGGCTTGTTCTAATTCAAGAATTATATTTAATGACTAGAAGCTTGTTAATTTATGACGTTAGTTCATGGATACGCACGGGATAAAATCTATTCAGGACATCTGGAATTGAGCGAACATATTTTATGCGCCCTTAGGACCATTATCATCGAATTCGGTCTAAATTCCACTTTATGCAAGAGTCTCCGAACAATATACTCGCACAAACCAACGTTCACCTCCTTGAAGCATCGTCACCTACTCGGTAGAATATGGTGAAATATTTACCCTACGATATTAAAAAAAGTAGCTTTAGCTAGGTACAAGTCGCCTTAGCCAGGTACATGTAGCTTTAGCTAGGTAAAAGTAGCTTTAGCTAGGTAAAAGTGGCTTTAACTAGGTAAAAGTGGCTTTAGCTAGGTAAAAACGGCTTTAGCTAGGTAAAAGTAACTTTAGCTAGGCAAAAGTAGCTTTACCTAGGTAAAAGTAGTTTTAGCTATGTAAAAGTAGCTTGAGCTGGGTTCAAGAAGTTTCAGCTAGGTAAAAGTATCTTTAGCTAGGTAAAAGTAGCTTTAGCTAGGCAAAAGTAGCTTTAGTTAGGTACATGTAGCTTTAGCTAGGTACATGTAGCTTTAGCTAGGTACAAGTAGCTTAAGCTAGGCAAAAAAGCTTTAGCTAGGTACATGTAGCTTTAGCTAGGTACATGTAGCTTTAGCTAGGTACAAGTAGCTTTAGCTAGGTAAAAGTAGCTTTAGCTAGGTACATGCAGCTTTAGCTAGGTACATGCAGCTTTAGCTAGGTACAAGTAGCTTTAGTTGCGTACAAGTAGCTTTAGTTGCCTACAAGTAGCTTTAGTTGCGTACAAGTAGCTTTACTTGCGTACAAGTAGCTTTACTTGCGTACAAGTAGCTTTAGTTGCGTACAAGTAGCTTTAGTTGCGTACAAGTAGCTTTAGCTAGGTACAAGTAGCTCTAGCTAGGTAGAAGTAGCTTTAGCTAGGTAGAAGTGGCTTTAGCTAGAAACAAGTAGCTTAAGCTTTGTCAAATGGTGTTAGGTACAATTGGGTTAGCCAAGCATTAGGAGCGTAGGCCAGAAACAATTTTAATGTACCGGCATATTATGTAATGCAATAACGGAACTTACTTTATCGTCCTCTGCTTGGTCACCCGCGAAATTGGGGTGTTTGTTTTCACTTGAATTTTCAGACGACGAAAAAACTGGTGCAATGTTGGTTTTCGGCATAACATTTGTGCTTTCAAACTGATGAGCAGATTTCTGAATTTCCGAATTGAATTTACTTTCCGAAAACTTAGCATCCGTTGAGTCAGAAGAAGTAGCAGTAACATCACTGAAACTTCTATTTATCTTGGAATTGAGTTGCTGGTGTGGATATGGTTGTCTGAAATTTGGTAATGTAATCGGTTCTTGCGGTTGATGCTCATTTTCTCTAGGAGTTACAAAGGAGCGCAGTGGCGAAACCTCCAGAACTTTTTTCGGGGAAGTTTGCGTATCATAATGCGGCGTTACTTGGTGGTGGCTTCCAGTGGTAGTTTGAGTTTCGAGTTCCGCAAACTTTGTTTGATCTTGAGAGAGTTGTTGAGCAGACTGAGTTCTTGAAAAAATTTCCTGAACTTTTCCTTCCCTTCTCACTTGTGAACCCCACTGTTGCTGCTGATGTAATTCATTGTTCCGGTAGAAAAGTGGCATGTGAGTTTCAGGCGGAAGCTGAACCGGGGCCTCTTGTTGCACTTGGGCTGCGGGCTGCTGATGCATTTGAACCGGTGTTAGTTGTTGCATCTGTTGCGGTGATTGCTGATGCAACTGAACCTGTGATTGTTGATGCGCTTGAGCTGATACCTGTGGATGCATCTGAAACGACAGTTCTTGTGGATGCATTAGAACCGATGCCTGTTGATCTACTTGAAGTGATCCCTGTGGATGCATCTGAACCTGTGCCTGTGGATGCATCTGAACAGGCGTCTGTTGGTCCATTTGAACCGGTGCCTGTGGATGCATCTGATCCGGTGACTGTGGATGCATCTGAACCGGTGCCTGTGGATGCATCTGATCCGGTGACTGTGGATGCATCTGAAGCGGTGCCTGTGGATGCATCTGATCCGGTGCTTGTGGATGCATCTGAACCGGAGTCTGTGGATGCATCTGAACCGGAGTATGTGGATGCATCTGAACCGGAGCCTGTGGATGCATCTGAACCGGGGCCTGTGGATACATTTGAATCGGTGTCTGCGAATTCATTTGAACTGGTACCTGTGGATGCAACTGAACCGGGGCCTGTGGATGCATTATAAGTGGTGCATGTGGATGCATCTGAACCGGTGCAAGTGGATGCATCTGAACCGGTGCCTGCGGATGCATCTGAATCGGTGCCTGCGGATGCATCTGAACCGGTGCCTGCGGATGCATCTGAACCGGTGATTGCGGTTGCATCTGAACCGGTGCCTGCGGATGCATCTGAACCGGTGCCTGCGGATGCATCTGAACCGGTGACTGTTGAGGTATCTGAACCGGTGACTGTTGAGGCATCTGAACCGGTGATTCTTGAGGCATCGAAGCGGGTTCTCGTTGGTGGACCTGTTCCGGTGATTGTTGATACGTCTGAACATGTTCTTGTTGATACACTTGATCCGGTGTTTGCTGATGAAACGGTTGTTGAAGCTGACGTTGTATCAGCACTGGTGCCTGGAATTGGTGTTGCAGTATCTGTTGTTGATGTTGTACTGAACTGTGATGCTCTCTTGGTTCTTGGTTTTGGTTCATAAATAGGGTTTTTTGGTTGGTTTCCGGCATCAGAGCCTGATTTCGATTTGGTAAATTTATTGACAGTTCTCCTTTCATCACCTGGGTTTGGTGCTCATTTCTTAGGGCCTGCTTATGTCCATGGTCTTGGTAGGTGTTGGTGGTTATGTCCAGATTTGATGGCAGGTTACCAGTTGGTTGGGAGGAGTGCATGTCTCCCAATTTCGATCCAATATAAGGCGGCAATTCAAAATTTTTTGGACTGACAGAAGATTGGTTCCCATGGAGGGATGGAGGATCGTTCATCATCATTTTAACCGGAATTCTAGTAGGCTGGACGATTCTAGCATAGAGGTATGTACCCCGACGGCTTCTCCTCAAACGTTCTCTACGAGATTTCATTAATGATTTTGATTTGGTCGGCGTTCTGAGCTGCGTGTCGCTGATGGGTTTAGCTACATTGGATCGAGTCTGTTCAACAGTTGCTTCGTTCGTTCCCAATGAACCTTGAGTAATTCCAAGACCAGGAGAAGTCATCATTTCGTCCGCGCGCTCTCGTTCCACATTGACAAGCTTTTCAGTGGCATCTTGCGTTTGCTGAGCCCCAGCCATGCTTGTCATATCAAGAGTCTCTACCGTAGTATTGGCCGCAGAATTTTGGGTCACGTCACGGCTTTTTTGCAGACGATAGTCACTAATGTTGTCTAGAGTATCGGGATCGCTTGTATTATTCTTGTCACTTATGCTACTTTTTGTATCGATTTTGGTGACATTTTGATGTGCAACTTTCATTGCTTTGTATTGTTTTAAAGTGACGTTTGTAGAAGGCGGATAGCCATTAACTCGTTTTCCGACGTAGGGAACACTCTTTGTTGCGTTGTTGATCTGCGGTTGGTCAATGTTTGCTTTACCTTGCTTTGGGTGGTCGGCATTCTGGTCTGAGATAAATAATTAGATTAGTTCGATATGAAATGCTTAATTTCCGCCAATTATACGTTTAAAACAAATCAAGATGTATATCAAGCGCTCAATTCCTGGATTAAATTGCGGAAATACTTGCAATAATTTAATTCGATTTTTACTTCAACAAATTCACTTATTTTAGATTTAGGATAACCGTAGCAGCTGGCAACTCCCTTGATATTACACAAATGAGAATTGAACTATTTGTAAAAATACTTTTCGTCTCCCTCCCAGACTTCGCATTGAAAATTGACCAACGGAACTACTTGAAGATTCGTGATTAATTAAAAAAATTTAACAGCAGTTGCAGGCAAAGCAAATGCTAGCCTCATCAGCGCACACAACGCAAATTCTACAAGGTTCTCTAGAATTTTAAAGCAAATATAAGTGCCCAGAAATTCGCTATATCTTTATAGATATAGAAAATTTTCTATAAAGGGATGTTGAATTTTCATTGATTTTTAATTTCCAGTGAATTTGCGATTCGAGCAATAGATTGACATTAATACTGATAACATCCTCTGCGATTCAATCAATCAATTTACATTAGAAACTTATAACATTCTCTCACCAAATGGTGAGAGAATGCTCAAGTTAAACGGGAACATTCAACAAGTTGAATATTGTTCAAGTTTAACTTGAAAAACAACTTTATATCGCATTTCAATATCAATTAGACTCACCAACTGGCCGTTTCTGAAGAATTAGCATCATGAAAGCAAGGAATAACCCGATAGCTAGCAGGGAGAAGACTATGAAGGCGACACTAGACAGCAGGGCGGAGCGTCGCAAGCTACTTAACCACGCTTTTCTCTTCGTCTGACGTCGGCCAAAGGATATTGGCGTAAACGACAACGGCATCTGCCAAAACAAATTTGATGTAATATCACAGAAAAAACTTGTATTTAAACAGTGAATAAAACGCAGTACTAAACAAAGACATCGAGACAACGGCAACTGCCTACCCAAATTGGACGTCAGCCCATAGAGGGCACTTTGATTTAAACAACGAAGACAACTTTACTAAGCACCTATATTACTAGTGTTTTCATTTATGATCCAAGTTTAGACTTTCATATTTGAAAATCATTATTCAAATATTTATAAAGGCTTGAAATTAAATGAATTGAGTATGCGTCATCTATACACACGTAAACTATATCCACGTTATACATTGACACGTTTCATATACACAAACGTGTCATCGTGACTCACCTGCCAGTCATCGCGCTCTGAACCAGGGCTAGTGCAGCGCAAACGTCGTCGCACGGGACTGTCGTCGTGGTAAGAGTAGTAGTCCATGCTATACCTACGGGGACTCCCAAACGGCCTGTCAGGATATCATTATGTAACAATCAGAGCATATCTTCATCAATGTGTTGGTTGCAATATGTCGAGGTATGTACTGGATTTGATGGAAACGAAGTGAAAACTATATTCGCTTGCCAGAACATATCTTCATCAATGTGTTGATTGCAGTATGTCAACGTATGTACTGGATTTGATGGTAAAGAAGTGACAACTATATTTGTTGCCAGAGCATATCTTCATCAATGTGTGTTGGTTGCAATATGTCGAGGTATCTCCATGTACTGGATTTGATGGAAACTAAGTGAAAACTATATATTTTGTCGCACCATCATTAATCAAATTGTAGTTGCCCTCCATATAAAATGAAGTGCTCGTTTACTACGCTGCATATTATATGACGTATAAGCTCATTGACATGGTTTAGAGCAAAGATGTCACTTTCCGTTCAAGACAGGAGCCTGTGTTCAGCTAAACTTCTTCTGAATAAGTATTCGGAGCTAAAAGCTTTCTTTGATTAATTAAATTTACAAATCAATTTCTCGTATCTTTCCAGAAATTATTGTTATGTCAAGGAATGCTATCCATGAACATAATTTAATTCAAAATTAATATTTTAAAATATTAATTATAAAATTTAAATTTAATCAAATAATCCTATTTATATAATTTAGACAAATTTAAATAATCCTATTTTGTATTAAATTTATTTATTCTGACTGATTATTGGGTTTAATTAAATAAATCTAACTTGGAAGTTCGAATCGGAGATGTGATGGAATTGCTTCGGCATCGATGCAAGTCTGCAGTGATCTGCTCGGGAGAGAAAATAGAAGGGACGCACATTAATAAGCGGCAAGTGACCGTACTATCATAAATAATTGAGTTCGCAACTCCCACAGCCAATCTCTGACGGCTTCTTATGCTAAACCCACCAATCATAGACGAGAAATCGGCCGCTACATGTATTCAACCCTCTACCGCCTGGCACAAGTAACCGGAGCAATATTGTCACAAGCCTACTTCCCCAAAAAGGATACGTTCTAGTGAGCGCAAAATGACTCGCACTGATGGTTGCCGCCACGTACGACAACTTTAAAAATGTTCTGTGTTGCGTACAAACGTCCTCAGGTTGCTACACTCAATTGTTTTCGTATAATTTAAGTTGAAAGTTATGTTGCCGGAGAGTGACACACGGCGGTAGAGGGTTAAGGAACTGTGATAATACGGCGCCAGCACACATTGAACTACTTTTGCATATTAATTTTGATTTGCAACCTATCATATAATCTTGCAGAGTACGAGATAGGTTAATGAAACGCTTGAGGCCTTGACTCTGGACAAGTGCAGATGATTAAATGTTTCTCTGAACGAACACCTGTTATGAAAATAAACAATGGGCAGCGTTGGGGTAGATCGCTAATGCATCTCTGAGGCATTTTTAAAACTAGGTTTTAGTCGCACTTGGTGTGTTCTAACATCCAAAAGCTTTTATTGCATTTTCGTTTAAAATAAAAATAGGGAATATAATTGGTCGATAATTGGGGCGGAGAGAGCGCTGCAGAGGAAGCAGTGCTACAGAGGGAGCAGCGCTGCAGAGGGAGCAGTGCTGCAGAGGGAGCAGTGCTGCAGAGGGAGCAGTGCTGCAGAGGGAGCAGCGCTGCAGAGGGAACAGTGCTGCAGAGGAAGCAGTGCTACAGAGGGAGCAGCGCTGCAGAGGGAGCAGTGCTGCAGAGGGAGCAGTGCTGCAGAGGGAGCAGTGCTGCAGAGGGAGCAGCGCTGCAGAGGGAGCAGCGCTGCAGAGGGAGCAGTGCTGCAGAGGGAGCAGGGCTGCAGAGGGAGCAGCATTGCAGAGGGAGCAGCGCTGCAGAGGGAGCAGCATTGCTCGCTTAACATTTATGTGGATTTTGAGATACAAAATGTCCCCAATGAAGCTGCATTGATTCACGGAACGTTAAAGAAAATAATTAAATACTGGCGTATAAATTACTCACGTCGGTAGGCACGTTGCTGGAAAGCAAGTACGTCATTTTTGAGGTTTCTTTCTTGCGTCTGCAAAACCGGGCCTGTAACGTTCGAGCCTGAAAAAGAGGTGGACTTTAGAAACAATGGGTGATTTAGTGGTGATCCGATATTATTTATTTTTATCTAAGTTTTCTGCACATAATTTGAAAATTATTTAAAATTGGGAGCATGAGAGGAGCTTTATGTAATAATGAGAAACATCGAGATGTCCAAGTCTAACTTTTATACGGCCCCAGATGGCAGATAGATCCGATCAGATGAATGATAAATAAGTTTCACTGGAGTGTCTCGTGGGGAATATAAGGCATCATATAAGCGACTTGGCCCATACAAATTGCATAGGGTGTTAGGGCGATATTACACGCTGGGCTACGCACCATGTGCAATTTAAATAAATGTTCGTCGTAGTAAGTCCTTCGCAAAACTTCAGTGGGGCGGTATACACGCTGGCCCGCTGGGCTACCGGCTACGCACCATGTGCAATTTAATGAAATGTCTGTCGTAGTAAGTCCTTCGCAAGACTTCAGTGAACATGCTCTGCAAACGAACATAGAAAATTGCCACTGCTTTGTAGTCTGACTAAAATAATATGAGCGACGCGTATCTAGTCCGGACCTAATACTAGAACCAGATGTACGTCTCTCACAGGAACACTAGCTGAAAAAAGTACTACCTACTAACATCAGTGAACAATAACTCGATAATTGACTAATAAACACGTATTAGAACTCAATTGACCTCAATTTATATCTAGAATATCCCTGAAAACTAAGTCGATATTCTAAAAAACATTGAAAATCCAGCCGTGAAAAAGCAGATTCAACAACTCATCGAAATTGTTTATTAACCTGAAATGTTGATGCAGTCGAAAGGGACCCCAATTCATGTCACAAACTGAGGCGTTAGTCATGTCTCTCACACAAACTATATAGAGAGTTAGTCATGTATCGTATTCGGACTGAGGTGAATGGTTTCGTTCCCCTCAGGTATCGATTCAGGTTCCGTAAGCTTCTATGGTGACGTGTTTAGATTAAATCTGCCCTTCGTCCAACGTACCGCAGCGCACAGAATTAAATGTCTCAACCTGCAATTCTTGCAAAGATCTCGCAACTTTTTCCTTGAGATTAAACTTGATGTTTAAGTGTACCCTAAGCTCTTCTTGTCCTGTAATGCTTTTCCCACTTGAATGCTGTGATAAGCATTCTTTCAACCCAGCTCATCAATATCTTAACCTACGATAAAATAGGTGAAAGTTTAGAGTTTACAGAGATTTTACGCTAGAAATTTTACACCAGATAACATGAATGAGGTCAGACTGGAATAATTTACAAAAAAAAATCGTTAATGTTTCTAACAAACAAGTCTGGCACCAAGACTGAAGTAAGGTAGGTAGGTAGAATGAGTAAGGTAGGTTGCAAGAATGAGTGTTACATCATAGCAGTGGCCTAAACAAGGATTACTATGCAAGTCTCTATTTTTTGGACTGGATTTTCACTCATTTGCACTGGCAGGAGAAGAAGCTTGCAAGCTGCCCAGTATCAAATTACAGATGCCCTAGTGAAGATCTACATATTGGCATTTGCATGAACCATCGTCCATCGTAGCCATCTTCTATTTCATGAGGGGTTATTTGAACAGTTAGAATCAATGCCCAAGAATGTGACATTCTTGCGGCACTTACATTTAACTGGTTCTAGAGTTAAGAAAAATTCGCACCCAAATTAGCGCCATCATTAACTGACCAATGAACTCCAACGCAATCAGTTAGATTTCTTCTGCAAGTAAAAAAAATGTGTTGATGTATCAATTCTCGACACAATGAGAATTGATTAAGTGCATCATTTCAGATGAATCGCCTTCGCCGATGCTAAATATTTATTAATTGAATCACCAATGCTGAATAAATAGCAGCTCTGCTGCCAGCTGCTACATGCACGATCCTTAACAATATCAAGCATAATCCATCGAAATTCCCCGACTGTTGAATCAAAGGGACAAAATAAACTGTTCCTCATCACAAAAACCTTGGTAAGTTAGGGACAATATTAGGCCATACTATGCTGTCTATAGGTTCAAAGGCGTAAATTCATAACTGCGCTCAGTTTCTCGATTAAGCTACACAAGAGTATATATAAAAATTTTAATGCCACATGGTGGAAACCCTGACCATTTCAATTATTCAGCAATACGTACGCTTCTTATTAAAACATGAAAATAAAAACTTCTTAATATTTTTTAACACACCTGCTCAGAAGCCTTTTTGTCGACACTGCAGTCAATGAAGCGAAACTTCGACACTTCAAGCAACTCAATTGGGGGTAAAGAGTTCTCAAAGAGGACGAGAAGAAAGTTAGGGACAACTGCAAAATATATTAATTTCAAAAAAGTTTACTGATCGACTACTGTCACTTCGCCACTTTCTCAAGTCACCGAGCTAAACAGAAAAAATTATTATTATTGTTGTAAACGGATTTCGGGAATGGTGGGTAGAGAAAACTTGCATGATTATGGTTGACGGCAAATAAAAAGATAACCGAACAAACTGAATAGCGTAGAACTTAGACTATCATACGAACTATAATTTTACAATGATTTTTTTTTGCAAACAGGGTTTTTACGATTTGAAATACTCAATATAGGATCTGAATTTCACAGCCAAAGGTTTATTATTAATAATATTTCATAAATTGTTAATGGAAAAATACGTCGATCGAAACATGACATTCAGACCCCAGCTGACTTGTCAGGGCCAAGAAGACGATGGCAATCCCGTTAGTAGAAACTATCAATAAACACGAGGAACATATGCGCCGATTAATATATGGAATTGGGATTTATTATTAAATTAGAATAAATTAGTCACCGTAAACCGTAAACACTTAAATTTTCACCTTCACGTTAACAATAGGCCAGCGCCGCGCTATGCCAGCCGTACCTTCTAGAGCCCGTTTAGTTCTTATTCTCTTACTGGCTCATAGTACCTAAATTGAGAAACGTTTTCTGTGGTCATCAAGTTAGGGAATTTTAACTAAGTTAGGGAACTAACTTAAATTAGGCAAAGCATTCAAATCTAAACTTGAAAATATTTTATCCCTTTCATATCTAGAATTGTGTGGAGTTTAAGCCTATTCTAGACGGAATAAAATGAGCGTTTATAGTTATTGTAACGACATTTTGAGAAATTAACTTCAGACATGCCTCTAATTTCCGTGTTTTAGATATCAAAATTAATTTTGAAAATCATATGTTTAATTTATGAACTGATAGCTTGTCAATAACAAATCTGGAATCATTCTGTAACATCGTTTACTAAATTTTTTCGAAATGTGTAACCTTGTGAAAACATAATTGCATCAAAATTTAAAAAGTAAAATCTAATATAACTAGACCAATTTTCAAGACGCCACCTTCACAGTTGATATTGCGAAATCAAAGATCAAAAAGCAAATGGTTCGTCGATGCCTTGAAAATAAACTTGATAAATTTACAGAAATTCATGCGAGAACCGCAAGATCGCTAATTACAGAACGGAAGTAAAAATCAATATAATTCCAAGCAAAACTATTTGGAGAGAACTCAGGATAAAAATCCTAATTAACAATCGTCCTATCGTTGTTTCAGTAGATGCCGACATTCAGTAGATGCCGGATAAATTTGCATCTGCCTATCAACACTAAACATTTATTTGCGTTGCCCTATAGTTATTCCTCACTATTTATAACATTCTCCATGAACCAATGGCCTCCCACATGTTTTAACTGATCCCCATTGTTTTAAATTGAACTGGTATTACTCGGATCAATTCTGATTATGCCATGCTTCACCCCGTTTAGCGTTTGGCAAGAAGCAATGGTATATGCGGTAGATCCTATCTTAGTTGCGATCTAAGAGGCAATTTACTGACATAAACTATAAGCGCCTGTATAGCCTCTATATATTTCCAGTGTCTTGCTATCAAAACACAAATGATTGATCTTTGATGAGTATTTTGCAGATTGTATGTTCCGACATCAATAACGAAATTTTTTATAAATTTCTTTCTATTTAAATCATTAACTAGTCACTTTTATTCGTAGATATCGCGCGCAGTTTCGTCTATAGTTACGTGCGTAAATAAAGTAATTCGTCGAAAAGGTTCCATTTGTACTTTTAGATCATTGATTTGATTTTTATATCATTAAACTTGTCGCTAACTTTAAGGTTTCCAGCAAGCAAGCATTATAAAAATGTATGTTATTGGGTTTCAACGATAAATCATTGTTTAAGGGTCATATATTTATTGGCCAATCGAGATAAACCACCCTACGTAATCCACGACATACTCATGAATTGTTCAATTCTTATAGTGTCTCAATTTCATTGTTTTTCTCTGAATCGAATTGATTTTTTCTGTTAGCCAAATTTCAATAGAAATACTAAATCAAAGATATCCAAAGTGTTATTATGTTAGAATTTTTTTTACCAGATTAACTTATAATCTAGAAGATTAAGATCGATGTTCCTGCATTATAATCAAGTCGGTATCTCACCGAGTGTTCTGTAATACCTCAGTCAAAAGAGTTCATTAGAGGGCAAACATGTCAGAATATATATTCTGAATATATATTCAGAATATTCATGAATCATGTCAGAATATAATTTTAATCCGGCAAGAAGTTGCCACAAACATTTTTTTATTGACAAAATATTGGATTTTCACAATGCTTTGCGAATATTCTGTGCCAAATTAAGCTCAGTATTCAACTTTCATAATTAATAAGGCAAGTCGTTACAAAAGAGCGAAATATGCTTTCATTTTTTATGGATTATAATGCGTCGAACGATTTAGAGCGGGAGCACTTGGCTTCCTGTCAAGCGTGGATCAAAGTCCAAAATTCGTTCCGTTGCTGGAACTGTTAGGTTTGACTACTGAAATAGTATTGAGCACAATCGTCCTTTTGAGCCTGTATTGATGCAATTACCAACGCAACGATACATAATCGTAATGATTACCTACTCAATATGCTACGATCAAAATGTAAATAGTTCGTTTTAAAATCAATGATATCAACGAAAGTTTCTTCCTCTAAAGTATGTTCCGTTTCATTCCTTCTTCGCATTTAGGTTAATTCCATTGAATTACATCTGTTTTAAATAGACTATGCTTTCGAAAGTCGTGTATCAATTGACAATGTGATTTTTCGAAAATGTTGCGGTGTCGCAATATCAGCTTATTTATTTTTTTGGTCTATTTAGAAGTATTGCACTGTTTTGGGGTCAACTTATACGGCAAAAATCAGGTCATTAGCATGCCAAGGTTATCCAGCTCATCTGACATCTGACTTGGTAAAGGATTTTCCAGCGGGTATATTTCACTGTGACGATTTTCCTGCGGGTATTCAAACGGCTGATTTTCGGATGGGTATTGTTCCAAAATATATGTTCCACGGTCTCCCCTTTCACGAACCTTTTCCAGATCATCGCGCTTGCGATTCTTCTTCGAAATAGATTCTACTTTACCTTCACTTGCGTGTTCACCTGTATGGTCCTGAATCGCTTCTACACCCTCGTTAAAGTCGTCGGTCGAGCCTTGCTTGTCCATTTCGTGGCAGTCAGCATGCGATAAATCATATTCATCATCATTGCTATCATCAGAGAACTTCTTTCTCAATTTTCTCGTGATCGTAGGGGATGTTTTCGTTGTTTGCTTATGATTCTGCCGGGCTTCTGATTCTGCTGGCCGTGCAGTGGACTTGGCTCGCCGTTTCCTCATCATGTCCCGCCAAATGAAGTTTTTCAAGATGCGGTCGCGGCTCACGATTCCAAGAAATGCCTGATGATCTCCGAAATTTTCTTGACTGTATGAGTTTGCGTAGAGACGCTTACCGAAGCGCATTGGTTCCCTGCTGAAGCCAAAAAAATCAATGAACTGGTGACAATAGAAGATTTAATTTACGGAGGAACGACAATTTCTCAGAAATATAAATGTAATGAGAATTGCAAAGTAAATCAAATAAACTGATAATGAATATATATAAATAAATAAATGTACATTAATAATAATGGACTGTCTATATTTTAGAAAAATTAATATATTTTACATCAACCTCAGTCTTTCATCGGACGCTGTCTGCTATCGTGATTCGCTGTAGGATCACCTGATAGCTGCGCACTGGGTGCAGAGTGTAGAACGTTTCTCAACGCTGCACGCAGTGCTGCACGATGCAGCGCCGACCAGGCTGCGGTGGGCTGCGCTTATGCAGCACAACAGCAAGAAGAGCAGCAGTGGAGTTGCTTTGCTGCCTGGGCAGTGGCCACCGAAAAAAACGCTAAACGATTTTAAAATTTCCATTGTGTAATTATTATATTTTTATTTAAATGTGTACTAGAGTCGTTCGTTCATCGAGGATTGCGCGTGTGGATCACAATCGTTCGTTAATTCTATTGGGATGCAAGATTAGTTCACAATAAGTTATATGAATTTCATACGCCTTGCAAGGGTCATATGTTCTACGAACACTTGCATGGACTCATTCACATTGAACTTTCGACTCAATTAACCCTCTACCGCCTGACATGATTAGCCGGAGCAATATTGTCACACAAGCCTACCCAAAAAGGATACGTTCTAGTGAGCGCAATATGACTTGCACTGATGGTTGCCGCCACGTACGACAACTTTAAAATGTTCTTTGTTGCGTACAAACGTCCTCAGGTTGCTACACTCAATAGTCTACGTATAATTTAAGTTGAATGTTATGTTCACGGAGAGTGACATATGGCGGTAGAGGGTTAAATATCTTGATTCTATAACGTCTCAATTAAATATCTCGGGCCGTTCGTCTCACTCACCACGACCACTTGATGGTCGCACTTACCTCGAAATTTCGACTCACTCACCTGTGATACCGGACTCGTAAACTCTTGTCTTAGGTCGCACTCTTCTCCTGGAAGCCATCTTGGAATCTTCCTGCATGAAAACGTTGTAGGTTTGAATAATAAGAATCTCTGGGTATTTTTATGGATTCAAACCTATGGATTATTAAACCCTTATACACTGAGAGAAATGGGCGGGTCTGGATGACCCACTTTGATGAGTCAACCGCGTCCGAAAATCGATGCACTTTTTTGACTCACTTGCCCCATTTGTGGGTCATACTGACCCATTAAATTTCAAGCATGACTCACTTGTGGCGTTAAATCGCTCCGACGCTCAGATGCTAACTACGTATCCATGCTACGGGTGGCGTCATAAGGGATTTGACGTCACAAGTGAGTCATGCCTGGAATTTAATGGGTCAGTATGACCCACAAATGGGGCAAGTGAGTCAAAAAAGTGCATCGATTTTCGGACGCGGTTGACTCATCAAAGTGGGTCATCCAGACCCGCCCATTTCTCTCAGTGTACTCATGGATTATTTAATCCGTGAGTATAAAAATCCATGAGTATGAGTAAGAATCCGCGAGTAAACACCTTCAGCTTGGGAGTACGACTACAAAGTTCGTGTCAAAACCACCAGAAATGGGTGTGTGTATAAAAATTTAATTGCTACAGCACGGATATGGGTTCCTATTATAACGTTTATTCGTACTCGAATTCATGCGTATATGTCTATTTATTTATGGTGGAGTTGAGAAAACAAAGTTTAGGTCAACACCGCAAGCTTGAGGCGCGACTACAAAATTTTATGAGCGATATTCGACGTTTGCGACGGAGTTTCTTTGATCTCGTGCGCGTCCGGGACATGTTTGTGACACGTCTTTCCCTGTAGTGGAGTGGGTGGGAGGAGGTTGGAGAAGAAGACGGGAGAAGGAATAAAATTGACGGAAGAAAGGTAAGGGGGCTACTGGGAGAAGCTGAAAAAAAAGTTTACCCGATATGAACATTTTGTCTTCATTTAAGGTACGGCTTTCTATGTTTATTTGCTTTCAAATTCTGGACGAACTTGTGATTTGAACAGACTATAATGATATTAGTTTTGCCAGCAATGATGCTTTGGAAATGTATGCGATTTTTCCCTCCGCCGTACATATCCGGATTTATAAAGCACGCAATGCATCATAAATGCACGCATATGAGATTGATGATAAAAAACGAATACTATTACTTTTACTGAAGAAATTTTTAATAAATTGCGCCTGTTAGGGACTTCGAGCCGTGACGTTGCATCACGCTTGAGATTGGCCTAAGTGTTTTTTTATTTTAATATTCACCAGAGAAAAATAGAGCTAGAAATTGATACTTTTCTCCCAAGGATTTATTATAAGTTCACATATATGTAATACTTGACTTAACCATAGATAAAAGGGATCCTCATTACATTTGACTTATCCACTACTATAGGAGTGTATGAGTGACGCACATAACACTTGACTCACCAAAGACTAGGATAACACATTTAACACTTGACTTATCCATGATTAGTAGTGATGCATCGACAATTGACTCACCTATTAATATTATTTATACGCATAAGACTAGACTCACTAATAACTATAGGAGTGACACACACAGCACCTAACTCGCTCATGACTGTGAGCGATACATATGACATTCCCTATTTTCTAAAATTCACCTGATTCATGAAAAAAATTGACTCGTGACTCACCCCCTGACTCCTGACTTACCCCCTGACTCGTGACTCACCCCCTGACTCGTGACTCACCCCTCCTGACTCGTGACTCACCCCTGACTCGTGACTCACCCTCCTGACTCGTGACTCACCCTCCTGACTCGTGACTCACCCCTGACTCGTGACTCACCCCCTGACTCGTGACTCACCCTCTGACTCGTGACTCGCCCTGACTCGTGACTCACCCCTGACTCGTGACTCACCCCCTGACTCATGACTCACCCCCTGACTCATGACTCACTCCCTGATTCAGTGACTCACCCCCTGACTCATGACTCACCCCTGACTCAGTGTCTCACGTGCCACGGTCACCGCAGAAGATGGCAGAGTGTGACGCGCTGCGGCCGACGGCGCTTCTTAAGCCAGCCGCTGGCGGGAAAAATACCGCGGCCATCTTTGATCTCCCACAACACCCCTCCCCTCTCCCCCTGAAATGATTTGGGTGTTGTATGTGTTATGGGTGTTGTATGTGTTTTGGGTGTTGTATGTGTTTTTTGGGTGCTGTATGTGTTTTAGGGTGTATATTGATTTTGGGTGTTGTATGTGTTTTGGGTGTTTTATGTCTTTTGGGTCGTGTATGTGTTTTGGGTGTTTTATGTCTTTTGGGTGTTGTATGTGTTTTGGGAGTTGTGTGTGTTTTTTGGGTGCTGTATGTGTTTTGTGGGGTATATGTATCTTGGGTGTTGTTTGTGTTTTGGGTGTTGTATGTGTTTTGGGTGTTGTATGTGTTTTGGTGTTGTATGTGTTTTGGGTGTTGTATGTGTTTTGGGTGTTGTATGTGTTTTGGGTGTTGTATGTGTTTTGAGTGTTGTATGTGTTTTGGGTGTTGTGTGTGTTTTGGGTGTTGTATGTGTTTTGGCTTTTGTATGTTTTATGGGTGTTGTATGTGTTTTGGGTGTTATATGTGTTATGGGTGTTGTAAGTGTTTTGGGTGTTGTAAGTTTTGGATGTTGCATGTGATAGAAATGTTGAGCGTATTGCGAGTGTTCTGTGTGTTTAATTTCACGTGTTGTAAGCACGAATAAACGTTATGCAAAACGGCCAAATTTGAATTACCATGACTGACTGAATGAGCCAAGTAAATATGTCTGAAATTCTACGGATATTAATTTCTCAGAGTAATTTTTGACTGTGATTATTCATACTGAGCACCAACAAATTCTTGTGAAGAACATCGCAAGATGAATATAGACTTAAAATACACATTCCTAATTTTTTGCGTATCGTCAAATACTTTTCTCAACCGGGTTCGTCAGTTAAGCAAAAACTTGCTCCCTTCGCTTCTCAGAATTTCCGAAACCTTGACAGGAAATTGGCGTCTGGTGTGCACCAAAACTCCTGCAATTTGTTCTCACTCAAGGAAGATTGCATTGGTTATGCGATTGACTGAAAATAGGTTGCATTTTATCTAAATATTATCAATAAACTTAACTGAACTGAAACTTTACGGCTTCTGTATGATTAATTAAACCGCGGTTGATGAAAATTGAACACAGAACAATTTTTGTTCAGCTTCTGTTCAGCTTCTTAGACAGCTTTGATTTGTCAGACAAGGCAACGTTTAACCTCAATGGTGAAGTGAAAAAAAATTCAGTAGGACTTCAGGAATATTTGCCTAAAATCTGAAATCGAGAAATAATTTATAACAAATTTCATTGTATCAAAATGGTTCATTGGTTTATAATTATCGTTGAGCATTGATAATTTAGTAAATGTTTGAGATTAGGAAAGGAGCCATGATGGTCGCTATAGTCACTGTAAGTCAAGACATAACACATCACAAGTTACATGAGGAGTAAAGTTACTATGACGCGAACGCCATGCGCCTACCCCCGTCTCCGTACCACGCACCCAAAATAAGAAAAATTTAGCTCTATGATGGACAAGGAACATTTGAAGTAAGAGAGCCGGACCTAAGTGACAATGACATAATTATATGTAAAATATCGTAGTAACGAGAAATATTTAATCAGTCGTTGTTTTTTAGGAAATGATGAGCAAAATTTGCTTCTTATTTTGTGAGACCAACGGTCTATTGCTGTATGGCGAACAACTAAACTAAAGTTTACGGACAACATCGCCAAGGAATAATAGGAATAACGTCTGTCCGAAATGAACGAAGTGTAATACCAAACGAATAGTGAATGAGTATTTAACTTTCAATCAATATTATTTCCTATACTGTCTAGATAGATTGTAGAAATCCGCTGACTATAAAAATGTAAGCTCCTCTTTACTCTCCTCCATTTTTGAAGTGTCCCTAAGAAATTAGCTAGGCATACATTGTGTGCACTGTGCAGCTAGATTTAGGTAACGTTTGACGGACAGAAATTTTTTTCAATAGTCATTTTTAGGATTGATATCTCAACTAAGGTGAGACTCCAAGAAAGTTTCCTTTCAATTCGAAGGTGAACACGGGCGAATTCCAAATAGATAGTTAAATTTCAGGAGTATTTCCCGCAGACTTAACCATGATCAATCCCAGCACAGGCAATAGCAGTAATCCTCGCAGGGAAGCACAATTGCCAACAGCACTAATCAAGTAGGGAAGTGCAAGGGCACTGAATGACACCTAGGATGACACTATCGCCAACTCTTGCAGTTACGGTCGCTATGTGGTCTCGAAAAGTGGTCTTGAATCACCATCACTACGAGATCGCAACCGAGTTGCTGCTCCAAAATTATTGTGCCAGTTGTTTAATTACAATTCTTCCGCCAGCTTTGTACCTCAGTGCTTTAATCTCTTAAAAAACACCCCACGTATACAAAAGTATGTCATAAGCAGTTGAAAAGTTTGATATTACACTGTAAGCAAATAGGTTAAAATTTTTTTTTCTTAAATCATTCAAACATTCATTCTCCTAATTGTTACCTTCAATTTAAAATAAAAATCAGAAAACTAATTTTTGAAGTGGCATACGATTTTCGGAGTGGGCGAAAAACATTTCCTGCAAACATTTCGTGAAGATAATCACGATAGAAACAAATTATACAGAAGTTCCACGACGACAAAACATTTGACTCCGGGCACATTTGTCAAAGTACTCGGAGGCAATTCATAGGTTATTTTTGGCTCATAAATTTGGACAGGACAATTGTGAGAACGCACTATGTAGATTATATAAATTTTTAGTATGTTTTCTTCGTGACTCAAAAATAGACTTTCAAACCATAAAGAAACTGAGAGCTTAAGGTTGATTTTGGATTCGTATGCATTCAAAAGACACAGGATTCACAAATTAAGCTATAATTAAGCATAAGGGAAATGATAACTATGCACGATTGCACGTACACGTCTCAAAAACGGTTCAGCACTCAAGAACTCATGTATTGTCAGGAACATAAAGAATACAAGGAAGCGAGCGGTATAATTTATTCCCAGCAACGCCAGAGAGTGCATGATGCCATCGACTGATCGGTGTCCATGAGAACACTTTAAATATATTGATCCAAAAATTTTAATGTGGGCTTCCTTTTCTTTCTTTACAGATAAAAATTGTATTTTAAATATAAATAATTAATAAACATGACTTAAAATTTTTAACTATATAAAATTCAAGCAATTTTGTCTCGCACATATCGAGTAAATGACTCGAAAATTCTTATCTACATTTTATTCAATGAATAATTTTCAGTAATTTGATTGAGATAGCTTTTCGGTTGTTTGCATAGTGTTGGAATAACCTACTCGTGGACGTTATGAATGTGGATTGGTTCCCGTTCCGAATAAGAAATTAGAGAGGATCTAGACTCCTGATTTTGAAAAGTCCATTTCGTCGTCTGTTGTGAGCTGTTTCGCCTTTAGACATTATTTCCTTTGAATGCTTTTCGTAGATCCTTTCAGCAGCGAATGCAATGAGCGAGAGCAATAAGCCGAATGCCAATATGATGAAGGGTCCTTGAAGATGCTCAATCCGCAGTATTTCCCACTCCGAAGCCTGAGAAAGACAGATTTTCGGTATTACAGAATTTTATGAAAATAAATACATATAAAAATTAATTAGCATTGATCCGGAAGTATCGAAGATGAAGTCTACTACTAACGATCTAAATCACATTAGCGAATTTTAAAGCAGCGTTTTTCGATGGGATGCAACGCAGCAGCGATAATTTTTAAACAGAAATATTACACATTTTCTTCAGTTTTCTTTTTCTTCTCCAATGAATTTCAGATCCGAGAAAAAAATGCTCAAACACTCACTGCAAGTATTTAATTGATACTTTGTCGTATTGCAATCTTCATGTGAATATTCATAAATGAGAGATCAATTCCATCAAACTGAAGATGCTAACTTGTGCGAACTACACAATTTATCAAATAATTTAGTTGATGAATAATAACGATTAGAAACTAAAATGCATTCATGCCCAAAGTTTTCATGAAATAATATACATTGAATATAGACGTTACCTGATGAATATACTACCTTAAGTTTAATGAGGGAATAATATGCACGGAAACTAGACATCACCGGATGAATACAAAATTCAACTCAATTAGAACAAAAATTTGTAGTATTAAGCATGTAAGATATTCACCGTTTCCTGGTCATGAGGCTCAACCATGTGCTTCCTGTAGAGCTTCTGGACGATGCCCGACTCCACGAACCTCTGGAGGGCGTTAGATATGGCGATCGTGTAGGCCGTGTTCTTAGGAAGGATCCAAGTGAGGTAGCCAGGAAGAACCTGTTGGTACAAGACGTACCAGCATCCGCAATGAATATATTTAGGGTGGACTTATGCTCGCCCAATAAATGTGAAAAATGATGAGTAACTGATTCAGATATGGCGATCGTGTAGGCCGTGTTCTTAGGTAGGATCCAAGTGAGGTAGCCAGGAAGAACCTGTTGGTACAAGACGCACCAGCATCCGCAAGGAATATATTTAGGTTGGACTTACGCTTGCCCGATAAACGTGAACTATGAGGAACTGATTGCAAAGCCTGATTAATAAACTTCTAATAAAGTTGTTACTGATGGATGAATGCCAAGTGAAATTATTACTGTTGGGTACATCAAAGATGAATGATAAACGATAGGCTGATAATTACACTGGAAGTTTTTGATTTACCTGAGCCGGATAGAATGATTTTCTTATTTTTTACGTGCATTAATTTTTACAAATTCAGAGATCCATTTTATTTCAGAAATGTTAAGAAGTACGTATTTAAGTAAAAGCAATTCCAGTCATTCCACTGAGCCTGAAGCAGAAGAACCCAAACGTCGTTATTTTATTGCCTCGCGAATGATGCTGCATAACTCGACGTGCCAGACTCACCATCTTGCACATTAAATTGGAAGATGTGACGTCTCAAACTCATCGTTAATAAAATTAAAAGATCCGACGCCTAAGACGGACTCATCGTTTCATACACGAAATTGAAAGACTAGACAGCTCGAGCAGATGTCTTGCATTCAAGAAAGGGCACGACGTTGCAAACTTGACGTTTCGAATAAGTATTCGAAGAAATCTACGCTTCAGACTCACAGTCTCACGCTTGAAATCAAGATGTCGACGTTACAGGCCCCCTGTTTTGCGCATTAGAAAAGACCTCGCTATTATGTACTCCCGTTAATCTACCGCGGAGCCACCGAAAGGCAAAATTGTTGTGTTGGTACCCGCATAAATTCGGCTCAGACTCACCATATGAAGCTTATGGACTCTGTGGATCACACTCACCTTCTCGCGCATGAAGTAGGTAGACTCGACCATGTTGGATTCATATCGTACCAGATAAAGGTACGAGTAGATGTCCACTAGTGCATGTGTATCAGCAAGGACTTTGGGAAAGGCGTATTTGGTAAACGAGTTGTACTCGTACGGGAATATGTCAAATCTGTTGCCAAGAGTCCTGAGGGACGGGTCTTCCGATATCCGTAGCGCTCCTGGTAAGAAGCTTCCATAGTCTTGCATGAGCGGCCTGATCGAGTATTAAGAAATGTTCTGAGCGCTGTTACTCAGCAATATTAATGCAAAATGTTTGACAATTTGGTTGGCATATCTATGCTTGAGTGACGATAATGGCATTTCAAGTTACTAAATAAGTAGGGTAACATGGGGCAGCGAGCCCACTGCGGGTCATGGGCCCATAGCGGGTTTCTCGCTATGTATGGCATATATTGGTCCGTGTTCTCTACCGCCGGTCGACAGTTTCACTGGGATGAAGTGTACGGACTTACGTTTTGCTAAGTGTTTGCGTTATTAAGTTATTTGTGAATAACTGTTTTAGCCCAGATAAAAATTTTTTAGCTGCTAAATAAAACTGTTTTCGATTACTGTAGATGAAGCTTATGAAATACCTGTGAATTATATTTTGAAAGTAATATTCATAGGGATAATTTTGAGATCAAGTTTAGACTATTAGCTTCTAAAATAAAATGTTGACACGATATAAATTGAAATGATACCTAGTGGGGCAACGGGCCCACGCGTGTCACGGGGCAAAGCGCCCATGGCGAAGTCTTGTGTTATACATCATTAAATTTGTCTCAATGACCTTTTCTAAACTATGACTAGCTTTTTGAATTACAAATTACACTTCATCGTGTTTCATTAAAAATTGAATAACTCTATAGGCGTCTAATTCACATCATACATTCCTCATTAGTAGTACCTTTAAACAAAACAAAGAACCACCTCGTATCAATTAAAACTTCATCAAAAATTTAGTTTAAAAAGGGGGGGGGGCGCTGCCCCATGTTGCCCTACAAACTTGATGACCGTAAGCCCTAGACGAAAAAGTCACAGTTACTTGTGATTCTCAGCATCTTTAGTCATGGATATAATCTTGTTATATAGCTTTACCTCATTAATTCAAAACCGCTTGTTTTAGAATAGCATGTCTATGTGGACAATATGAGGAGTTATGATAGTCAATCTTTAGGGAACCTTGTCAATCTTTAGGGAACCTTGCAACATTTTCGAGAAGACGTTGACAACAAACAAAGTTGCACGATAATAATGCATGAAAGGGGAATCCAAAACAGCTTTTAAAATATTTGTCAATTGCACAAATCACAGCTGAGATGCTTTAATCCCTATACTTTAATGCTTATATTCACAATTTCAAAGAAAAAATACCTCAAATTAGAAGCAGCAAGTTCGTCGACGGTCTGGATCTTAGACCGAGTTACAGGAACAGTGAGGAAGGCCACAAGGTTGGAAGTGTAGGCCAAAGACAGCACGAAGACCGCCAACCGCCAGCACAACATCCACAGCATCACCCAAGTCTTGCGTATAGTGTCACGGTAGTGAACACGAATCACTGCTGCCAAAACCTGGCATATCAAAAGAAGCTATTTGATGTCCGAAAAAGTAATAAATGCGATTTAGAAAAAATTAAACCTTTGAAGCCTAAATTCAAGTCATTTCACGGAGGACCTTCAACGACGTTTTATGTTAATAAAAATGGAAATAAGACTGCCAAGATTGCGATTCAATGATTTTTTTGTGAGTTTTTGTCTCTGATTCTTTGCCTTGGACAAGGTAGGACATAATGATTCTTAGTGGTAATTTTTTTGTGAATTAAATTATTTTTAAAACATTAAAATCGAATTTCCTATCAATCATATGTGGCGTCAAGCTAACGACACTTCGAAGCGCGAACTTTGATTTAATTGGCTTTCATCAGAGTTAATGAGCGATTACAGTAGGAGGTTAAATTAAATTTTAGAACAATTGATCCAATGCGGATATTTTTTTTATCACGGAAAATGGTTTATCATTTAGTCTCTAACGAAAAACCATTCGCCAAGCTGTTACTAATTTTAAGAATGATATCTTCTGAAAAAATTACCAATTCTATTGGAAAGCATATGAACGGTGGTTTCACCGGAGTTAAGACATCTATTATTTTATCATGGTAACCAAACTCAATCAAATAATGCCACGGAATTTAATGCTTCATTGCAATTTAATGATTAAATATAAAAAAGCATAATTATATTGAAATTTCTGCAATTCCATAACGGACATAATAACATAATTCAGTAAGAAAAACCATTGTTTTCAAAAAGTAGCAAAAATTTTTACATAATTCAGTCACTGTAATAGGTTTCAGAAACTGCGATGCTTAATTTAAAAATTGATATATCGTCATGTACTGCTGCTTACCATCAAAACTGATGAATCAGATTTTCGACCTTCTTTTGTGATGAATAAAACAGCGGTAACCAAAACGATGACGATGGCTGTGGTGAATATGAAGAGTATCCACACAGATGTCGAGAACGGGTAGTACAGCCCCCGCCACGCAGGCAGGGGAGGAGGTTTGCGAAGAACGAAGCCAAATCCCTCATTAAAGTATGGGTAGGTGGTGTCAAAATCGCTGTACCTTTCTTCAGTGAGGAGAAAGTAGTTTATAGTTAAGTGCTTGCCGTTGTACATGAGGTCAGCAAACATTCCGTTCCAGGTTCCGTTCACTTTGGATCCCCAGCGACCATCAGCAGTTTTCAGCTGGACATTGTAGGAGAATCCATACTTCTGGGCGATGATGGAAAGGAGGTCGAGAGAGACACCTTCGCATTCAGTTTTCCCAGGGTAAAGGTGAATAAATGGCTTGTCGTCACACCAAGTAGCTAAACTCATTACTCCCCCAGCCAAGTCATAATGCACATTCCCGAATAACTGAGCCTTGTTCGCGAAATTTTGTGGCGTGTAAGTCCCAAGTCGTATTTTGGTAGCGCTCTCAGCCCCTTTTCCAGGAATTATGTGTCGCATTTGATAAACGTCAAAACGTCCCTCATCCGCACCCAAATGTTCTATCGACGTAACTAATAATGATCTCTGAATCAACTTGTGCCTAAATATATTGAGTGAAGAAACTTCTGACTCGACTCCTAGAAGTATGAAGTTCTCGGGATCCCAAACCATAGACGACGCTTCAATATCTAAGAAGGGCTTAGGGTCACGATGATACAATAGAATTACAATTAAACTTGAGCCCCGAAGATAGTTCTTATTGATGGTCATTCGAACGTCTCGTAGATTTTCCAGTGAAATCAAGATGGACGAATTCAACGAATCCGATGCCCATCTTGACACATCGTCCAAGTTAACAAAGTTTCTAACTTCCCGATCATAGAGAAAAATTATATTTTCATTTGACAGCGTCTTGGTAATCAAGTTTTCTAAAATCGTTGCATATGCCGGTAAAGTCTCGTCAAACTCTAAATTAACTCGAAATTTTGCCTGAACCAAATATACACTTACTACTATGAGCCACCAAGAGCTCCTGAGATGCGCCGCCCTCATGGTGCCATTGCCTGGCGGGTATTAAAATCTTTACTTTTCCCATGTCTAAGGTTTTGTCAAATGACTTATTAAACTCGGCTCATTCCACGATAGAAATTGAATCTTGATTGCTGAAAGTCAGAAGTCCATTACTTCTTATAAATTATAAATCATCTAACCACTCCGGAGCAACAATTGAAAGTTCAATTTCTTCAATAATATATTCTAGTTGTAATGCATTCTGATGGAAGTGATTCATCAGTTTCGCTGCTGCTACTAGCATCACACGTGCAAGCTTACCAAAGCTGTGTAAGACTGACATTCAAGACTTGAATTTGTTATGATTTTGTTACTTATTTAATCTTCTAATTACTCGACACTCGACCTTCTAATTACCATCGCAATACACATACCCGGATGCGAGCAAGTTTTTTACATTTTATGACTTGGGCAACAACGTAGTTTTTTCGCAAGTAGACCGCGCTACAGATTAATAGTTGTCACATATCAAAAAGAACATAGAGTTTTGGTGAGCCATACTTAATTATGTCATCAGATCTGCAATTGTTGCTCGACGATTTTGGATGTAGTTCAGAATACAGAAGACTGGTTATGTCAATCGAAAATAACATTGTATTTCAAATTTTAAAATTATGAATGCGGTCAATCTACAACTTATAAATTAAATATTACTAACTAATAATACATGTTTTGGGTGAGCATATCAAAAACCTAAACAAAAAATCTGATATAATAACTGTGAATAATTTTCGCACATTTTTGAATTGAGCTAATTTGAAAAGCGTTTGAATTTCCCAGTCATAAGTGCTCAATCTAACAGCGTTGTAACACATCCATGCGACAACATTTCATCTCGCTTCGAGTCACCGACATGTGGAACAGCCTCCCTGATAGCATCGTTGACGCTCCGAGTATGAACGCCTTCAAGAACAGACTAGACGAAGCTATGCAGGAGCATATGTTCAGTCTTAAAATGCCTAGCAAATTACGGGCCAGGCAATAAGTCCAGCAGCTATCTCAAACAATCGTTAGTTATGGAAAGATCGGATTCAAAAGGCCGGATATCTTGTGAATAAAGTCATGAAAAGTACAAGAATCAGCAACAGGCCATGGGCCTATTTCTTCATTGCCGACAATTATATTCTATGATATCATTAAACCTATGACTGCGATATTAATCGCGGAAAAATACATTCATACGTTCTTAAAAAATAATTCATTGAAGCGGAAACACGAGTACATTGCACGGACTGAATAAAATGTTTGATGCTATTTATTATAAATGCCGAACAAAATAATATATAATTCATGTCAGAAGTTGAAGCACGATAGTAATTGGTTGTAGAAAATCACCATTGTCAATAAATTAAGTTAAGGGGTAAATTTTATGAAGGAACTTCAGGAATAAGTTAATTAGAGACCTAATTGTGAAAGTCGTAACAATAAATATAGAAGTATACAAAAACATTCGCGATCAAAATTTAATGATGCTGCGGAGCAAATTACCTAGAAAGCGGCTTGATTCCAAATTCACCGAATCCTAGCTACTCCTAAATAAACAGAAATAATTCAGTGGCAGTTCGTTTCTGTATTTCTATGGACAATCGACTAAAGCTTTGTTCTTTCTACTTTTGCCATAAACCGTAAATAGAAATCTATATCATGAGAACGATGGATCCATAAACCATAAATAGATATCTATATCATGAGAACGATGGATAAGAACACAGCAAGCACGCAATCCAGAGATTATTATTACGTTATCACTGCCGACAACACGTAAGAGCCAAGTATCTATTGCTCATCACTGACACTAAACGTGACTGAACATTTCTTCTTACATGCATTGCGCTGAGTATTACGATGAAGAAGAAGAAAGGAGACTGGTGATTCGTCAAATTTCAGGCTTCTACTGACGCGAGGCCACTGATTTTTTGGAGCTCCGCAGAACAAAAGATGCGCCTTCGCAAATATGTAAAAATTTCTACCAGCATCGGTAGTGACTGTAGCATTATACCAATGGTGAACGGCCACATCAATGTGAATCTAGAATCAGCGTCCTCTAACATTACAATCATCAGGGCGGTTACATGAATTCGGAGTATAATGTAAATTTCCCAATACAGGGTTTACTTAATCCTGCATAACCCTCTATAAATTGTTCAATAGAACAGCGTTTCCATGGTAAGTTAAGTTATACAACTTTTCTGAATAAGTAAATTTTATCATTCACGCAGTGTGATTTCATGATTTGTATATTTAAACAATCAAGCCACAAAAAGATTTTCAATTTTGAACGTATTTTTCCCTTGCTTCACACGTCGGGCCGTGAGCAGCTCGAGCAGCAGGCACAAAGTTGCCACCCCGTACAGACAGAGGCAGAGGATAAAGGCGGCAGAGAGATGGGGCATGGACAGCGCTTGTAAATCGTCTTCCTGCGTAAAGATTCGGACAAATTGACAAGTCAATGCAGCTAACCTAAAGGAAAACTCAAGAGAAATTGCCCCAAATGTGTTGGAACTTGACCAGAAAACTTGATGCTCTACGGAACAATTTACTCTATGGAACAAAATACTACCCTAGGTCATCGTTCGACTTATCCGATGATATAGAATAGAATAGAAGTGTGGGCACTGAAGAAATAGGCCCATGGCCTGTTGCCGATTCTTGAATTTTTCGTGAGTTGATTCACAAGAGATCCGGAATGATACAATTTAATTGTTCTCGATACATCTGTGGTAAATTAATATTCAATTGTGATTGAAGGTGTCTTAACGACAGTTTATAACACTAATAATTAGCTAGTTTTATTTTAACCGCGTAACCTCTCTGTTTGAAAATTTGCTTTTACTTAATGTTACACTACAGACACTTCCACTCTATGAAAACACGTTCACGAATTAATTCTTAATTTATATCTTGTCAATTATACTATCCCAGACTAGCCATTCTAATTCTATTGCCAGAAACCACCCTTACAATTTATTGTGATTTCATCGTGAATTTTAATCATAATTATTTCAATCATTCAACTTCAATCTTGGTTTGAAATTTGCTCCTTAGCTAACCTTGTCAGGAGGGATCTCCTTCAGCATGTGTTTATCGTACAGCTTGCGTATGAAGCCTGCGTGTACAAGGTGCTGCAGGTTCTCCGATAGCAGTTCAGTTTGTGGCGTGTTCTTCGGTAGGTAGTATACCACAAAGCTGGGGTACAACTGTGTGCCAGAAAACAGGGACAATACATTTATTCATCATGACGCTTATTCAGCCGAATTACTACGAATTCATTTTTAATGCCAATCGGGGTTTAAGGCCTGGTAATGTGAGTTGATGAATTGTTGTCCGTTAAAAAAATTCAACTGAAATAAATATCTCATTTGATTGCGGATTGGAATCATTTTAAGCTCAAATCACAGGTCTTATTGAAGGAAGAACGTTGAAATGTCAAGTTGATATTGAAAATGAAAGTAATGCTCGAGTCAGAACTCTTACCACTTCTTGCATGAAGTAGGTATATGGCGTGATGTTGTAGTAATCCCTCACGTAATAGTTGTACGATTGCCCATTAATAAGAGCATGGGTGCCACCTGCTACCTTACCGCGCACCATAACGCTTTCTTCATTGTGTGAAAACAATTCTAATCGAGCTCCAATTTTCGCCAAACTTTGGTCCTGGGAGTTGCGCAGCGCATCCGGCACAAAGTTTCCGTAGTCCTTCATAGACGCTCTGAAAAAATTTGCAAAGGGGAAGTTCTGTCTTTTCCTCTCATTTCGTTTTCTTAGTAAGCAAGGCCTAACAATTAAAGATAGGGTGTCGTGTCAAATTCATCTTCTAATGTTATGATCAGCTTCACAATATTGGTTGCCAAATTCCAGAACCAACCATGATAATTTCGTTCACTTATTATAGTTTTCAATAAGTTTTATCTACGTGACGGCCAGCTGGCTGATAATTTATGTTAAAAGGGAAAGGAAACAATCAGGACCTGCGAGGCCTTCAACAGAAGTGCTCGTTAAGGGAAGATTTATACGAAGGTTAAAAAAACGATTAATGTCACATTGACTTAACAGCTGTTGGGATTAACTTGACGTGAATAGTATTAGCAGAGGTCAGCACCAACCATCAGACATTTAGTCGTCTTTAAAATAGTTTGAAATCAGATGAGTGAGTACTTGTATTCACGTTTGGGAGAAACAAATTAGCGTTACTTACATTATTTTCGAGTCGGCTAGTTCGTTGATGGTTTCAATGCGTTTTGTAGGCACGGTGATGGTGAGGAAAGCCACAAGGTTGCTTGTGTATGCCATACAGAGTACGAAGCACATAAACCACCATGGAAGCATCCACACGTGCATCCACACACCATGCACCTCGCTGCTGTAGCCTTGGTTTGACAAACTGGCCATCAACTGATGATAATCAAAGAGGAAATTTTTTTAATTATGATAAAGCGAGGAAAGCAGACTAGTTATAGTCGAATTATATATGTTAGGGTAAGGATAACTTGATTACAATGATCTTCGTGAGCTCACGGTTGTGGGTTGAGTGACACTCGTTCTATTTCATGATTGTTACAATTTTCAAGGCAACAAATACCGTTTGGTGTGAGGGCTATGTGGCAGAAACTGAACCATACCTTAGAAATCTATGTGTTATTGTTTTGGCTTTCCACCCATATCAGTTTATCTCTTTTTGATTTAGATTATTTTTTTCTTTAAATTACAGCCAAAATGATTTTTCAAAAAAATAGAGGGAGAATTCCTGAGAGATTTGCGAAACTATTTCAATTAATAATAATTCAAATCCAGGGGAATGCATCAACTTACTTGCATGAACCCTATGTGGTGAGGCTTGTAGGGTTGCATGATGGACATAGCAATAGTGAAGAGAGCAACAACCACTATAGCCATAATTAAGATGTACACCCAAACTCTGGTAGTGAATGGGTACAGCACTCCTCGCCACTTTGGTAATGGATCTGGGATCTTGAGTATGAAGCTAAAACCTTCACTGAAGTACGGATACGTGCTGTCGAATTCAACATTTCTGTCCCATGTGAGTTCAATATTATTGATGATTATTGATTTGTTGTGGTATGCCAAGTCTGCGAACATTCCGGTCCAAGAACCGTTAGTTTTGGACCCCCAGCGACAATCGGCTGTTCTCATCTGCCACGTATACGTGAAGTTGAGTTTCGCAGCCAAGATGTCTAGGATGTCAAAGGCAGCTCCAGGGCACGTGTTGTTTGGTCCAGGGTACAGGAAAGGAAAATCGGTGCACGATGTTGCCAACGCAATCTTAGCTCCTCCGAAGTTGTCAATTTCCCGTCGCGATCGATTGAATTTATGTTGAAAAGCGTTAGAATTCCACCTTCCGACTAATCGAAGTGCGGCCTCACCCGTCCCACTGGAGTTGGAAAATGTTTGGTGCACATTATACACCAAGAATGTATATTGTGAAACACTCGGTTTGATCATAATGATAAACCTTGATCTACGTACTACGTTGTGATTAGCAATGGCACTGTGATCAAGTTTTTCATTCAAAGAGAAGAGTACAAGCAGTTCTGGGTTCCATTTCCATGAATTAGAAAGCAGATTGAAAAATTCAGATGGATAATTGAAGAAAACCACAATTACGTTCATAAAACCTCCTCGGATGAATTCCAGTGGAATGTATTCATCATTGGTGTACTCATCCCAATAATATAGAGTCCGTATGGAAGACGCATTGGCTAGTGTCCAATCTAGAACTTCTGAAAAGCTTTCATTAAACTTTAGAAACGGGTCTAGAATCAGTAGCAAATTTTCACCCGAAAAAGTTTCCCAAAGTAATTCACCAAGAACCGATTTGATACTGTCGAATTTTTTTTCATGGTATGGTGTATTTTCAATAAATTTTAACTGATCATTGTCGCTCATGCTAGTATGAGTAAACATAATCAACAATCCTATAATTCGTCCACACCACATTGTTCATTTTCTCCGTCGATCATGAATTATCTCACATGTTGATCTCAACATAACACAGAAGACTACGTCACTGGCCGTACACTGGCTTGTAGTGTTCATACCAGTGGGAAATCGTCGACATTTATCATATTTGATAAGTCTTCTGTGATATCACTAGTACTGACACGCGTCGAACACTGCCCTACCCTCATGATGGTATCGTTGATAATGAGATCCAACAAGTCGATCTGCGAAGCAGCTTAGCATTGTATCATCTTTGATGCAACTTTTGTGGAAATCGATGCAAAAATGTCTGGCCATAAATTCCGTCGTCTCAAGTCAGTTAAATATTTCAGTGATCCTCATCGATCGATTTAGGAGAGAAAATTCACGTAGCTTTAACAAATAAAGAAAGGTCTTCTTACGAACACTAACAGGTCATTGTCCTGGTGAACTGAGGATCATGGTGACGTTCCTTCCTTTCTTTTCTAAATCCACTTTCATTCCTTTTTCTAAAATAACACATTTTTCACTATTTTTAGCACATTTTCTCATTTATAAAAAAAAGGCGCTATTGTGCTCGTAGTCCGTCCGTCTGTCTGTCCGTGACTTCACGTTTTCGTCAATTTTTAGAAAATGCGCTCTCTGTCACTCACTGCAGTGAGTACTGCGGTATATATTTTACATATTGACATAAAATTGACGTTAAAATAATAAAAAAAATAAATAAATGATAGAATAATAAAAAAAATAATAACAAATAAAAAAATAAAATCCCATTTCGGTTGCTTTGGATAAAACTTTGAAAATTGTTGCTCAAATTGCGAGCAGGGCAATTATTAGCAAGGTAGGATTCAAGGCAAAAATTTCAATCGTGTGAGTAGGAATATAGATACGTAGCTTTAGGAAAACAAATCAATCATGAATTTATTTACCACAATTATTTGCTATGGTTCACATAGATCAACGATAAATATTTATGTTTTTCAGAAAAGTTTTTTAGTATATTCTGTCAATCAATTTCATCATGTTCACTTAATGAAGGCGCTTGATTGGTTATCCTTCTTTGATAATCGTTATGGACCACTGTTCACGATTAAAAAAAAAGACTATTAAACTCTCATGATCGTCAGGGCAGCAACATGTTCGAGATTTATGTTCAAGATTTATACGTAGTTAAGCGAATGCATTGCTCTAGTTAAGTATGAAATTAAGAAAAGTATAGGGTATTTCGATGATGAGTGTCCGTTACAGACACAAAGAAGTATTAAACTCAACCTATTAAATTTTTTGCAAATAAATACTAACGCAACTTGAAAGCTTAGTATATGAGTCGCTTACCATAGTCATTCTCCAGCTTTCTAAATAATGTGCATGCTGATATATTGATATCCTCTGTTCAAGAACCAGGAGGCGTCATTGAGCTATCAAATTTTGACAGAGGACAAAGAAGACTCGCGCCATTGAAGAAGAAAAAATGCAACAAAGAAACCTACTGTCCCCTATTGGAAAGGAATAGAATTTTCTTTATCCGCAGTAGAATATATGTTTTGTTCGGTTTGTTTTCTATATAATATTTCGGTTTGTTTTTATTCGCGATCCTCAACCATCTTGTTCGCTGTTAATAAATATTTCATCCATCTTTGTTTGTTGTGTTCGTTATAGACAATAATGAATGAACGGCAAAATAATGCATAATTTGCACTGACACATAAAAACCTAATTATAGTCGTAGGATTTATTTTTTTTCTTTATGAGCTCATGTTCCGATTACTGCAGCGACTAGAACAATCGTTTATCAATGCTGCTCCCATAGTTTTTTTTGCAGCCTGCCAAGTTTGTAAGAATAGGTATATAAAAATCACAACTTTAAGTGCAGAGCTTGTCAAGTTGATCGATGGTAATCATTAGTCTTCAAGAAAAGAGTACATATTAATCATGATATCGCCTGTTTACAAGGTTTCTATCATTGCTGAATATTATAGATTTTATAATATGCAGTTGAGGAAATGTTCGACTGAAATTATTGTTGATGTTCTCATGACCATCTGTTGGATAGGATTGTTCATGAATATTATATGGTAGTAATTGAGACAAATGCAGTTGAAGCCTATGAAATGCGGATTTAAATTCGTACACTTATTGCAGTGCATCATAGAGCCTTCAATTATAGATAGATGAGGCATAAAACTGAAGAACAAATGACGGTGGATGGTTACTGATGATAAAGTGCACTCAATGATGTCATGAAATGTTCAATTTGTTTCGACGCACGGCTTTAATCATTGCTGAATTAAGAAGTTCTCCTGTACTGCTGAGAAAGGCATCGCAGTTTTTCTATGCAGGTAATTAGCCAATTATATTGCATGTATAAATCTGCGCCTACACTCTTAGACCGAATGTGTCATTTACCTGCGAATAAACTTCGTGGCTCACATTTGTAAACATGTAACAGGACTGGAGCTTATATGAGGCATATTGTTTCAGTGGCAGTTACACTCCCGTATCGATAGACTTTAATAATGTCCAAACTTTGAAAAGAGTTTCTTCCATGTCAGTGATTATGCAACTTGTATTCTCAGGCCTGGCAGGATATGAAGCGACTTCTCCGTGACAAACGGATTCTAGAAAGCAATCACATAACAATACATACCAAGAAAAACATAAGGGAACGGTATGATATGTTAATGAAATAATTACCTATGAAACAAATGATCACTAATTAAAGATGAAAAGATAATTAAACATAACGATTAGCTGGATTATTCGGGCCACAGCACGTGTCGGCATCTACCTTTACAAACGAATGCTATAGACTGCGACTGAAGTGAACTGCGACGACTAGCCTTCAGTCGATCATTACGATAAATACCAGCAAACATGGTATATTGAAAAAATTCGTTCACACGAACTGCGGCTGCAATGAATTTATTTATGAGCCCATCGAGCGTTGTTAACTTAATAATTTATCCACCGTAAACACCACTGCTTCAATATGCCGCCTCACGCGGCGCAAGTAGGAAATTCAAGTCCGAACTGAAGCTCAAGCTTTGGCTTCGGCGAGACGAAGCTGACGCGCAGCCTAATTTGGGTTCTGGGAAGTAGGAAATTCAAGTTCGAACTGAAGCTCAAGCTTTGGAATCGGCGAGACAGAGCTCTGATGCTTAGAGTTCTGGGCTAGACAGCAGAAATAAAAAGTTTGTAAGTTTTTGCACGTCCATGTTCTCATTTCATATTTATTCCATGGACGATCATATATTTGCGCGGCATTGCTCCATCCCTTTCAATTATGCAGACTTGAATGACGTTTTCTCAGTGAAAAAAAAAATAAACATATTTTAAGCGACGATGCGATTTCGCCTATGTCTTGGCGGATGTCTGAGACATGGCTACAAATACTAAATTTTAGCGTTACAAAACAACACTGATATTCTCCCTAACTTATTTGTTTAATGCCAGAGATTGATAAGTAACTNTACCATTCCCTGTGAACTACTAGTCTACATAGGTGCAGCATGTACGCAAGAATTATTAAAACTTCGGTCATTGACCGAAGTTCGGTGATGAAGGGTAGTATTTTTAGGGAAAAACCGTATAAAATCCGAAATCGGAAGCTGTGTTCTTTTTAATTGTGGAAATGCATGGAACTGTGCAAATTCCACTCATCCTATGGAATTTCGCGCTTCGCATAATAAAAAATTTAGCCCAGAAAAAGGGTTTCCATGGCGTACGTGTTTTTCCCTTGCTTCGCACGCCGCGCGGTGAGTAGCTCCAGCAGCAAGCACAAAGTTGCTCCCACGTACAGGCAGGGACAGAGGATGAAGGCGGCCGCGAGGTGGGACAAAGCCAGGGGTCGCAAATCATCTTCCTGCAATAAGAGAAAATTGAGCAGATCTTACAATCTATCCAGACTTTGTGAGGAAAGCCGCCGTGAAAACCTCGTCAATGATTGTGGGGCCGTGAGCGACAGGCAAACTTAGACACCGGCAAGAGGGAGTGAACAGACCGGCGAGGCTCTAATTGCCTAATTGCCCTAACCTGATAACCGAACTTTTCACATGTAATTACTCGCATGAAAGAAAATATAGATATTTCCATGAAAGTAATTTATTCCATCAAAGAGTTAGTAAAATTTGAATTCAGAAAGAGCCACGTGGCCTGGAAAATCGATTTGAGCTCAAACTATTTAGTATGAATTTCCTTCACTCAATTTGAATGCTTGGGTGAGTCTGACTTTATTTACATTAAACTACGCTAGCCTATTCCTTGAATCCAGCCGAAACGGTCAGAGTTATTTATAAACCAGACTTTTGGTCATCGTTTACTTTACAATTTTGCGTGGATGTTAGTTATTTAATACTGAACTGGGTTATTCCGATTGATATTGATTTAAACTCAATCTTTTTACAATTACAGCTCAAATGGGTGTCTCTGATGGCTTATCATAATTATTGTTGCATTTTTTCTAATTTATTTCAGTACTTGCCTTATCAGGGGGAATCTCCTTCAACATGTGTTTGTTGTAGAGTTTTCGTATAATGCCTGCCTCTACGAGGCGCTGCTGGTTCTCAGAAAGCAGTTCGGTGTAGGGCGTGTTTTTCGGTAGGTAGTATACCAGGTAGCTTGGGTACAACTGCGCACCGAGAATAAAAGAAAAACCGCACGTTTTATCTTCAACTATTGCATTTTCCTCGTCAGAATGAAATTTCACGCTCTCATACTACCTGGTGTAATTTACATACTACAAACTTACAGCGGTTTCTCGCCTATTTGAAATTGGCATACGCGTGCAACAGGAACCGCCGCTGCCAAGGGGAAATTGTTCTTCACAAAGTATTACATCATTTGATTTCTTAAATCGCAGGTTCAACAAGAATTTAAAAGCAAAGAAAACAGCCAAATAATTCACCATTTCTTATGAATGAAAACGTTTCGGACTTCAGCTCCACCGTCATTTCAAAACCTATAAGACAAGCAGAATCAATTAGAAAACTAAAATTCACATTGAATATAAAAACCTAAATTGACAAAAGAAAAACAAATACACATGAGGCGACAGGCCTATCTGTTCACAATTTCAAGGGGACAGGAGCTGAAGGCTGCATTTAAACTAAATTTTTGTTAAAAAAAATACAGGGATTCTAAAATTCGTTGGTCAGAAACAGCAGCGAGGCACTCATTAACTAATAATGAGTGCTTCGCCGGTCGTGAAAGCTAGAACTCTAAAATCACTATCAGACCACGGAACATCGCACTGCTCGGCATGGACGCGCACATCTGAATGTAGAGAATACGCAAGTAATGTTCCCGTTCGAAAACTTCAGCCCCTATGCTCCGCCAGCCTATAGTGTGACATTTGCGAGACATCATACCGACGTACGCTGATGCACACTGCACACAACTGTATATACTATGGACGAACGCATAAAAGGCGGTAGAGTATATTTATGATTGAAGTATAAAGACACTATCCCGCTGACGACAGATTGCAATGCGAAAAAAAGATCAAATCATAAAACGCCTCAAGGCCACTGAAAATAAAATATACAGACATAAAGATAAATAGATACGAATTGCTTGATTATCTTCACCCTAATCTCAGTAAATTTAGAAACTACAAATAGCATCATCACACACTAGTCAAAACTAAATCATAATAACGAATGGAAAAAATAATTGAATTAGGTGAAAAATATTTTTCAAACTTTTATCTGTCACACACTAACATGCAAACTTCAAAATTCTCACCACTTCTTGCATGAAATAGGTCTGAGACGTGACATTGTTGATATCCCTGACATAGTAGTGGTAGGACTGTCCATTAATAACAGCATGTGTCCCTTTAGCTACTTTCTCCCGTAGCATTGGGCCCAACTCCTCGTTGGAATGAAATAATTGTAATTTGGCCCCAATTTTCGCCAAGCTTGGGTCTGTTGATTGCCGCAGTGCATCGGGAACAAAATTTCCGTAGTCTTCCATAGCCACGCTGGAAAAGTCATGAAAAAATATTTTAGTTCTTCGCCACGGTTGCCCTGCCGACAAGTTGCAGTGAGAAAGGTGAGACAAGTTGCACTAAATATATAAATTTTATTTGCATTACACAATAAACGATTTTTTCCCTTCAACCAGAGAGGAAGTAGGTTTGTTTTTGTTAATTTTTATTTTATTTCGCTAGTTTAATTGTCGTCTTTTCTCTTTCTCGAAAGGTTACTCAACAATTTTACTGAAAAAATTCAAGCTTCAGTTTGCAAAACACGTTTCACTGGTTGCGCAATTAAATTGCAATTTAATCCTTGATATCAGGCTTCAGATTCGTTGAAACACAAAGCTTAGTGCAGTATTCTTTCCTACGATCAGTTCATGGGATCTGAAAAAGAACTTCGGTTGCGAAGTTAGATTGCTTTTTAGGTAGGATTATTCGTTTCTGATAATGTGCATACGTTGTCATTGCACCCTTTCATTATTCCTGCTGAGCCTCAAGCGAGGATATTTAATTGACTAGAGTTTTAAATTTTGATAATTGTCTTTAAATTCGGGTTTCCAACACGGTGTACGATGGACTGACGAACTTGTGTAATAACAAGCCATCTCTCCCTTGCTTTTGGGGTAGTTTTTACAGTCCGATCTCAGATTCGGCCGCCCCTGCAGGGCGCGGAGTATGGTGTGCGAGACGCGCGCTTCACTGTCACTAGAGAATTTACCGAGTGTAAATCAGGGGCTCATTTTGCTCGAAGGAATGGAACGAAACCCGAACAAACAGCAGCTAATTTGCGAGCTAGGTGAGTCTGCGGCGTTATTATGCCAGAGGTGCCATTCACTTAGATTGAGACTGAGAAACTAGATGTTAGCTCTATCGGAAATCAAGTTAGCATTAAAAATTATATCTCATTTCATGCGTTTATTCCTACTAAACCCAAGGTGTGTCTATGAGGTTCGGAGTACAATCAATAAATGATATTCAACCGTGATGAAAATACGAATAGCTACATGGAATTTGAGTGAGAAATTCGCATTCTATTCTAGTGGGAAAATATTCATGATACTTACATTATATTCGAGTCGGCTAGCTCGTTGATGGTTTCAATGCGTTTTGTAGGCACGGTGACGGAAAGGAAAGCCACCAAATTGCATGTGTAGGCCAAACAGAGTACGAAGCACACGAACCACCATGGAAGCATCCACACGTGCATCCATCCACCGTGAACTTCGCTACTGTAGCCTTGGTTCGCCAAGCTTGATACCAACTGAGGAGGACGAATTTATAATTTATGATTCTACACATACCGACTATTTACAATGTTAGCAAGAATATTATCGTGTATGGTAATCTTCGCGTTTTTCATTTTTCTCCGCATTACTTGCCTAGTGCACGTACTGAACTGACGCTTTTCCGAACTCGTCAGCCGAACGCAACTTAAGCAAAATTGAACCGCTCATAAGCCACTCAATTCTGAATTGATCTGAAAGAAGCATGAAATTAGAAACATAACTAAGTATTAGCAATAAGCCGCGGTAGGAATCGTCGAAAATTTCTACATTGAGTAATAGCATTTTAATTGAGTATTAGTATTTTAACTAAGTATTAGCACTACGCCGAGGTAGGAATCGTCGAAAATTTTTACATTTTCGTTTGGTAAAAAAGAAAGTGTCTGAAAATTGAGTTAAGTTGGGTTAGGACTGATTAGGGTCGGCTATTTATTATTAAATCATAATCATTTAACCTATTCTATCTTAACCAATACTGACTTAACCTATGTTAACCAATCCTAACGTAAACTATATTAACCAATCCTAAACTAAACTATAATAACCAATCCCAATAACATATCTTAATCTAACCTATCTCAACATGACCTAACCTTAACTGTTTTCATATTATTTTAATAAAAAATGCTGCATCGCGAAAATTTGTGATGATTACGTCCTCAGTGTCTTGCTACCATTTAGTTTTGAACTGAATTTCATGCACATACCTTTAGAACCGAGGTATTTCTATATTTCTTTTAGAAGTGAGGTAGCTGTTCGGTTTCGCCTAAAGTTAAGTTTTTCGCTAAGTTTTTCGTTAATTCTGCTGACGAGTTCGCGGCTGAGTTGAGGAGAGCTATCAAGCTACCTGTGCACGTTCTTAATGAGGTTTAAAGGCATCAAAATGGCTGAAATGAATTACGCAGGAATAATGTGTGCTATGTTGAAATAAAACGTGTCGAAGATTTTATATCTAATTAACATTAAACGAATTGGGAACCGTGTCCAAATTTAGAAGTTCCAAAGATCGAATTCACCACGGCAATGGGAAACCACACGTACACCGTTGGTCCTGTGCCCTATGATTTTTAGCATGTCAGAACTTTTTCGATTTTGCTTAAAAATCCAGACCTTAATCAGGGACTTACTTGCAAGAACCCTATGTGGTGAGGCTTGTAGGGTTGCATGATGGACATTGCAATAGTGAAGAGAACAATAATCACTATAGCCATAATTAAGATGTACACCCAAACTCTGGTAGTGAATGGGTACAGCACTCCTCGCCACTTCGGTAATGGATCTGGGATCTTGAGTATGAAGCTAAACCCTTCTCTGAAATACGGGTACGTGATGTCGAATTCTGCTTCTCTGTCCCATGTGAGTTCAATATTATTTATGATGATAGATTTTTTGTTATAGGCTAAGTCTGCGAACATCCCGGTCCATGAACCGTTTTCCTTTGACCCCCACCGATCATCGGCCGGCCTTTCTTGCCACGCATAAGAGAAGTTGAATTTTCTTGCTAAGATATCCAGAATATCAAAGGCAGCTCCTGGGCACGTGTTGTTTGGTCCAGGGTACATGAATGGGAAATCCCAGCAAAAGGTTGCCAAGTCGATTTTAGCACCTCCAAAGCCGTCAATTGTTGTTCGAGACAGTTTGAATTTGTGTTGAAAGGCCTGATAGTCCCACCTACCTACCATCTGAAGATCGGTCTCACTTGCATGTGTAAGTTCAAAATTAGTGTGGCGGACATTATAAACTATGAATTGATCTTTCAAAACGCCCGGTTTGATAAAAATTATAAATTTTGATCTCTGTACTGTGTTGTGTTTCGCAATGGTATCGGTTTCGAGTTTTGCATCCAAAGAGAAGAGTATAAGTAGTTCTGGGTTCCAGACCGAAGATTTGGCAAGTTGATCAAAAAATTCATATGGATCATTGACGAAAACCACCACGATACTCATAAAACCTCCCTGGATAAATTCCCGGGGAATATATCCGTCGATGTTGGTGTACTCGTCCCAATAAATCAAACTCCAGGGAGCTGATGCATTGGTCAGTGTCCAGTCGACGACGTCCGAGAAACTTGCATTGAGCCTCAAAACGGGATCCACAATCAGCAAAATATTTTCACCCGCAAAAGTTTTCAAAATTAATTCACTAAACACAAATTCGAAGTCATATAGCTTTTGTGCTTTGTCTGTTGTAAATTGTATTCCGTTGAATGAATTGCAATGGCAAATTGAAGTTTGAAGCATAGCGATTAAAATAGTTGCAATTCGCTTTTTCTGCATTGTGACTTTATTTGAGACCTTAATCTTTCTTTGTATTTTCTTTTGCAACAAGAATTTCGCGCTTGAGATTGCAAAGTTAGATTATCACAAGCTTATTATTTCCATATTGGAAGATCGTCATATCAAATTTAATTCGATGACTTCGCTGTTACTTCCTTCAGTTTCGATGAGACAGACGCTGACCTTGCTACGTGACAATTCTGGAGACAATGAGTTTCGACTGAAGATTCTGGAGGTGATGATCATAGCATAATTCAGTTGGCAAATGAAGATTCAATGAACTGCGATGCAACATCTGTGAAGATCTATTGCAATTGCCTATCTGTGATCGCGGCTATGCACGTTTTGTTTGTAAAATTTATGGACTTGGGCACATTATTAGTCGATCGAATCAACGTTGATATTGTAGACAGTTAAATAATTAAATCTATGATGGCACAGAACTCTTCACCTGCCCCGTAAATCTGTGGGCGCAGTGTTGACCTAGGCCATCACATTCATCTAACATTTCTTATGAAGTCTCCTTCTTTATGTATAGCATTCATCTTGAACGACCAAACAGTCACAACGACAGTGAAATGATATGCATTAGGGCACCACTAAATCCTCTTTAAATCTGACTGAAAATTCATTCACACTTTCGTGGTAAATGTGCGCATGGTAAAGAAAATATTATCCCGTTTATAGCAAAAATAATTCGTATTGCTTAATACGCGCATGGCGTAGAAAATAGTATCATGGCACGATACTATTGTGCCTATATAAAAAACGAAACCTTGTTGTAGTACCTGCCAATACCTTGTACCTAGTTTTTCGATCATAGAATTCGCAGATTCATGAAACGTACATAATAAATCTGGTCATATTGAGCAACGGTATTAATTAGCCAATTGTATTGCATGTATAAACCTGCGCTTACACTCTAAGACCGAATGTGTCATTTACCGTCGAATAAAATACGTGGCTCACATTTGTAAACATGCAACAGGAGGGTGCTTATATGAGGCATATTGTTATAGCGACAGTCACACTTCCCAATGATAGACCCAATTGATAGACCAAAACCTTAAAAAAAAGTTTCTTCTATGCCAGTGTTTACTAAGCTTGAATTCTCAGACCAATTCTCAGGCGACTTCTCCATGACATACGGTCGCTAGAAACAACCGCTTGATACATAAGAAAAACATAGGGGAATATGGTACGGTATGTTAATGAAAAAATGGTCCATGAACCAATGTGGGAAATTTCCCACCGTTCGTTGATTTTCAATTGTTAAACTTTTATATAAATAAAGTGTTGGGGTAGTATTAAGATAATTTGGGGTAATTTAGATTCCGTAATTTGAGATGGTTAGAACGGGGAGCCGGAAAAAAAGGAGTAGAAAGCAATACGCCAGGTTGAGGAGAGGTACGAAACCAAGAAGAGAAGGTTAAGTGTTTGCGTCACCGCCTTAATATAGATCGCCAGCGCCGCTTCAATTATGCTCAAGTTAAATTCTACTAAACTTCCTTGAACTTTGCTGTGTCTTTACTTTATTTTGTTTGCCAGAGTTTCTTTCGTTTGTTTAGTTGCAAACTGCTATGCTTTATTTTCAACTGGGTGCTTCAGTTTCAATTAATTCTATTAAAATATCTTAATCACCTTCAACAATTAAAATTCAATTTACTTAAAGTTCAAGATGGCGGCACTGAAAATAGCTGTGTTGTCACTAGCGTAAGTCGTCACTTGTTCATTAACCTTCTTTCTAATCAAACTCTTGAACTATTCTATACTATTTCCTAACTGAAGCATCCTCCTTAATCTGATTTCATCTATTTTCATTTAATTGTTTCTTCAAAAAGTGTATTACCACACTGAGTCCACAATTAACTCAGGTGTGTTAACATTCAATTTTACTATTTGTTTTAAAATCTCACAAGATACTTTGAAATTTAGAAACGGTTACTTGTTCATCCACCTGTATTCAGCCTGCACCCTTATTTTTATTTTCAGTATCACTCCATCTGTTCAAGACCAGCTGCAACTCTTTGGTGTCGATGACGATAGCATGACGCATTTTCTGATGTCCTTGATTCCCTTGCCGAGACCATTGCCGACTCCTTCAAGTCTACCAACAATTATTGTTTGTTCAACATTCATCTATAAATAGTTTCATCTAAATAAATTAAATAAATCTCTAAAGCTATCATTCAACTAACTATCACTTACCTTAAGAACGATTGTGTGAAATTATTCACACCAAATAATCAATAATTAAATATTGAAAGATAAATTAAATCAATAAATTATTTACACCAAATAATCAATAATTAAATATTGAAAGATAAATTAAATCAACCGCTCAGAGTGATTCCTCGTGGCACAGCAAGTGTCGGCATCTACGTTTACAAACGAATGCTATAGACGTATAGGTGAATTATTGAACTGCGACGGCTAGCCTTCTGTCGATCACTACGATAAATACCAGCAAACATGGTATATTGAAAAAACTCGTTCATACGAACTGCGGCAACAATTAATTTATTCATGAGCCCATTGAGCGTTGTTAACTTAATAATTTATCCACCGTGAACACCACTGATTCAATATGCCGCCTCACGCAGCGCAATTATGGAATTCAAGTCCGAACTGAAGCTCAAGCTTTGGGTTCGGCGAGACAGGGCGCTGATGCTTTGAGTTCTGGGCTAGACAGCAGAAATAAAAAGTTTGTAAGTTTTTGCACGTCCATGTTCTCATTTCATATTTATTCCATGGACGATCATATATTTGCGCGGCATTGCTCCATCCCGTTCAATTATGCAGACTTGAATGACGTTTTCTCAGTGAAAAAAAAAATAAACATATTTTAAGCGACGATGCGATTTCGCCTATGTCTTGGCGGATGTCTGAGACATGGCTACAAATACTAAATTTTAGCGTTACAAAACAACACTGATATTCTCCCTAACTTATTTGTTTAATGCCAGAGATTGATAAGTAACTCATACGACAGCAATTTTTTGCCACAAATTGCGCTTGCATGAACCGTTGTTTGTTTGCAACATTCTGTTGAAATAACATAGTTTCTCCATTCAAATTTGCCATGAATACTAATGTATGCAGTGTTATATCATCTGTATGTGAGTATATCATTGGTTAGGAAACAACTAGGGAAATGAATGCAATATTAGGAAATAAAAATACAAATGAATGTGTGATATACAGTATATATGTATGGATTTTTGCCAACAATAGAATAGTCATTGCTTTAAGTCGAAGTGCTTATGAAAGAGGATAAGCAAAACAAATTCTATTTTAATTCACGCTGAGTTTGCGCAATTTCCGTGATTGCGTGCTGCCTAAAATTTAAAACCTAAATTATACTTATCGATGTACAATTATATAATTTAAAAATAGAAGAGCCACATGTTCAAGGTAAATGTTATTTCTCTAGAACCATGAATCACTACTTCATTTTACTCAGATAATAAGTTTGTCTTTGACCAAAATTTTTCTTTCAATTGCATGCGCCCGCAAAGAGCGGAAATAGAACTGCACGATGTGCTACATCAGCACATTTACCTGGCCAAATTCCACCCGCACATCTGCAGAATTTACCAGGCCAGACTTTGCAAGATTGACAATAGGAAAGTTCAATAATTACCCTTGCACGATAATCCATTAGCTGCTTTCATGCAAAATTTGAGAATATTCCAAAACGATAATAAGTTATTGAATTAATTAATAATTCCGATATTTTCCAATGTGACAAGTAAATTTAACATCTCTTGGATATTGTGTTCGCAAATGTTCAGAGAAACAATCATGCGAACGATTACGCAAATAGATAAAAGTTTTACAGCGCGTTCTTCTCCAAATCTAACTTTGAGGTTAAGGACCACAAAAAAATTTAAATATTGCTAATCCAGGCAAATAACTTCTTCGTATAATACATTTTGATGGCGACTAGTATTTACTCTAGAACGTAGGCTGTGGAGAATAGAAAAACGTATACCCTAAACATAAGAGGTCTATGATCAGTGTAGAGGCTGATTTTGGCTAAAGACTCACACGCAGATTCGTTTTTTTTGCAGATTTTAAAGCATTTATCCATTCAAAAACGATACAGCTATTTAGCTAGAATCATTAATTGCCACCGAAAACGCTGTTTACTTACGGTATTATTCGTATTAATGAATTTATTCATTGAAAGAAGCATATCCAATTTATGTCGATTATTTTGATTCTAATCGAATTACACACAGCAGATGCAACTTTCATAGTACAACTTTCTTAGGAATTTTTTTGACACAATTTTGTTGGAACATATGACTGTTTCCTACTCATTCAATACTTTACTATTGGACTACATCAGCGATAATTAACTTTTTTGTGATCAAGCACCACTAGTAGGTCCGTCCACTTGTCGCGAGCCACCAGGTTCCATGCATCGCCTATTAATCTCTGACATGTAGTTTCAGGTGCATTTGTTTTACTAAATAAGCTAATAAATGTAGTATCAAGTTATTGTACCGTTTGACTTTGACGATGGGCAGCTGTGGTTATGTTGATGTCGCGTAGCAGTAGTTGTAAATCGTTGTCAGATTTGCTTAGGGAGGACAATAAATATTTCTAGGGAAAAAACGAACGAATAATCGTTCACAAGATCTAAAGTGCTTGCTTATTACTAGTGATACACGTGCATAGGGTGGGACTACTAGGCTACATAGGCGCAATATGAACGCAAGAATTATTCTGACCCACTGACAGAAGTTCGGTGAAGAAGGGTAGTATTTTAAGTGAACTGCCGCATCAAATTCCAAATGGAAAGCGGTGTTCATTTTTAATTGTGGAAATGCATTGAACTGTTCAAATTCCATTCATCCTATGGAATTTCGCGCTTCGCATAATCAAAAATTCAACCCAGGAAAAGGGATTCCATGGCGTACGTGTTTTTCCCTTGCTTTGCACGCCGCGCGGTGAGCAGCTCTAGCAGCAGGCACAAAGTTGCCCCCACGTACAGGCAGGGACAGAGGATGAAGGCGGCCGCGAGGTGGGACAAAGCCAGGGGTCGCAAATCATCTTCCTGCAAGAAGAGAAAATTGAGCAGATCTTACATCTATCTAGACTTTGTGAGGAAATCCTCAGTGAAAACCTCGTCAATTATTGTGGGGCCAAGAGCGACAGCCAAACTTGGACACCGCAAGGAGGGTGTGTACAGACCGGCGAGGCTCTCATTGCCTAATTTCCCTAACCTGATAACCGAACTTTTTACAAGTAATTACTCGCTTGAAAGAATCGATACTTCTATGAAAGTAATCGATACTTCTATGAAAGTAATTTATTCAGTCAAATACTTAGTAAAATCTAAATTCAGAGTGAGCCACGTGGCCTGGAAAATCGATTTGAGCTCGAACTCTCATGACACTGAATTTCCTTCACTCAATTTAAATGCTTGGGTGAGTCTGACTTCAATTACATTAAATATAACTACGCTTGGCTATTCCTTGAATCCAGTCGAAACGGGTCGCAGTTATTGTTTAATCCTGACTTTTGGTCATCGTTTACTATAAAATTTTGCGTGGATGTAACTTTTTTTACTACTTATCTTAGCTATTTGAATCGATATTGCTCAATCTTTATACAACACTTCTCTTTAACTTCACTTCTTGTTGTTTGTTTGTCTGCTATAAATCTTATAATCGATATTTAACACACTTCTACCTGACCAATCGATCAAAAATTTTGCACACTTGCGTGAAGGCAGAGACAATGCATGAATCAATTGGCGTAATAAATCATTTGAAATTTTTTTTAATTATACAAATGATATGTAAAATTAATTTTTGTAATATATGATAATAAAATTAGAAATTCGTTGTAGATGGTAACATAGGAGACACTGGATTCTATAGAAGTGTTGTCTTTTAAAAGTAATTTTTAAACGCATATTATTTACAATTACAGCTCAAATAGGTATCATTTATGGTTCATCACAATACCTGTTGCATTTATTCAAATTTATTTCAGTACTTGCCTTATCAGGGGGAATCTCCTTCAACATGTGTTTGTTGTAGAGTTTTCGTATAATGCCTGCCTCTACGAGGCGCTGCTGGTTCTCAGAAAGCAGTTCGGTGTAGGGCGTGTTTTTCGGTAGGTAGTATACCAGGTAGCTTGGGTACAACTGCGCACCGAGAATAAAAGAAAAACCACACGTTTTATCTTCAACTATTACATTTTCCTCGTCAGAATAGAATCTCACGCTTTCATACTACCTGGTGTAATTTGCAAACTTACAGTGATTTCTCGCCTATTTGAAATTGGCATAAGAGTGCAGCCGGAACCAAGGGAAATGCAGGGGTGCAGGGGTGCAGCTGCCAAGGGAAATTGCTTTGTTGGCATCACAAATATCGCATTTTTCAAAAAACACCTTTATATACAAAAAATTATGTTCTCGTCGAGCTTTGCCCAACGGCAGTATGAAAAGAGAACCATATAGATTTACTTCATATGCGAGTATTATAAATATTCTTGCAGTTAATACAAGTTGTCAATAGACTATCACGTCATAATATATCAATAAAAAAATTAGCGAGATAGCGCTACCTATGCTCTATCAATTCTGTTAGAGCACCTTTTGTATCAAGTATTGGTTTAACATGTGCCCTCTGCTTCGGTTTTGGCCTGTGAAATAAACGATAAAGTGCGGCACTTTGCACTGACACAACAGACGTGAGCTTATGATATTGCCACCAAGACAAGTAGAGTAGAAACGGAAGTGTAGGAAGTGGATACGATCATATACGAGCTAAACCAGAACGCATAGGTGAATACCGCATCGAACATAAAGTTGCCAGAAAAAAAACAGTCAGGAGGCTTTACACACGCCTAAGTATATCATCGCCTGAGAAACACACAGAGTAAGGACAATTCAAGCATATGAACATAAATCGCTTTTTCAAAATCAGTTCTTTCTATAGATATATAGATATGCTCCCTTTCCATATGCGATCGTCCCTGGTTACTCAATATTGTTGTGCACGATGCGCATCTGCGTACGTCAGCTTGACGACGCGCAATATTTATTCCAGGATCGCTGAGCATAAGGGCAGGAGTTGTAGGACCGGACAGTTGCTATCGCGCCCCTCTTATTCGGCTGTGCGCACTCATGCATGCAGAGCAGTGTGATGTCCCTGTTTCTGACAGTGACTTTAGGGTATTAGCTTCCACCACCGGTACTTCAGGTTTGCGTATTTTAGAATTATTGTACATTTTTAAACTTAGGCCCAGTTTTAATTCAGCTGTTAACTCCTGTCCCCTTGAAATTGTGTATACATAGGTTTCTTATGCTCTATTACTTGTAAATGTAGGTTTTTAATTGCGTTCGGTGTTTTTAATTGTTTTAATTTGTGACATTCTATAAAAATTTTAGGTTCGAAGAACTGACGATGGAGCTGGACTCCGAAACATTTTCTATAAAGATATTAATTTTTGTGGACTATTCTTTGCTTTTAAATTTTTGGTAAACTTTCACCTAAATCTCAACCAATTTAGAAACTACAAAAGCACCATCACAGGCTAGTAAAAGCCGAATCATAATCACGAATGGGGAAAAAATGATTGGATTTTGAGAAAAATATTTTGCAAATATTTATCTGTCACACACTAAAAGGCAAACTTCATAATTCTTACCACTTCTTGCATGAAGTAGGTCTGAGACGTGACGTTGTTGAGATCCCTGACGTAGTAGTGGTAGGACTGTCCATTAATAACAGCATGTGTCCCTTTAGCAACTTTTTCTTGTAGCATTGGGCCCAACTCCTCGTATGAATGAAATAATTGTAATTTGGCCCCAATTTTCGCCAAGCTTGGGTCTGTTGATTGCCGCAGCGCACCGGGAACAAAATTTCCGTAGTCTTCCATAGCCACTCTGGAAAAATCAATAGAAAATATTTTAGTACTTTGCTACGGCTCCTCTGCTGACAAGTTGAACTGAGCATGGCGTTGCACGGGAATAAAGGTATAAATTTTATTTACATTGTTAGTAAAACGATTTTTTCTTTGCCCTCAACCAGAGAAGAAATAGGTTTATTTTTTTATATTCTATTTCGCTAGTTGAGTCGTCGTCTTTTTCTTTCTCGGAAGGTTGCATAGCAACTTTACTCAACAAATTTAAGCTGCAGCTTACGAAACACGTTTCACCGGTTGCGCAATTAAATTGCAATGTAATTCTTGATTTCAAGCTTCTGATTGTTGAAACTTAGAATAATATTTATATAAAACTTAGTATAACATTAATTCCTACTAACAGTTCATGGGATCTGAAAAAGAGCTTCATTTCGAAGTTAGGTTGAATTTAGATAGGATTATTCGTTTCTAATAATGCGCATACGTTACCATTGCACCCTTTCCTTATTTCTGCTGAGCCTCCAGGGAGGATTATTCAATTGACTAGTTTTAAATGTTTTGTCATTAATTTCAGGATTCCAACACAGTGTACGAGAGACTGACGATCATCCTAAGTATTTATCTGTGTGCCACGCAACGTCTTGCTTCATTTTACTTTTTTTTCATACGGGTGGTAACTTTTTATTCTAGGGTCATCGTTCCGGGATATTAACTTTTCGCCAGCAGTGCGGAATTGTTCTGGCTTACGGTATTCCGGTGTGGTCTGCTGCTTCTATATATCTGCGGCAGAGCGTAGTTATTCCACGCCAAGGCTGAACGTTGGCACCAGCGCTAATATATGAGTTACATTTGTGGTGCTCGGCTTCGCCCCAGAGGCAATCACAGAGTGGAAGATATTCGTGTTCAGATATCTATGTAAAAAATAAACTTCTGCCAAATTACACCAAAACATGTCTATATTAGCACACGTTTCTATGTTCAATTCTGTGGCTGACTGCTGTTTCGTGGTGAGGTTTTGAATCGGCCGTCAACACGACCGGCTTGCAAAAAAAGGCGATACATAATGGCGATACAAGATCAAACCCATTCGTAAGTAACTTATTTGCTTCGTTTCCGTAATATTGTACTTCATTCCGTTGTATCGTCAGGTTTGTTTCCGGTTTAGTCCTGAATGTTATTGTTTTCGAAGAACTACAAATTGCATGAAAAAATAGATTCTTAAGTTATTAACGAACCAGAAATGTTAGAATGGCCAATTTCATCTGAAATTTCGACGATAGGAATGGTTAAATTCTTGTCTTTACAGAAGTTGTTGACAGAATTTTGAAACCGTTACAAAATAATTTACTCGACGAAACTCCTATAGTTACGTATCGTGAAATAGCTAGTTATTATCAAATTATTCTGGATTTACGTAGATCATGCTCGATGAAAATTGAACGAAAACGGGACCTTTTCTTGCTATTAAATCGGGTTTTGCATTGAATTGTAATACCGCGCGCAATTCGTTATATTTTGATATTTTGACGCTATGAAATAGGCGACTAAATTAGAGCCACTTCCCGTTGAAATGGTTACAACTTGCATGCAACGTTCACGCATTTGAATTGATTCATGCAGATACGCTAAGTTGGTGGCGTTGAAAGTAAGAGTAAGTTTGCTACTGGATAATGGGAAGATTGTTTGATTCTGTGATATGTGATAGAATGTGGTATAATATATGTTACTGAATTATGGGAACGAACGTTTGATACGGGTGAATGAGAGAAAATGTGTTATACTTCTGAATGTGGGAGAATGTTTGCTAATGGTGAATGGGATAGAAGGTTTAGCACTGGGGAGTGGGGAAGGAGAAAATTTTCGTACTGAAGAATGTATAGAATAGTTTGGTACAGGTGAATGGGTGAGTATGTTTAGTTGTAGCCAATGTGGGGGCATGTTGAGCGCTGGTGAATGTTGGATAACATTGAGCGCAGGTCAATGTAAGAATATGTTGAAACTGTTAATATGATTTTTTTCATACATGCTTCATCTTATAAAATTGGTATAGAGATATACAAGAGCTAATTAAGTAATGAAATGCCATCTCTGCCTCGCTATCGGGGTAGTTTTTACAGTCCGCTCTCAGATTCGGCCATGCCTGCACGGGACGGTATTGGAATTGGAATTGGGGTGCGTGGTGACCTACGGTCACGACCTTTAAATCGGCCATACACGCTGCCAAAAAACTTTTACTAGCATCAAAAAGAATTAAAAGTTCACACTCTTATGTTAAAAAAAAGTTCAAATATACCATATTCACAGCTGCATGTATAAATAGAAGTGTCGACCCTGAAGAAATCAGGCGTGTTAGAGTTAGACGAACGCTTCACAGTCACCAGGGAATTTATCGAGTGCTAATCAGGCGCTTATTTTGCTCGGCGAAATGGAGCGAAACGCGAACTAAGAGCTGCTAATTTACGCACAGGGCGAGTATGCGGCGTTACTATACCTAAATTGAGGTTGAGAAACGAGGTGTAAGCTCTTCCGGAAATCAAGTTTACAAAAATATATATCTCATTTCATGGGCTTTTTTGGTCTTACTAAATGCAAGTTATGTTTACGAGGTTGGAAGTAAAATCAATAAATGATATTCAACCGTGATGAAAATACGAGTAGCTACATGGCGTCTGAGTAAGTAATTCGAATTCTATTCTAGTGAGGAAATATTCATGCTACTTACATTATATTCGAGTCGGCCAGCTCGTTGATGGTTTCAATGCGTTTTGTAGGCACGGTGACGGTAAGGAAAGCCACAAAATTGCATGTGTAGGCCAAACAGAGTACGAAGCACACAAACCACCATGGAAGCATCCACACGTGCATCCATCCACCATGAACTTCGCTACTGTAGCCTTGGTTCGCCAAGCTTGATACCAACTGAGGAGAGCGAATATATTATCAGTTATCTCCGCGCTGTTAACTTTTCTCCGCATTACTGGCCTAGTGCACGTACTTGATTGACACTTCTCCGAACTCATCAACAGAACGCAACTTTGGCACAATTAAACCGCTCATAAGCCCCCTATATTCTGAAGTTATCTGCATGAAATTTGAAACATTTGTAGGTGTAAGCAATACGCTGCGATAGTAATCGTCGAAATTTTTTAAGTAGCTGCTTTTTCGATAGAAGCGAAAATTTCTAAAAATTGAGTTAAATTAGGTTAGGATTGGTTAGAGTTGGCTATTTATTATTAAATCATAATGATCTAATCTATCCTATCTTAACCAATCATAGCCTAACCTATCTTAACTAATCCTAACCTAACCTATCTTAACCAATCCAACAAATCTTAATATTACCTATCTCAACATGACCTAACCTTACCTGATTGTTTTCAAAAATTTTTGAAATGAAGAATACCGCATCGTAAAAATTTGCAATGATTACTACCACAGTGTCTTGCTACTATTTGTTTTTTTCTGAATTTCATGCTGATCCCTCAAGAATTGAGGTACTTATGAGCTGTTCGGTTACGCAAAAGTTACGTTTTGCGTTTAAGTCTGCCGACGAGTTCGCGGGTGAGTTCAGGGGAGCTGTCGATCCACTTGTGCACGTTCTTAAATGAGGTTTTAAGGCATCAAAAAGGCTGACGCAAGAATAATGTGTGCCCTATTGAAATGAAACGTCGAAAATTTCCTATCTAATTCATACTGAACGAATTGAGAACCGTATCCAAATGTCAAAGTTTTTAAGATCGAATACTCCACGGCAATAGAAACCCACCCGTACCTGTCTACCATCGTGGGTCCTATGGCCCATGATTTTTAGAATGTCAGAACTTTTCCGATTTTGCTTAAAATTCCAGGCCTTAATCTGGGACTTACTTGCAAGAACCCTATGTGGTGAGGCTTGTAGGGTTGCATGATGGACATTGCAATAGTAAAGAGAGCAACAACCACTATAGCCATAATTAAGATGTACACCCAAACTCTGGTAGTGAATGGGTACAGTACTCCTCGCCACTCTGGTAATGGATCTGGGATCTTGAGTATGAAGCTAAACCCTTCGCTGAAATACGGGTACGTGATGTCGAATTCTGCTTCTCTGTCCCATGTGAGTTCAATATTATTTATGATGATAGATTTTTTGTTGTAGGCTAAGTCTGCGAACATCCCGGTCCACGAACCGTTTTCCTTTGACCCCCACCGATCATCGGCCGGTCTTTCTTGCCACGTATAAGAGAAGTTGAATTTTTTCGCTAAGATATCGAGAATATCAAAGGCAGCTCCTGGGCACGTGTTGTTTGGTCCAGGGTACATGAATGGGAAATCCCAGCAAAAGGTTGCTAAGTCGATTTTAGCACCTCCAAAGCCGTCAATTGTTGTTCGAGACCGTTGGAATTTGTGTTGAAAGGCCTGATAGTCCCACCTACCTACCATCTGAAGATCGGTCTCACTTGCATGTGTAAGTTCAAAATTAGTGTGACGGACATTATAAACTATGAATTGGTCTTTCAAAACGCCCGGTTTGATCAAAATGATAAATTTTGATCTCTGTACTGTGTTGTGTTTCGCAATGGTATCGGTTTCGAGTTTTGCATCCAAAGAGAAGAGTATAAGTAGTTCTGGGTTCCAGACCGAAGATTTGGCAAGTTGACTAAAAAATTCATATGGATCATTGACGAAAACCACCACGATACTCATAAAACCTCCTCGGATAAATTCCCGGGGAATATATCCGTCGATTTTGGTGAACTCGTCCCAATAAATCAAACTCCAGGGAGTTGATGCATTGGTCAGTGTCCAATCGACGACGTCCGAGAAACTTGCATTGAGCCTCAAAACGGGGTCCACGATCAGCAAAAAATTTTCCCCCGCAAGAGTTTTCAAAATTAGTTCACTAAACACAAATTCGAAATCATATAGCTTTTGTGCTTTGTCTGTTGTAAATTGTATTCCGTTGAATGGATTGCAGTGGCAAATTATAGTATGAAGCATAACGATTAAAATAGCTGCAATTCGTTTCTTCTGCATTTTGACTTTTTTAAAATGCAAATCTTCCTTGTATTTTCTTTTGAAAGAATTTCACGCTTGAGATTGCGCAGCTAGATTATCATAACCTTTTTATTTCCATTTTGGAAGATCGTCATATCGAAATTAATTCGTTAGCTTCGCGGTTTCGATGAGACAGACGCTGACCTTGCTACGTGACTATTCAGCTGACAATGAGTTTCGACGGAAGATTCAAGAGGTGATGATCATAGCCTAATTCAGTTGGCAAATGAAGATTTCATGAACTGCAATGTAACATTTGTGGAGATCTATTAACAATTGCTTATCTGTGATCTCGGCTATGCACGTTTCATTTGTATATTTTATGGACTTGGGCACATTATTCATCGATCGAATCAACGTTGATATTGTAGACAGTTAAATAATTAAATATATGATGGCAGAGAACTCTTTACCTGCCCTGTAAATTTGTGAGTGCGGTGTTGACTTAAGCCAACGTATTCTTCTAATATTTCGTATGAAGTCTCCTTTTTATGTATAACATGCATCTTAAACGACCATACAGTCACTACGACAGTGAAATTAAAGGCACGTGGGCACCTCTACATTTTTTAACCTGACTGAAAATGTATCCACACTTTCATGGTAAATGAGCGCGTGGTAAAGAAAATATTAGCGCATTTATAGCAAAAAAAATTGGGTTTCTTGGTACGAGCATGGCGTAGAAAATTGTATCGTGGCACGATACTATCCTGCCTATACCTTGCAGCTAGTGTTTCGATCATATGTAGAATTCATATTTTCATAAATGTACATAATAATTCCGGTCATATATACTGAGCAACGTTCTCGTGTGATTGTTTTTTTTATTATGTAGTTTCGCTAAGTGATTATTTTCGAATTTGCATTTTTTTACAGTCATCGTTGCAGAAAACTTACCTGTCTTGATACAATGTTCATTACAGACCAGAATTCATTGAAGATTCTCTAATCTATACAAGTTCTTCCTGCATGTGCATTATTCACAACCTAGTAGAATGTGTGCATTATTTAACATATTTTGTCTATTTTTTCACAAACTTCAAGAATGTTATTTAATAATACCTCATAGTATTAACCTATAACAAATATTGTGTGCAGCGTTCTATGAAATTAATTTTTCCGTCCAATAATATGGATCTTTCCTAAGTCAAGAAGTATGCGCAAGGCAAAAAGAAGATTGTTTCTTAATTTCTTCCTATGCCGGTAAAAATAATTTTCGCATATTCATTTACCCGAATTTCAGCTTCGATCATCAACTGCCAATATCTCCGTTTAATATGTTTTCGTTATAAAAACACTCAATCGTCATTACGCGAGTTGTTCTTCATGAATCCTTTGCCGTTACGACTTGGGTAAACATGGGTTATTAATGTTCATTTCTATTTAATTCTGAATCATTAAATCTCATTTAACCACGTGAATCTCGGGCTAAAGAGAATAGGAAGTCCCTTTTGTTAATTGCCCTTATCAATATTTCCAAACAACTTGAGCCCATGCTGTGCCACACTTTTCAATAGGGTGGATCGAAAAACAACTTTTTAGCGCATTTCTCATTAATGGAAAATATGCACTATTGTGCTCGCCATGTCCGTCTGTCCGTCCGTCTGTCTGTCTGTCTGTCCGTCTGTCTGTCCGTCCGTGACTTCGCGTTTTCGTCGACGAGAAAATGCGCTCTCTGTCACTCACTGCAATGAGTACTGAGTTATACTTTTTGTAAATTCGCTAACCGAATGATTTTTCCTATGTGGACACTTGCAGAATGAATCCCTTCAGAGGATTTTTCCGACGAACAAGTTAAAGACTTGGCGCACAGACCTTGAAAATTGCAAATAACGGGAATTTCAAGGTAATTTTGAATTTTGGGCAAAATCTTCAAATGTTAACCTCGATTACTGAGGTGACGCTGCTGAATAAATATTTTGTAATCAATTGTGTATCAATAAATGAAATATCGAAACAAATCCATACGCGCGGGTGGCTACGATGTCCCTCCCCCTCCCCCCCTTCACCTAGATTGACCTAGGATTTTGCCGTCGCCTGTGTCTCTGTTGGAGCTGTAGGTTGGTTTATAGGAATCTATTATCTTGAAATGTTATTTAGTGCATTTAGTCTATTTGAACTTTCTTCAACGCCTATCAATAATTAATTTGTTTCAGCTCGAGACGATATTCTTGTTAGGTTATGCCAACATAAACCTAAAACGTCAATGACATAAATTCTGACGTCAGGAGCTTCGAAGTAAAATTCAATACGAAAATAGCGCAATAAAACGTTATTATGAAAATAGCATTAAACCTTTGAGTAAAACTTGGGAGATTCAAAATTTCGTTAATACATCTGGCATCATTAAAGTATGGTACAATACAGTTAGTTGTTCTTTGCGTTTGAATGCATCAAATTTGGTGAAGTCTGCATTATCTCTTTAGTCTTGTTTTTAAATGAAAAGAGTACATAAATATCCAACGTAGTCTGAAAAAATGCATTTAAAAAGTAAGACTCTAAAGCTCTGTAAAGTGTTAATAAATTATTTCTTTTCAAGTTGAATCGAGGTATTTATAAAACTCAACTATGTCCTCGCGTCCACAGTGACCAATATTTGCTAAAGAAATATTCATTTTAGCCGAGGACAGTAGGGCAGCTATGCTAATTTAGGTCAGCGATGCTAATTCATTAACAGACCATTTCACTATTCTGTGTCAGCATGATAAGGATTCTTTTAATAAGGCTAATGATTCTGATGCTTATTTGCATGCCTTGAACCGATTTAAGTTCAGGTGCTCGTTTCCTTTATAAGTTACCGTTCAATTTTCATTCTATTTCAACTTTAAAGATTTAGCATTCAAAGGTTAACATTGCGAGTTTATTCTGATATTTTAACGCTTTGATATGATCGAAATACACAAAATTTTGAAGCCAAATCAACATGTAATGATATTTTTATCTTCAGTCGCTCCTTGCTTCTATTTCACTGATAAAAAGTTGCTTCATTTTTTTTTTACTTTCAACAAACGTGTCAAATTTTATCCCACCTTTTTTATGTATGATATAGATTGTTCATAACTAAAAACACATCTAGTAATTAATTAACTATTTCAATTATTTCCCAAATAATTTCCCGATTGGCTATCACTATCGAATCCGCCATGCATGTCCAGCGACGGTGTCAAACCATTCGTATCCTTTATTGTGTTGATTTTATAATCAACCTGAGATGCAAATATATTCCTGCTAAAATATCAACTTGAGATGCAACAATGTTCCGGCTGAAAATCATTAATCCGGTGTTGTATACTTATTGATCACGCTCAATCAATTCACTTAAAAACCTATACAAGTCAGTGCATTTCATTCATTTAAAAATCGGGGGCCACTCCAAACGAGCAAGGAATATTTTTGGAACGGTCATCCAAATGTCACCGTTCGAACATTAAAGCTTTTCGCCATTCAGTGGTTAAGCTTGGAGCTAAGATGAATAAATATAGCAATTGTTCAGGTAATAAGGTCCTTTAAAATAGCCAGTGACCCGCCAATCAATTGAACTTCATGTAACAATTTATGGCCTATAGATGGTAATGTAATGTCTCCTCAATAGCTGGGTAGGGAAGTTTCAACTATTCAGGGCCGAAAAGGGGCCACTATTCAAACTTGACTCAAATTATTGATAGACCTTTCGGGAAAATATCTGTTAAGTCTAGAAAATATGCCGAAGTTTTATTTCAGCACTCATTAAGAATCAAATATTAGAACCTAAGGGGATAAATTACACTCCACCGCTAAGCTTGAATATAGTAGCATACTTATTCGAATTAATGGTCAGTAACTGAAGGGTTAAAATGTACATGTATACGAGGACGTTTGAAACACGAGGTTAAACTAATATTTCAAAACTTATGCTCCAGTTTAAAACTTCAATAAGGTATGGGTATAATAAAAACACTAGAAATATGCATTCTTAATTTTCATTAAATGCCTTGCAAGCCTGACGTCTTATTTGATCATAGGATCGTTATCCTGCTCCTATAAGCAACTGCAAGTTTGACCAGATAGTAGCTTTTTAAACCGTTATTGTCATGTACTGGCAATGAGGACGGTTTTTAATTTTGTTTGGGTCTGCCTGTCACCATGTCACTTCTCATCAGAAGCGTTGATTAATTATATGTAAATTTAATGTAACAATGATTTGCAATAAATAATTTTTTCGCTATGAAAAAGAACACTAAAATATCATACTGGTTTAGCTTCACCTCTTGCACAAAATTTGTGAGCACTTCATCTGCACACTGCTTTCATTTTTATATTAATATTCAATAATTTTGCAAGCCAATTCTACATGAATTTATTTTTAAGCAGCTGAATTTATTTGCAGCTGCAGGTAAGAGTTGCAGTTCCAGCCTAAGCGTTAATCTCAAATACTTAACACAACTAACTCCATTTACATGTGGAGTATTTTGCAAATTGTTATAACCAAAAAATTTTAATTGTAGAACTCTAACCATTTATATCAGCTCAAAGTCAGAGCCGAAAATAAACCCACTCTACCGGTGAGAATCTAAGTCGGCTTTGAGCGGCAAGTTTTCACGTTCCGATTCTTTAAAGCAGCCGACCACTGCTAATAATTGTAGAATTGCACTCCATGTAATTGTGTAATCTTTTCATCCAGGCAATGAGATACAACGCATTTTTTCGAACTAGGCCACAAAGAGATTTTCAAAGTTGAACGTATTTTTCCCCTGTTGTGCACGCCGCGCGGTGAGCAGCTCCAGCGCTTGTTTGCTATCTTCCTGCGTAAATAGTAAATTTCATAAGTCAATACAGCTTAACTAGACTGGTGCGCACTAAATTTCATAAGTCAATACAGCTTAACTAGACTGGTGCGTACTTAATTTCATAAGTCAGTACATCTTAACTTGACTAGTGTGCAGAGCAGACGATAAATTGCATTGAGTTTGTTGGACTATTAGCTAAAGACAAAATGACAGAATGCAAATTAAGATATTACTTATTGGTCATCTCTCTGCAAATTAAATCGAGAAAATGCTTTATTTCTTCCGTTCATTCGGTTTGAAACTAAAATTGTATTGAGATTGCAGTCTATAAACAAAAATAACTATATTAGGCCCGGTTTTCGCTAGAAGACCCAAAATTCCTTTAAGCATACGTAACAGCACATGAGGATTCTTCTTCAAAAGTTTCAACTATAAATATGCCCTTCCATTTTAAGGCGTTTAGTATATGACAAGTTTAGTCTTTTGTAAAGAAAACCACTTAGTACACGAATAAACATAATAAGGCAAATTTTAGGGAAGATTTAGCCCCAAAAATATTCTTGAGCCCTCTAAACAATTTTGTGTATGCATTTTCGAAATGGTAATTATTTTTTAATGTGATGATGCTTGAATGGAAGTCAGAATAAATAATCATACAATCAGTCCTTATTAACTTGAATATGATCATCAATATTTAGGGTCTTAGCCCCCATGTCCTTCGAATCTAGTGACGCTTGTGCATGCGAGCTAATCCTCTTGACTATGTGTATTTTTGAATTTTTCTCCTTCAATGTTCACATTTTCCACTCAACGTACCCGTATTATTTTCTCGTAGCTTTAATATAATCAAAAATTTGGCTCACATGAGTTTCAAAAATTCCGTATTCTCGTAGATTAAAACATTTACTCATGCTTCTTAGCTTACCTTATCAGGGGGAATCTCCTTCAGCATGTGTTTTTTGTAGAGCTTCCGAATTAGGCCTGCGGCGACGAGGTGCTGTAGGTTCTCCGACAGCAGTTCAGTTTGGGGCGTGTTAATCGGTAGGTAGTACACTATGGGGGTGGGGTACAACTGCGCGAATATATTTAGGGAAAAAATATATTCGCACAGTTAGAAATAGTCAGAATATACAGAAAATATTTACCATGACACTTAGTTGGCCTAATGACTACGAATGCTCTATAAGCGTACTTGATACTATTGCTGGCATGGTGAGTGAAGTTAATAATGATTTGAACTAAACTTTTCGTTTGATAATCTGTTTTTGATCTATCCAACTATAGAGCAGTTAAAGCAGTTGGATATTGTAGAGCAGCTGAAGTGCTCATTATAAATAATTAATGTAAATTCATGCTGATGAAAATGTAAGTTCATGCACGCGGCGACAGTCTTACCACTTCACTCATAAAGTAGGTCTGTGTCGTGACGCCGTGGAGATCTCTTACGTAGTAGTTGAAAGATTCCCCATTAATAACGGCGTAGCGACCTTCTTTGGCGACCTTCTTCTGTACAAATAATTCCTCTTCATCGAAGCCAAATAGTTCTAATCGGGCTCCAATTTTCGCCAAACTTCGGTCCGTTGATTCTCTCAATGCGTCCGGCACGTAGTTCCCGTAATCTTTTATCGCCACTCTGAAAAAATGAACCCGGGAAAATTTTAAATGCGTCCGGCACGTAATTCCCGTAATCTTTTATCGCCACTCTGAAAAAATGAACCCGGGAAAATTTTAAATGCGTCCGGCACGTAGTTCCCGTAATCTTTTATCGCCACTCTGAAAAAATGAACCCGGGAAAATTTTACATCTTCCCGTCATTGCTGCATCGCCAAAAAATGCATTTAAAATTTAATCTTTTCTTTTTGTCATGTATTTTTCGTTTGCTTTCGAACCGTGATCGTTTAATCAGCTTCACATTATTGATAGCTAATCTGTAGAAAAAAATTCGTTTACTCTTTTCATTTCCTTCGATTTCCTTTAATTCATTTTTGCTACCATTTTTAGTCATTGATTATTTTCATGTTGTCTGACAATTAAAATGAAAGTTCATGTGCAACATGTGAAAAATTGCAAGGAAATTTGGTTATCACATGGCAAGAAAGGCTGTATTCACTTGTTACTTAGCTTTATTTTGTCTAAAACTTTTGCTAGCACCTATTGGGGTGGTTTACCTTAGGTGCTATATTCTGTTTGATAGTAACAGCGAATATACAAACCCATATTAAAGTAACCAAGTTTAATTAAACCCCAAAGGAAATTGGAGTTAGTTAGATTTGGGAGAGTGTTAGCCTGAAATTTCCATTTATGGCAGTTTCCAGGCAACTTTTAACAATTGTATTATGGCTAATGACCGCCAACCTGTCAACGTTACGTCAACATTGACTAATGAAATATAGGGTGAGTTCTGGTACACAAATTTATTTTCTATTGAAGATAATTCGCCACAAAACGTCTGCTATACATAGTAATGTGTGCAAAACTTGAAATTGGTAAAAAAAATTATACAACCGGTAAGTCCCAGGTTACTCAATGGCGTTTACATGAAGCGTATTCATAGAGGCCAAAGTCAAATTACCGGTCATCCAATTATCCATGAAGTATTAACAAATTTGACTGGTAAGTTTCAGAATTCAGTTCTATAAGGCCTTAGGCTTTATGGAACTGAATACTGAAACTTACCCGTCAGATTTTCGAATACTTTTTGAATATTTTCTTGCTTCTCACCTCAGGTTTGAGTCAGCCAGTTCGTCGATGGTTTCAATGCGTTTCGTAGGCACAACGATGGTGAGAAAAGCAACCATGTTGCACGTGTAGGCCAGACAAAGAACATAACACATGAACCACCAAGGAAGCATCCACACGTGCATCCACGCACCATGCACCTCGTAACTGTAGCCTTGGTTCACTAAGCTGCCCACCAACTGCATGGGGAGGGAAAATACAGAGAGTAAATGCATGTAACAGAGGGTAAAGATTTAGCTTAATTGGTTACATGGCTTTCATCATGGTCACTATCTAAAATTCCTGCAGGATGAACACTAATTCCCTAGTTTACACCATCTTCCACCTTTTTTGAATGAACCGACATAAATTCTTTCCAATTATGTTTAGATTGTGGATTCAGGGATACATATTGGCATGAAGTGTGAGCAGGAAACGGGAAGCCTATCTCACCGCGTTATAGAAGTATTCCTTTAACTTGCAGGGGTATATTAAGCATAATCAGTCCGGATAAGCTATTTTTTAACTATAAATGCTGTGCTTTATAGTCAGAGCTGGGCAGCGCTATTTTGAAATGTAGCGGCCGCTACTGCTTCATGCTCTAAATGTAGCGGGCGCTAACGCTACCTCTACATTGCTTTAAATGTAGCGCGCTACTGCACACCTCTGGGTACAATAACATGTTGACACTAGTAACAGGCTGAGGTTGACAACATTACACCGAAATTTTTCGTACAGTTTTATTCTGTAATTTATAATATGTATGTATCATGCTGGTTTTTAAATATTATTTAATACTATTAAGTAAAGTCTAAAGGCTTTATCTATAAATGTAGCGGTAGCGCTGTAGCGGCAAAACCTCGTATCGCTACTTAAATATGTAGCGGGCGCTACCGCTACCGCTACAATTGCTTAAATGTAGCGCCGCTACCGCTACTGAAAATGTAGCGGCCGCTAGTAGCTGCCGCTACATGTAACGCGCTACTGCCCATCTCTGTTTATAGTCACTTACTTGCATGAATCCTTTGCGGTGAGGCGTCAATGGTTGCATAAAGGACATCGCAATCCTGAAGAGAGCCACAACCACAATTGCCGTGATAACAATAGATATCCAAACGCCGGTTGTAAATGGGTACAGCAATCCTCGCCATTTCGGTAATGGATCTGGGATCTTGAGCATGAAGCTAAAACCTTCACTGAAGTACGGATACGTGCTGTCGAATTCCGCCGCTCGGTCCCATGTGAGTTCGATATTGTTGATAATGAATGATTTATTGTGGTAAGCCAAGTCTGCGAACATTCCGGTCCACGAACCGTTTTCTTTTGATCCCCATTTACCATCAACTGGTATGTCCTGCCACGTATGCGTGAAGTTGAATTTCGCAGCCAAGATGTCCAGGATATCAAAAGCGAATCCAGGGCACGTGTTGTTTGGTCCAGGATACGTGAAAGGAAAATCCGAACAATAGGTCGCCAAATCGATTTTAGCTCCCCTGAAACAATCAATTTTTTTCCTAGATCGCTTGAACTTGTGTTGAAAGGCCTCCGAGTTCCATTTTCCGACCAACACAAGATCATTCCCATTTACATCAGTGTAGTGGAAATTCCGATGACGTACATTGTATACCACGAACAAATCGTTTGAAACGCTCGGTTTTATCAAAATGATGAACTGTGATCTCTGGACAACGTCATATTTAGTTATGGTTTCGTGGTCGAGTTTTCCATTTAACGAGAAGAGTACCAGAAATTCGGGGTTCCAGATCCACGAACTGGCAAGCTGGATAAAAAATTCATAAGGGTCATTCTGGAAGAGCAAAACGACCCCCATGAAGCCCCCTCGGATGAATTCCCGTGGAATATATTTATCATTGTTGTAAGCATCCCAATACAACAGACTACGCGGAGTTGATGCATTAGCCAAAGTCCTATCGATGACGCCAGAGACGCTTTCATTGAGCCTTAGTGCGGGGTCAAGTACCAGCAACAAATTTTCACCATCTAGAATTTTCCAAACAAGTTCACCGAAAACGAATTGAAAACTTTCGAAATTTTGTCCAGTAATTTGCTCGATATTTATTCCGACGAAACGATTGATGGCGCTCCTGCTGGTATGGAGATAAACTATGAGCAAAACCAAAATTAGTTTATGTTGCATGGTAAACTTTTTTAATCTCGTATATTCTTTTGTAACGACTTCATTTAGCCGAACATTGCTAGCGTTGTAAATAACGTCGCTCTAAATCTATATTTTTCCAGTATTTACTAGCTTATGAAGGATTTCAGGATGCATCAAATTTACTAGCCTTTTAGTGACTTTTCTTGTACGAAGTGTGGCCGGTGTTGTCCTAGCTTCGCGACCATTCCGCTGATAATGAGTTCAAACGAGTGGTTCAGCCGAGAAACGTGTGACAATTCCATAATTTGAATCCAAAAGAACATTCTGTGAACTATGATGACACTTCTGTGGAGATTCATTCTCATATGCCAGGCTGTCATTAACGCGCTGAACAGGCTAAATAAATTATTAAATGACTTGTGCATTCATTGCGGAACGAATTATTGAAGATGTTTCAGACGCTTGAATGAATAAATAATTGATCGGTGCATCACGGTATGACTGCACGGTGTGACGCAGTGTGTATTGATTGGTACAGCACGGTATGACTGCACGGTATGGCGCCGTGTAGACTTGCTCGTTACAGCACGGTACGGTAAGGTCAATTTTTGTGATTATGCTGGTGTGTCGCATCACTTGTGGCAGATAATCACTGCGCGATACGGCACGATATCACTATATGGTATGGCGCAGTATCACTGCACGGAATAACTGCTCGGTACTAAACGTTATCGTGAGCTACGTATTACATTACTATATTGTAGTTGGCTGTATAATTAAGGGGTGTTTGACCGTAATACGCAATAATATACATGGCTATAAATTGTAGTAGAAATATAGGGGAAGTGATGGTGAGGGTAGTTTTTCCGATGACGAGCGTGGGATGAAGATAAGCAGAAATGGCTATTAGTTATAATAAGAAGACTCCTACCCCTTTTGCTGCTCCAAATCTAGATAATGAAGGCCCAAATCTGCTAATCAGAAACCATAAATCGTTGTATTTTGAATTATTCAATCAGTTTTATGTATTTATTGAATACTTCGGCAAGGCATCTGAGAACTTTTCCATCGTGGAATCGAGAACAGCATTTATATGGGCTTATCAGTCATATAACCAGTATAGTATAGCGTTAAAACCTACCCAAATTTCGGCCTTTCTGCATCTCATGTCAACATTTAGATCAATGACAATACACGTGGTAATTTTTTTACAGCGTGGCTTGCAGTATGCGCAATGTTTGGATACTTGCAAACAATAGTCGAATTCACACATGCTCTGTCGTGAGGACAATTTCGTGTTGTCCTGCATATTACAATAGAAAACTTCAGGTTCAAATTAGCTCATTAAGGAAATTTAATTAATTCAAATCGTACCTGAATATCAATTGTAAGTTACATTAACCACCCTCAATAAATTCGTTATATTTGAAACATATTACAAAAAACTTCCATGAATCAAATGAAGTAAAAAACTTTATTAGAAAATTAAATTCTCAAAACAAATACTACTACAATATTTATCCCCATTTTCATCATTTTTATTATAAATTTAAACAGACCAATTTAAATTTGCACTGTTTTTATTGATTTACAATTAATGACCCAGACTTTGAGTGGCTATTGACACTGAAGACTCGGTCGAAAAAGACTAAGGCAACGTGGCCGTGGGCAGTGCTGAAACGAACGTCGAATAATTATATCCCAGCAGGCGATGTCAGGTTGAGTCAACGTTGAAACAACGAAACTCACGACATTGAAATAACGTTAAATATTAGTTTAGAATAAAAGTTGAAGCAACATCATTTTTTCAACGTCGTTTCAATGTTCAAGTAGCGTAAAATTCTGACTATAAAATCGCATACTGTATATATATTCACGATCTTACGGTCAGATGTTAACGCGATTTTAAAGTTGAAACAACGTCTAAATGAAAGACGTTGAAAAAATGACGGTGCTTCACTTTTCATTCTAAATTAATATTCAACGTTATTTAATTCAACGTCGTGTGTTTTGTTATTTCAACGTTGATTCAATCTGACATTGCCTGCTGGGATTACAAATTATAGGCTCGAGCAGCAGCAGCCTTGCCAACAGTTGTTGTAGGATCGCAAATAGAAACTTTTTCTCCACAAATATAAATTAAGCGAAATAAGATAATAAATTCAATAGAGTTTCTCTTTATGAATCTCAGCTGCGGTAATCATCGGTTCATAGGTACTGCAATATACCACATGCATGTATATTCGATTTATCAATGATGAGAGTGCTAGTCTAATGAATATTACTCATTTAATTATAATGTACACAAGAACTTGAACATATGATATTTCCTGCGTTATTAAAAATATAGCATTTTCTTCCACGTTTCCTCAAAAACACTGCATTTTTAAGTGAAGCTTGATTTTCTATATCGATTCATGATTATGCACCTGTAAGAATTCATGCTACAATTCTTTCACTCCTTTACATATCTATTTCGCGGTAGAATTTATATTTCAGGACATCAATCCATTTACATGAGCCCAAAATTTGAGAGAGACCTTTCGAAAATTGATACCATCGATGAAATCGCTCTTGAGCCTGGATTATGAGATTTTAGTCTATACTGAAAAAGCTCATGTTCAAGTTATCTCGAAATATTTGCGTCAAATTGTTTCAATTTATCAACTAATTAAATTCCCCTCAAACGTAAATATAGCCGTCGCATAAGACATCATGTCCTGTAACCAAGGAAGAACAATTTCTCCTGTCGGGTTTATCAAACATTCCATCAAAGCCAGAATACTCATTGTATTTTATCTTCGAAGGACGTGACTATAGTTTAGAATTGATTATCTCATCAGTAATTAGTCAGCAAGTCGAAGGCATAAGTCATAATATTCTCTGATATTACTTTCCATTTGCATGAAATAATTCGGTTTGATTAAGTTTCATACTTAAGAAGTTCATGACATTCGAAAACTCAAGGCAAGGTGAGAAAGCAATCCAATCATTAAAATGTCAGTCTTCTTATAATGCAGGAGAAATGGCACGCTTGTTAATTTCAGCCATGATTCATTTTCAGATACTTTCTAGCAAAAGCAAACAAATATTACGCCTTATCAAATTTAGCATCGAGGTTAACTAACGATTAATTTTGGATGATCGTTTCAAAATAAATTAATAACCCATTATACTTATGTAACTATTAGAGCCGAGCCCAGCGTAGTTGTTGCCCAATATTGAACACTACATTATACTGGACATTATACTGGACTACATTATACATAAGCTACGCCAATGACGACTACCAGAAAGACTCCAAAAGAGGGGTGCAACAAAAAATAGTATAGGGATAATAATGTGAGGAAGGATGTTAAATAAAAGTGAACTTCATTCATGTTCCATAATCTAGTGTATATGACACAATTGGACATTACAGGTGATGGGCTCATTGTTCGCCATTTCGGTAGCATCTCCAATCTTCATATCAAGGAAAAAAATTATTTTCCGTTTTTCATTTAGAACACAAGAAGGAATGCGTTAAAGTTTATTTATTAAAGCATGATAAATTTAACAGTTTAAGGATTGTAATCCTCTATATGCGGCCACTATTAACATCAAGCTGTATTTCATCAATATTCACCTTCAGAATTTAGCAACCTCTCTCGTTTAACATATGTTTTCTATCAAAAAATTTTTTCGAATATTTTCTGCACGACGGTTGTTTCAACTGGCAATAATGTGAAATGCACTTCCCTTTAACATTAAATTTTCTGTCCCCATCATAAGTCGCTAGAAATTTTTTATGGGGTTATCCCATTTGATAAGATGGCACGACTTTTTTAACCGAACTCCAAATACATAATGTGAATGTCATACTGTACTTATAGGCATTAGTTCTCACAACACGTCTAGGTGCATCAACATTATTACATTCGCACCGCCAACACGAAGGATATATTGTTTTGACGTTAGATTCTATAACACTTTTATAAAGTGGCTAGATTTTATAACACTGCTATAAAGTGGTTAGATTCAATAACATATAGATTCTATATATATGGTTAGATTCTACAACACTTCTGTAAAGTGGTTGGATTCTATAACATATAGATTCTATAATACTTCTCTACGGTTACCCAGACGACGCTGACGGACTTATCCCACCAGATTTCTGACATCGAATCAACGTCGAATTAAACGTTGTTTTGTTCAATTAACGTCAATTAAGCGTTGTTTAAACGTCATTTGTCTGGTGGGATCTAACACACCTATATCAATACACAGTGCAGGCGAATGACAATTACTCAAACTGTCCAAAGACGAATATATATCTAACTCTTCAAATTTCGGGAGACTCCAACCCAGCATCGTCATCATAAACGATCATCATTAAAATTCATATATTATGAATTTAAACAAAAAATAAGAATTAGAGAGAAACAGGCAAATCCGTCACTAACAGCTCATCACTCACTGCACCCCAACCCCAAGCTCTTTTCTGCAGCCTAACCATGCACCTTATTTTTATCTCTATCTTCATCTCAATGTATTTTTAATATTCTATTTCCTCTTTCTGATCACTTTTTGTTTTCCCACGCGTTTCTTATAGCATCGCAATGGCACCTGCAACCTTAATTTCATTGTTGGATCTGGATAAATAAATCTCTGGTTGTACCAAATTTTATCAAAACCTCGGATTATTTGACGAAAATAATTTTCACGCATGAATCGAACGCCTTTGAATTACTTGAACTACATTTATAACTTTCTTCCACAAAACCTCCGGCCATGACCGTTTTTCTTAAAACCTAAAAACTAGACCCCTTTATTTAAAACCTAAAAACGTTTATCTTAAAGGTATGTGCTACAAACGAATGTCTTGAAATTCATTGATATGAATTTCTACTGTGAGAGAAAATTGAATCAATCATAAGCTAGAATTTGAAAACGAAACTCTAAATGTTTATAACTGATGATAATAGGTTATATAGGTTGGGTCGTGATCAAACAAGTTGTGCTGACTATTATAAATAAATACAACGATTTTTTTGCCGGTGTAGGTTGTAACCTACGGAACTTTTCTTATTTGATCAACTAGCTCTGCTCTCCTTCTCTCTCCCGCATATGCTTATTTTAGCATCTGAACATAAAATTAAACCAAGTTTCACTCATGCAATAGCAATCCATTATAAACTGGAAAGTTGTGACGTCATTAAAGTACCTCATCTCTTGAGGTCGTCACATACACAACATGACGAACAATGTTTGAATGACATGACTCCTCCAAGTTGATTTATGAATTGAATCTGATGGAAAATTACATGAAAAGAAAACGCGAGTCTTCCATGGCATTTAAAAAATTATGCCTAACCTTGGAGAAAAAATATGACGTCAGATATGCAAAGGCCTAGTAACTTCGCTGCCGGAAACCAACCAATGGCCTTGGCAAATAATGCAACTACTCCTCGTGACTGATTTTAAAAGAAAAATTTAACACGTTAGTGTGGCACGACTCATCGGTGGGTTTTCAGAATCTTTTACCGGACAAATTCCGCAATTTCGTTTTTAAGCGCATTTTCTCATTTATGGAAAAAATGCGCTATTGTGCTCGCCATGTCCGTCTGTCTGTCCGTCTGTCTGTCCGCCCGTCTGTCCGTGACCTCAAGTTTTCGTCGACGAGAAAATGCGCTCTCTGTCACTCACTACAGTGAGTACTAAGTTATCTTTTTTTTTCAATTGCGTTTGTCGACAATAATTTATGATGGCAGGACTGCCTCATTAAATTGTAAAATTTACGGAAAAAAGGAAAATTTAATTTTTGCACCCGGAACTACAAATTTACTAGGATATTTTGAATTATATGCCTTTTATCCTCGGACTTGGCCGTTTTTAGGCCATCTGCCAGCGATGATGGGTCGTATCACACTTCACGTGTTAAATAAGCTCGTCTCGCAATAATTTCTGTTTATTTGCAAAACCAGTTTGATTCCCTAATATGTTCGAAACGAGTCCACCTGCAACGTGTCTGACGGTGTGTCGAACGGCTTAGAAATATGGGTTCCATTTTATTTTCCATAGCACGCCGGCAGCCTTGTAGCAGGATCGTAACAAAGCACACACCGTGCGTAATTTTGCCGGCATGGAACAGGGACGAAAGAGATACCGTCATAGAGGACGCGCATCAGTGCGCAATCTCGGTCGGGACTGGCACTCGTTGAGATCTCGCTGCCCATCGCTTCCATGCTCGGCATCCAACGCCACACATTGTTTATCCGAGTAATGTTCACCCAGAAGTCAGTTTGATCTGATAATGAAGGAGGCCATGATATAAACCATTCGTTACTTTTTTGTTTAATCTGAATAATATTTTTCTGAAATCATGCCTATCTGAGTGTTAGAAATCATGACTTTACGTCATTACAGTTAAGACTTGAATTATAGCAAAGGACTGGAACGGTCTGTCTTTAACCCTTTGTCAACGGAAACATTAAAAGTCAATGCTATTCTTACAAAAATTATGGGACCGAGAGGTCCCATACCTTTTTCAGTACAGCAGGGTTTTGAGGTTCTGACTCTTGCGTCAATATATTTATGCATTAACTAATATACTGTCAACTCTGACTATGGTAGTGTCTGCTTACTAGAACCAAGACGAGTCTCCTTGTCGATGAGGTTGGAGTTCTGGTACAACTCTCGAGACGCCATGGGGAGACCTCGCGCCGCACACCGAGCCTGCGCCTCGCAGAAGCTGATCCACGAGTAGGAACATTCCGCCACCTCAATCAAAAAGGAAATAATCGAGAAATTGTCTCTAAATTGAACATTATATTAGGGATAACTGGTAAACAGGGGAGCTTCTCGCTTCTTCATTCAGCTACGACCACAAATGGGTGAAAATAAAATTTTCCCCTTGAATAAAATCAAAGTTTTGAAAATTTGTCCAATTTATACTTCAATAAGGCCAATAGAAAGATCGGTAACTATTTTCAAACCCCGTTTTCAAACAGTCCACATGTTTTACTCCCTAATTATTAGAATACGAGCAATTGTATGACGATATATGCAAATGCCAGTACGTATTAATTAATAATACGTAGAATTATTTGTGCGAGGGGTTATATTGAGGTGCGCGGCGACAGTATAAGGGACCTTCAAGGGTTTCTAAACCCCAAAAGTTAAGGAACCACTCATACAGATCTTGATGAAGTAAATACACCCATACTTACAAGACAGTACCCTGCTGCTGCGTTGGCAGAGCAATAGTCCCTTCCGGGAAGCCATACTTCCTCAACACGACGGCTGTCCAGGTCTGCGAAGACAGACACGTCACAGAGCGGTAAAAAACCACGGTTGCGGTGTACAGTTTACGGTTAGAAACCCCTGATTTCTACAGTTATGGCGCTGAGGTAAAACTAAGTTTGCAAGACGTCAGTTGCTGTGGAAACACTGATCCGGTTACTAAGGGAATGATCGATTATGGCGGCACCATTGGTTCAGGTGTTGCAGTTCTCGCGGCACATTAACACTAATACTAAGGGCGCATGACTGGCAGTAATATCAGTAGAAATGAAAATTTCAACAAGGATCGTACGAAAATTTTGCGGCAACAAATCCCTAGTACTAAAGTAACAGTATTCCGGCTTATGTAGTTGTAATACCCCGCTCAGTAAAGCATCAAACCCGATGATGCCATAATAGCATGATAACTACATAGAATAGAATAGAAGTGTCGGCACTGAAGAAATACACTGTAGGCCCATGGCCTGTTGGCGATTCTTGTGCTTTTCGTGACTTGATTCCACAAGAGATCCGGCCTTTTGAACCCGATCTTTCCATAACTGACGGTTGATTGACATATGCTACTACAGACCGACGTCATATTACCTCTATTATTTATACCGTTGTATAATTACCTCAAAGCCATCCTTTTAGTCGTGCCTGCAGTACCCAAAGTAACAAAAGTATTTGGAACAATTGATTTCGAGACTTCTAACCACGTAAAGATTTCCTTATAGTCTTGTAGAATAACAATAATAATTAATAAGTATCCGTCTCGTCAAACACCATTCAGTGAAATTTGTAACACAAATCTTTCTGGCATATTTCATCTGCTGACGGATTATCTTCTCTAGTTGCTAAATTAAAAAAACGGACCGGGGCGCAAGCCCCCGTTTTTCCGCCATTTGCGTTTTGACTTTAGTACTTTGATTTTTATACTTACATGATCTCTCGCTTGCGGGGCGAGGTATATTTTTTACATTTATGCTTCTAACTCCTGCAAAAACCGACCGATTTTCTTCAAACCTNACATCTAGGGCCGCTCTATGACATCTACAAGCGCTCTATGACATATAGAGTCGCTCTATGACATCTACATCCGCTCTATGACATATAGGGCCGCTCTATGACATCTAGAGCCGCTCTATGACATCTACAAGCGCTCTATGACATATAGAGCCGCTCTATGACATCTACAGCCGCTCTATGACATATAGGGCCACTCTATGACATATAGAGCCGCTCTATGACATATAGGGCCGCTCTATGACATCTACAAGCGCTCTATGACCAATAGAGCCGTCCTATAATATCTAAAACCGCTCTATTACATCTAGGGCCAGTACTGAAATCATATGTGAACATGTAAATATATTCTTAAAATTAGTCTAAATTCTTATTCTAATTATATTCTAAATATATCTTAAAATTAGTCTAAATTCTATATCTTTGGCAAATGGACTCCTATTGAAGCAAAACTTTATAAAAGTCGCAACATGGATCCAATGTAATTTTTAATGCAGTTAGTGAACCTGCAGCAGATGTTGACAAGTTATCTTCAGTATTACTACTGAATATTATCCTCTACAGAAGTAGGTAAGGCTTAATTGGATCGACATTTGTGTCTCTATTTATGGCTTGCGACTGGTGCGACAGCACGGTGCCCGCACTGTTTGGTATGGGGCTCTTGATTTACCTTGAATATTTGCCTATTCATATCTGAGCATTTCTATTGAAATTTTGACGAGGTATGTGAGCTTGTATCACTATTCTATTTTTTTATATATATAGTTTTTGTTCATTGTATATTGATTTGTTCTCAGTAGCCGTTTGCGGAATGTTGACTAAAGAGTCTATCGTTGAAGCATTTGACAATCTGCTACGCGTAAATTCTACAGTGATGGAAAATTAGAATACGAAAGTCGGCCAAAAACATTTATGCTTCTGTAGAGGTCGGCTTTAGAACCCATATTACTTGACTCATATTATCAAACATAATTAGCCAAACTAACGATTTTGAGCCGATACGTCGTTTATGAACCCATGCATGTTACTGTACTCATACCACTAAACATTAGTTTATGAACCGTTTTACTGAACTTGTGATGCCCAAAAGGCCCTACTGAACACATGTCTGTTTCTGAAACCTTTTCCTGATACCAAACACAAAATATTAGCAGGCGTCACACAGCAGCAAACATAACTGTGCAAGCATGGGTGTACGAGCATAACTGTGCAAGCATGGGTGTGCAGGGATAACTGTGCAAGCATGGGTGTGCAGGCATAACTGTGCAAGCATAGATGTACGAGCATAACTGGGCAAGCATAGGTGTGCAAGCATACCTGTGCAAGCATACCTGTGAAAACATACCCGTGCAGGCATAACTGTGCTAGCACAAATGAACAAAATATAACTATTCAGACATATCTGTGCAATATAACCTGACTGAATATGTACACTACTTGCAAATCAGAACAGGTGAAGCCTGACCTCAGGTCATCACAGTACAGCTTCCAGTAGCAGTTCTCGGATTTTGTTTTGTTCGAAGCTAAGCAGCATTTAATATATTTTCTTGTGAAGTGCAGCGCGTGGAGCTGTGAAGGCCGCGTTGGCAGGGCAAGGCTGGGTCAAAGGTCACCGAGTCAGCGAATAAGAGACGAGGAAAGCTAAACGGAGATGTGTAGGTGGACTGGATTATAATGGGAAGAAAAGTGACCAGAGATGTGTAGGTGGACGGCATTATAAAGGTGAGGTTTGTCGTCTCTAGGTATCTGTAAATCTCGGATTTTCGACTTAGTGGTGACGAAGATTATCTGGAAATAGATACTAAATCTTAATGCGAACGTGCAATAGGTAGAATGTTCAATTGTAGTTAATTTTAGTCGCGATTTGGAACGTCTTCCGTCATGTGGATGGTAATGCTCGCATGCTAATTCATTTGTATGGAATAAATAGATTCCGTGCCAAGGAGAAAATTCGAGCCACGGACAAAATTCGAGCCTTCGTTCCACGTAGAACATTCGTGCAACGGAGAATTTTCGTGCCACGGAAATATTCTATCAACGGAGATTATTCGTTCCATTGAGAACATTCGAGCCACGGAGCAAATTCGAGCTAGGGAGAAAAATCGTGCTAGATCGAATATCCACGTTAGGTTGATTATTTAGGAAAGGTAGAACTTTCGTGTCACGCAGAACTACCAGGCATAATGTACATGAAGGTGCAGTAATGAAATTTAAGAAAATACATGCCAGTACGAACGAGTGGCTAGAGTCCAGGATGAAAAATGTTCGCTCATTGTAATGACGTCAGAGTGACATCACGCGCATACATGGACCAATCACAGCGCTGCATCAAATATCTTGAAGAGCAATCTCTCAAAGTTCATGAATGGCGATCGTAGTGTATTCGAATGAAGTTTCCCTTCATTTATTTCATTTATTGGTAGTATTGACGCTCGATACTCGATGCTAACTATGAAGAGAACTTTGACTACAGGTTAGTCTCTACAATCCGTCGTTTGGTTATCAAAGCTGAAGCTTAGCTTTTCAGTATCGTGAAGAAGCTATGGAACTTACGTGAAATGATTTAGTTCCATGTTATTGACGATATTGTGATACTATGCGCTCCAGATAACCAGTAACGAGTCTTCATCGAGCGTCTTGAAGACTATTGGAACCAATTTGAACACTTTTCTCGAGGGGATGTAAAAGTAGTAAAATGAAGCAGTAAATTCGTATGCGAATATTAAATTTTATTTCGACGAGGTCAACCTTCCACATTTCTTCTAATCTGAACTGGAAGATTAAGGCCAACTTCATTTTTCTAGCACACTCCAAATAGCACAGCTAACCAGTATAGAGAGGTCGTTGTCATCTGCGAGTACTAACGACGCTGCGAGTCACCAAGCATATTTGCGGTTGCGAACGTCGAATTAACTGATCCGTTGGTGTATAAAAGATCCCGTCTCCTTCAAATATCAAGCACCTTAGCGGTATTATTGCAGATTAACTACATCCAAAAAAAANCAGGAAATATCAAGGGACAAATGGTATCAACATTGTCATCTTACAGGTTTGACTACGTCGTTGGAGATTATTGCCGAGTCTTGTGATCGGATAGACAGCGCTCATACTGGTCGTCTAATGGTCGTTTTCATGCTCTGATGAAACAGCTTGTTCATCGATCTGTAAATCTCACCACTCTTTATCCTCGCTTTGTACATTTAAAGCATGACTTCTTTATGATGTCATAAGTATATGATAAAGCAACGGATAACAAAAAAAAATTGCTGTTTATAGCCGGTCTTCTAAGGTAGGGGGTGAGAATAGTTCAGTCTGGGATACAATTGTCCGCGCACGCTCTTCATCTGCCAAAGTGTTCAGTAATCATTCATATGAGACAACGTCTATCGAGGAATTGAAATTAGACCTAAATAAAGAAGAGAGTAAAAAAAGGATGGATGAAAAAAACTCAGCCGACGTGTACGCACGCGTCGGTTGGGTTGTTTTCATCCGGCCCGTGTTTTTACTTCTTTCTTCATTTGGAAGTCCCGTTTGCGTATGTCCATAAATTGTTGATTCATTTCAACAAATCGTTTCTTGCATGGTCGCACTCAATGTCAAGTTTAATTCATGTGTTAGATGCTGTCCTCGATATATGTCGCTCTTCTTCTTCTGACAACCTCACGTATTCTTCGGAATGCTTCTGAAAGTAGTTTAGTATCTTTTCAGCTCGTTTTAGCTTATTTTTGCTAAAATCCACGAACTCTGCTGCGTATTGTGCATCGTCATGTTCTATTCTTTTGAGGCGATTTACTCGACTTTTTGAGCTAGTTGCAGATTTCCAACTTTCGTCCATACTTTCGTTGCTACTGCGCTCCTCAGAAGAGTCTACTGCAAAGCATGTTGGAAGGCAGCCATCATCAGAAGCCATTTTAGAAGAAGTATCATTACAGCCATTATCAGAAGAACTGGAGCTCGAACTAGACGTCGAGGTTGCATATGATGGACATATCGAACTAATAAACGTCGAGGTTGCATATAATGGACATATGCAACCTCGACTACACCATNAGGGACTACAGGTTGTTGTTTATAGTGAAATTATGAACGAACGCAGTCTTATAGATACACGCAGTATCTGACGCTGAGTCAACGTTGATGTTGGTTATAATGAAAGCGCATGTTGCGGTAAGCATCGTGGGATGTAATATGGTTTATTGAAATTGATATTAAGATAGGGGGGGGGTGAAAGAGATTATCTGGTTATGATATTTCCTAATAGGCGGCTTATGAGCGGCCAACAATTTTCAAAATTGATAATATTTTCCTTCCCGACCTATTTTCTTTCTTTTCACCGTTTATACTTTATAGCTATTCTCCACATACGTACATTGCCACTTCCATCTTTTATTTGTTCATGTTCGACATTCGTCCTCCGTTCAATTTCTTCATTCTATACATTTTATTCCTCAGAAATTCCGAAGCAAAATACATTCCACGAAAATTCGTAGAATTAACTTTTATTTTACATTTCTAGTGAATTTGGGACTCAAGCAAACAAGTGATATTTATTTTATTCCTCATTTTCTCCTGACACATCCTACTCATTTTCTTCTCACCTATGTCTCCCATTTCATTCACATCCCATATACCCTTTCCTTCCACACTTCCTCCCCATTATTGGGCCCTCCTAGGCTCCCATCCCCCCGCAGAGGACAGCGCTTAGGAGCGTGAAACCAGCACCTCCGGACCCCGGGCTCCATATCCGGACCCTGGGCTCCATTTTATAAAAACAAATCTTCATACTATTTCTCTTTGAATAAAATATATCTACATCAAAGTTTCCCTGAAGAGATTATGGCGCAACCGCGCGAAACCTAAACCCTGACAAAAAGACGAGACTGCGACAACGTAGCGCGCTTCAAAGTCCGAATTTGCTGACGTCATCGTGGGCGGGTTATAGGCAGGTCATGGGCGGGTTATCGATGGCCAGCGAAAAATTGAGGACTATTAACACGTGTGTTAAACCGGAGGTATTTCTGTTGAAAATATGTCGACTTAGTTCATGTGGGGGTTTTATAAATAATGGGTTTGAGGTTACGAATACTAAGAGGTGAGACAATCGAACACGAACGAAGGAATCTCGAGAATATGGGAACAGCCATTAGTGAGGTAAATTCCATTGACATCTTTTATAATGGGTGTCGATTTAATGAGTGTAGTAATCCATTGCCGTCTTATGCAGCATCTTATTCATAATGCCTACCGAGTTGTGAGTTGTAACATCCTAATGACATTTTTTAAATTTCTATCTAGTCTCGAAATTCGTTTGTGTGCCAGAGGCGTGTCGTAATTGTGTGCATGAAACTTTGTCGACTCGACTCCCGTGTTGCCTAACTCATAAGTCAGTGTTAATATAGCGGTTCCTCTACTTTTCTTGATTAGTCTAGCCTTTTGATCAAATCTTTCCGACGAACGGTAGGTTTAAAATCTTTCCTAGATTTCACCGTATGATACGAGGTATTTCAAGACTAAATATATGCTCCTGTATGGCCTTGTCTAGTCTGTTGTTGAACACTTGAACGCATTCATACTCGGAGCGTCAACGTTATCTTCAGGGGGCTGTTCCACAGGTCGGTGACTCAAAGCGAGAACAAAACTTGTATACTTTAATGAAGTCACCTCGCAGGCGACGATAACGGAGACTACTGATAACTTAAATCTTAATGTAATATTTACAGGATCGATAAAATAATGGAACAGCCACAGGCGCTCGCAGTTCAGGAGCCTAATTTCCTCATCGCGAAAAACGTGACCTTCCCAAGACTTACTCCTGAGTACGACAGCGGAGTGATTATCAGACCTATATGTCCATCGAAGTTTTTGGCACACGATTTACACTTCCCGCAAACTACAGGTGTATATTCAGCAATGATAATTTTCATTTGCCCTTTTGTTAATCGAGAGCACTGTTAGTGATACTACATTCGAAGAGAATTATCTTCACTGAACTTATAATTTTGTATTCTTGTCATTTTTCCAAACATGATAGGCTCATTTTATCACGATTAATTTTTTCATTTACCCCCTGCCAATTGTTCACACGTTTACCTGCCTAGACAAGCTTAAACTTCGAGTATGTATCAGTATTGCATCGAAATTCTTGTTTAACTGTTTGACGAACTATTCCTCGCCGTGTATAAACGGCTTAGCTCTAGTATTAAATCTTGTATTTGCAATCTTCGTGCGTTTCAGAACGTGAGGCGGATGAGAGCGAGAGACAGAATGAGTGCATCTCAGGCGGCCATCTTTCAAGCGGGAAATGCGTCCCTTCACTCCCTTGTACCTACGATGCCGAGGAGCAGCAACTAACTGAATTTGTTGGCTTTGAGGAATTGACAAGCGGAAATTCTTATCCTAACATCGAAGATGAATGACTACAATATCACCGCACCGAAAAACTAAGGCAAGACTAGGCAGGCGAGTTTGAAAGTAATTAATGATCAACAGGAAATTATAACGGCCAAAGGTGCTCATTTTTTAACGTCATGAGACGTTGAAATGCTGTGTCTTGAATAAAAAAAAAAGATGATTCAGAAGAAAATCTGGACATCTTTCTCAATGGTGTGAATATTATGAGCACGAGTCGAAAAGAAACTGAAGAAGAGATTCCCCCGTAAAAATATCGTAAGCGTGCATACGTACAGGCAGAACTTTGCTGATGAAACCGTAGAATGTAATTTCAGGCAAACCGGCAGTCTATCTAGCGAAGTCTGCATGCGGCAGGGAAGTATGAAAAAGGATATCGTTGCGCATAGGCAGGCTACTGAAGCACGGAATTCGTCTTTAGATTTCAGACATAGAGCGACGAGCGTTAGAAATTAGAATCCGTAAGGCGGCTGCCATGCATCACCGACACCGCATCTCACTCAGTCAAAGTTGTCAAGGATAAGATGGATCATCTTATAAATGTCAAAAAGAATGAAATAACGTCGCAACAATATTTGTAACTTCCGTGTTTTGGAAACTTCTGCTGTACGAGAAGAAACGCTCAAGTCGGACTTGAACTCCACGATTAAATGGGTAATAAGCGTCTCGCTGAGGAAGTTGATCGGAATCGGATACTATATACCAGGATTTGATGAATATTCAAAATTCTCTCCATCCACGAAGGGAAAATATCATAGAAGTAGTGGATGAATTTAAGAGGCAAATTCGTGCAACAGAAGAGTATTGTGCTCTGCTGGACTCTAGGGAAGAGGCGATCTCTAATGAATTGGAACTGGTCGACTGAACTCATTCTTCCCTCTCAGATGCTTGTCTAGAGAGATAGAGAGATGAAGATGATCATAAGGAAGCAAAAAGAAAGACTACGATAACTGCGAAACGCCAAGCTGCAAGCTTTCCACGTTTCGATAGGATTTAAGCTAGAAAAACTTTGGCACTTTGGAAGTGTAGAGTTCACAATTTTTCCGGTAAAAAATCATTTGTTACATAAATGGTATCCTTTACTTTCCCGGTCATCGTGATGCGAATGATCCGCTTCCTCCCCTTTCTTCCAATCGCTGGCGATTCGTGGTACCTGTCGGTGGAACCTCAGAGGCTGGGCTAGCAAATCGGCAAATTCATTAGGGTAGATGTCAAAGGGGTTGATGGCTGCGATTAGATTTTGATTGAGTGACATAATATACTGTTACGCGATTACGTTTTTGATCTTTGGATCGGTGGTTTAACTTGACTTGACTTGACTTGACTTGACTTGACAAGTTAGACGCTTGAGGCCTTTCTCAGAGACCTGTTCGTCTCTCCGAGACTATACTAACTTTGTAATATTAGCAAAATTCGGGGGCGGCTGGGTTGCAAAAAAAAGTTAGTGTCTAGTTGCGCAATGATTCATAATCTTGCCGTACTCCGGCGCCAGACGCCCTACTAAGGCCGGTCCACACGCTCAGTTTCACACAACGATTTGCCTGCGCAGTTTTAATTGTTGCAGATAAAACCTTGCGTGTAGACGGGAAAACTGCGCAGTTTTGAAGCCGGTGATATGACTGCACAGTTGCAGCGATATCTGAACTACAGAGCATAGATTTCGATGAACTGCGCAATAAGTGGGACCATGTAGAGTGTAGACGATAGCACGGCTTCCAGATTCAATTTGTGCTCAGTTTCAATGATTCTGGCGACAATGGCGGACCTTCGGTAATGTTCTCGGGAATTTTTTGCTCTATACGAAAGTTTTACTTGCATCTAGCGAGTAAAATCCAGGAACTATACCATAGTAACAGGGACAAAGAAGATGGTGACATATGAGAGCTTGTAGAAAATTTCAAGGAAATCGATGAAAGCGCAAACAGAGGAACAGCTGTACAAAATTAATAATTCGAGTATTCACCGTAAAAATTGGAAAAAATAAATTTATTTCATCTGGAGCTGGAGAAGATGATATCTACAAGCCATCTCTGTTATTTTGATTCCTCGTATTTCCTAAATGATCCAATATTTTTTCAGCATGGCACAGTGTCAAAATTGACCAAAATACTGCCTCATCCATGGCGAGATCGCACAAAACTGGGCAAACTACACAGATATGTCGGCACCGTGTGGACGCGCTAAAAATTGCAACGATTTCATTCCGACTTAGAACTGCTACCTGTCATCGTTGTGTAAAACTGAGCGTGTGGACCGGACTTAAAGTCAATCATCCTAAATAGCGAGGGCAGAAATTGCTCATAATTTTGATTCGGCCTTATTCGGGTTATGGAAAATTGTTTGCGAGAATCATTATTTTTGCGCGAGGCTCTCAGCAGAGCAGCCTTGAGGGTGTCGTAGTCAGATGGAAGGAATCGGGAAGAGAGGCGTAAACTCCAAGAGCTTGACCCTGGAATAGCAAATACAAGTGGACAGCGCAATTCGGAGGCTTCAGTTTAAGCATCTGAGCAATCCGCTCAAATCTTGGCAAATATGAGGGACTGTCATCACCATCCTTGAAGGTTGGAGGGCGGCTAGTTTTATCGCGACACACATTACCAGTGATGGTAACTCCAATGCCTCTATCTTGGAGAATCTTCTGAGCATGAACATTCTCTTTTTCTTTCTGCTTCACTTCTAAAACTCTCAACTCTGGTTCATGCGATCGTGCACTATCACGATCATCGTGATAGCCAGCTTTGCGCTCATTAATAAACTTGGGTAATTTTTCACCCTCAAGGTTCATACTCTGGCCCAGAGCCTTCCATTCATCAAAACTCTTAGGCATGGTTTCGTAAGAAAATACCTGTGGAAAGATAATCAACTCGAGTAACAAATGCTTGAAGTCGATGCAGATGCCTAGTGATAATCTCGGCGGGGAAAGAAAAGATCGTCTAGTCTCCCCGCCTCGTGGCAACGTGGCGGGCCTAAGCACAAAGACAATCTAGACCTAAAACATCATCAGTTAGACGAGCCAGCCATAAAACAGAACTACTTCCCGGCATTAGATACGAAATTTACACGCGAGGCTAGATGGCTCAGCAAAGCCTGTCAGCACTCCAACGGTCACACTCATCTATCATCACAGTGCTAAGCAACTGCCAGACCCGACACTGGGGGTATCCTACACCCTGATAGCCGGGACACTCTTAAAGAAACTATCAGTCACAACCCTCTAGCAACAGCAGAAAGATGATTAACCACCCCTTGGGAAAGGGGGCCAGAATGTCTGGAAAACCTCAGAGGCAGTTGCCAGAAGGTGAAATTCGCCGATTCTTCTATTCTTTACTTCAAATTTAGAATAGGACACGAATAGTTCATAACTAAGACGAACAAAACTAGCACCCCAGACAAGTTTAATCAAGTCCAGAGGGGCCTATAAAAACGTCAGCTAAACTTTTATAACGCTATCTTCATAGCCCGGCTGCCAAGTTCGCGTCAGAGGCACGAGAACTGAACCCGCACGCGCAACCGGCCACTAAGCTTATACTTAAGCAGGGAGAACTGCTCAATGAGAGGTGTCGCCGGGAGATGGGGACGGAGCGACAGAGTCGGTGAAGTAACTAAGAACAAAAGAAGGCTTCGGAAGTGAATAGGTCAGCAGTACCACGCAGGCCCAAAGACGGACCGGCACAAGCAGGAAAGCGGCAGGTCCGCACGCATCCATGAGGACCATGACTTGGCCAGAAGTGTGGTTTAGTTTGGTTGACGGAGCAGGAGACGTGGTATTCATTTAGCGTGAAACCCTCAATTAAGGAGAACCTTCCTTCATAGTACCTCGGGTGAGAACTTTTGATAGGCATAATATTCAGTCCGTAAGAGAAACCCATATGTGATTGCAAGCTGGAACTTAAAGCAAGCTGGAACTTGAAGTTGATTATTTATCAATATAAAGAATTTGTGGATCAACCCGACGTTGAGAGCAAGATCACGTAACACGTTTTTACGACCACAGAACAATCCGTTTGATGGTGTAAATGCCATCAAACTTTGCAAATGGTAATCAGCTTATTAAGCACAATAATTTTCAACTTATCGAGCTTACTATGAGCGAGAGACCTCAAATTGATCAACTTAACATCATGTAAACTGTAGGGTCTACTTTGGCTTTACCTCGCCTTTCTAACGTGTTGAACAATTTTACGCCCGGACTCGCGACCGGACCAGCGGCCGGTCTCCCAAAATTCAACGAAGAAAGAATATCTCTCAAAGTAATGAACATAGCTAGATGAAACTTTGTACACGTATTTATTAGGATCTAACGGTGATGTTTAGCTCGTGAAAATTTTTAAATTTCGCCTTCATTCGTGAGTATATGGCGATACGTGCCGAAATTCGCAGTAAACAAAATATTTCTTCCAGAGTACTGAACATATTTGAACGAAATACATTCCTAACTATCCAACAGTGATGTTTAGCTCGTACAATTTTTTTAGATTTTACCTTCGTTCGCTAGTTTTTTTTCAATTTTTTTCTCATTCGTGATATAAACAGCAGTAGCAACGTGCTTAAATTCACAGTGAACAAGAAATTTCTTCTAAAATACTGAAGAGATTTGAACGAACCTTTGTATATGAATACCTAACCTCCCAACGATGATGTTTAGCTCGAGATAATTTTTTCGATTTTGTTTTCGTTCGCGAGTTATACGGATTTACGGAGAAACAACCGGCATTTTTCAGGCCGATTTTTAAATTTGCATTTACCAAGAGCAAAAGCCGTAAACTCGCAAAAGGAGGAAAATCGAAAAAATTGACACGAGCCAAACATAACCGTTGGGAGGTTAAACACCCATTACATCACTGTGTGGGGTGTTTGGGTGGCGTGAGGGGAGTTTTGAGTGGCGAGTGTGAAGAGTTTTGGGTGGCGGGTGAGTTAGGGTAGTTTAGGGTGGGGTGAGGGAGGAGAGACTTAAAGCGCGGGTGAGTGGAGTTTTGTATGACGGGTGAGTGAAGGAAGATCTGGGTGACGGGTGAGTGAGGGAAGGCTTGAGTGTTGGGTGGGTGAGAGCAGGTGGCGTTGTATGGTGGGGGATCACAGAACAGCTTCATTATGATTTGATCAAATATATATTTTGATGAACAAAGATTATATTAAATAAGTTAAAACCAATTTCATTGATTCTATGTGTCAGAAAAGGGGATTATTAAAAACCTCTTTGTTAAGAGGTTTTTAAAGTATTACCAAATCAGCATTTTTCAACTACAAATGTCAATGATATTTATCATAATATTTGATATTTTACGAATATTTAATGAAATTGAATACCATATTATGTGATATCTATGATATATTATCGCTACACACGATTGGGTAAAAGGGCATCGCCTGCTAGTTCATTATGAATAGCCCCTAGTAAGCCGGCTTTAGCAAGCTATCCATCAGCAAGCTTTTAGTGAGCCAACCCTTAATAGTGTGTCAGATTTTAGCAACCTTACCTTATGACCTTTGACCTTATGATGAGTTTAGGACCTGTCTCTTATACACATCTAGATGTGTATAAGAGACAGCTATCACGATCATCGTGATAGCCAGCTTTGCGCTCATTAATAAACTTGGGTAATTTTTCACCCTCAAGGTTCATACTCTGGCCCAGAGCCTTCCATTCATCAAAACTCTTAGGCATGGTTTCGTAAGAAAATACCTGTGGAAAGATAATCAACTCGAGTAACAAATGCTTGAAGTCGATGCAGATGCCTAGTGATAATCTCNTCAGTATCAGTAAGCCAGCTCTAATTTCAACCCAGTCTCTATAGTTTTCTCTTTCTATTCGTATAAAGGAGAATATATGAAGGTTTTGCTAGAAATTAGTGGTTTAGATATCCTGCTTGAGTCCCACGGAAACCTTATATTTGATCTTTCAAACCCAACAAAAAGCCTGATCCGTTAAATAGAGAAAAGCAACAAGAAAATCGTCAATAAGATAAACTCTCTGGTCTTCAATGAAATTTGTGTTATAGAACAGCTTCTGACTAACTACCTAACATATTCATGAATGCATTGCTCTCCTACTGTCTGTACACACTCATCCATACGGCCATACGTTGCTTTCTTCCTGTCTGCACACACTCATCCATACGTTGCTATCTTCCTGTCTGCACACACTCATCCATACGTTGCTATCTTCCTGTCTGCACACATTCATCCATACGTTGTTATCTTTCTGTCTGCACATATTCATCCATACGTTGTTATCTCCTGCATATCAAAATTACTATTTAAGAGTCTCTTTAAAGACGCGACTACGTGTTTTCGTGTGCAGGTTTCAAAATGAATAAAATTTTAACGACGCGATAGTTCTTATACCATACGTAACTTTTTATTGATTAAAAATATTCCTTAACACGTTGACTACGATTGCTTCATCTTGTACTATTATTTTATTTTTTGTACTTTTTTAAACAGGATTGCCAGTCGGTCATTTTTTCCGGACAAATTCCGTGATTTAGTTTTTCTTAATTGCGTTGGCCGGCTAAAATTTATGATAGGGGTACTTCCTAATTAAATTTTAAATACTGCAAAAAAATGAATGGAATTGTTATAGCGGAACCTACAAATAAACTAGTATACATTGAATTATCGGCTTTTTTTGCTTTTTTTGTTCTCGGATTTGGCCGCTTTTAGGCAACCTGAATTATGTACCACTACCTCCTGGAGGAATACATTTCGTGGTACGCATATGTACCAATACGTAGTCAACGTGTTAATGAAAATTAGAACTGTTCTACACTCACTAATAGGGAATATATTGCGAACAGGTAGAGGGATCTTTATAATTGATGTCTGGATCTCGAGGACGTAACTCGTACTGTGCGCAACCGAATACTGAAAATGACTGAATCCACTTCCTTTTTTCCCAATCGTATAGAGAGAATCTGGAGATACCCGGTATCAAGTTACAACTTGAAGTTGAAGGTTGGCAAAGTTTAAATTAATTCTAACTGTTGTCTTCAGCCTCAAGCCGTTTCGTGTGAGATTGTTTGTTCAATCGTTGACGTTTGTGAGGATTTCGTTGCTTTTTCGCTACGCCGATGTCAATTACATTCTTCTGTATCTTCTTTCTGGCATCTGAATTCAGCTACCGGGCTTGCGATTTCATCTCCTAGTCATTACGCCTCCTGTTGCGCGAGCGTAAGTTGTAACGAGTTTGCATTTGACACTCGGCCCATTTTAATCGGTAATTTTGATTTTGGGCGCAGTGCGACTACAAGGTCGTATGGATTGTAGACATTATACTTTGTAATCACCAGGCGACGCTTATTCCCTTACGAAAATAACTTTATCATTTTGCTCTAAGTAGAATTGAGCTCGAAAATTACTCTCTGGTATTATGACTTCAAGAAATTGCCGAACATTGAACATTTTCACGTTGATATTGAATAATTTTAATTCGAGTTATGCATTGTTGGATATTTCACATACACGAACGAAAAGTTTTAATATAGTTACAATTGACCCAGCTAACCACATGATGCTCGACTTGATTATACACGATATACGACTGTACCTCCTGCTAGCCAAATAACTATCAGACCAAAGTTCTGTGTGAAGTGAAAAGCCATCACTCTCTTTACTATTTTAGGCATCAAATACCTATGACCACGATGGGGAGCCTGGATAATTTACATGCAGCCAAAGAGCAGTGATCGTATACCAGGTTAACACGTAATGCAATCGATTAGAGTTCCTTCTGAGAATATTAAAGTAAAATTTTAACTTTTTGCGAGCAATTCGACTATGACGGAGAGTAATAAAATTAAATCTCACTAGAACAATTTGGCCTTCAGTTTTATTTACGAACAAAATTAAGAAAAATATAATGTACAAGCCTGAATAGTTGGCTTGGGCATGATCTCGAGGAGGGTATGAGGAGGAACTTCACTAATTATTTCAATTATTCAATTATCATGATAGATTTCACGCGAGTCAAGGAAATTAAGCTTAGGCAAGGCTGCAAGCTACCCGCCGAAAGACCTGTAATTAACTATTCACGGTGTGTCCGTTGATCTTCTGGCTTTATAAATTCTTACTTTCGCGGTCCGAATATAATTTCAATGATAAAAATAATTATGGTTCTAGAATGAATAAAATCGGAGCGATTCGGTGCTCTCATTTGGATCTCAGAAATTCGAGGGACAGATACCATGAAGACAGCGGATATATAATAATGATAATCATAGTATATCAGAGCATGCAGTATTGCCCCAAATGAGTATAACGTACCAAATATCATGAGCCGAATAAATATTAACCATCACGTTGGCGTTAATCACTCTTTTTTCTCTGCGGTGTAATTATATACCTGAAACTAATCTATTTCTCTCTTCAAATGAGAGCCCTGTCGCTTAATGAGAGCCGTGTCGAGAGCCACATGAGAGCCGTCTCGCTTAAGGAGAACCGTATCGCTTAATAATATACTCGGTGGAATAAAACCGCCGTGTGCCAAGGAAGCATGGAATTCATGCCGTGAAAAATATAAGTGGAAGCTGGCACGTGTGTCAGAAATACAGCGCCCTGTGTACTGACCGTGCGTGGTCGCTCGCTCTGTATAAAATCTGGCGTGCTGTGTGATGGATGTGCTGTGTGGTAGGTGTGCTGTGTGGTAGGTGTGCTGTGTGGTAGGTGTGCTGTGTGGTAGGTGTGCTGTGTGGTAGGTGTGCTGTGTGGTGGGTGTGCTGTGTGGTAGGTGTGCTGTATGGTGGGTGTGCTATGTGTTGTGTGTGTGTGCAACGGAGGACGCCGGCCATAAATCGCAATAAAAATATTTTCAGATCGTGCAATTTTTAGAAATTGTTCAACGAACCTGAAAATTAAATAAAAAAAATTGACGTAAATTTGACGGTGACATTTTGATATGGTTATGCGATCATTGACTTGATAGTTCATAATAAACATGCACCATTCAATTATGTTTTAGTTGACAAAATATGAAACCAATGTATTGAACCTTGTAGGTTTTCGAAGCCCAATACACATCAGCATATAAAGGCGATGAGAAGGCGGTTCTAACTCATATTTTGTTCTATTATTTATTTAAAAAAATTTTCTGCGTATACACGTTGTTTCAACTAGGATTATGACACTAAAATTCACTACAGCAAATTGCCAGTAGGTCTACGAGGGAAACAGGTGCTGCTGTTGAGAGTTGCCTGGTGAACCGTGCCACACTAGCGAGAGAATGTTCTTAAATACACAGATGTTTTTAAAACACGTGTTGTATAAGCGAGAAAAGGAAAGGACCGCTCTAGATAACACTCGTCAATTACGCAAATCGTGCCCTTGATAACTCAGAAGTTTATTTCTATTGTGTAGGAGCAGCATTATTATTGCCTGTTATCTTCGCTTGTATTGATAGCTACGCGGTCTTTCATTTAAAAAAAATGTCTAAAAAATCTTGGAATGAACACCTTTAAAATTTATTAATCACATCAAATGGATGTACGAACAAGATTTTGTGAGTCTTCATCAGTTAGTATTATATTATTATCAAAAAATTTCTTTTTTCTTTTTCGTTTCAAGCTTGAATTCAGGTGTAATATAAAACAAAGGTAGCATTCATGATTTACTTTATTTATGTTATTTAATTTATTGACGAGTGAGGTGAGAGTTCTACTTGTGCAATCAAACATTGCCTGAAAGTATTATGAGAGTTTACAATGAGGGAGAGCTTACGGAGGCCGGAGCTCCACGCATGAGCACCACTTTAGGCTAAAAAAATTCTATAACTACGCGAAAAATATCAGTTTAAGCTAAAATACATCATTTTTAAGTCATGCTTTGTATCACATTAGAATTGCCGGACATTTATAATACATTCTCCATCTTTTTTTTCGTCCCTCATTTCAGCTATATATGTTTCGATTATAAAATTCTACAGCTTTTGTGCATAAAAGGATTCAATTGACAAGAGTGCCCAGCAACAAGGCCTTGCAATGATGCTGCAACATCTGCTGCTGGTGCTCGGGTTAGGCCGGGCTTTGGCCGCGCGTCAGTTCGACACGCTACCCAACTACAGGATCCCAGCCAACGCTGTGTCATCAACCATGGACGCAGCGACATCTTGTGAGAAAGTCTATAAGTTAAATATTTTTGTAATTTATAATCATTAAAACCTCTTTCTTTCATTTTTTGAACAAATATTTTTTCCCTCTTTGTTCTTAAAGTATTACCAGCCGATAAAAGAAACAGATTATCAAGGGCAATTAAAAAAAAGTTAATGACAACTGCAATTCCTATGCACGGGCAAGATGGGCGGTAGAAGAAGCCTCAGGCAGTGCAATGAATACGAAATTTGTTCGATTGCAAATAGCTTAAGAAATAGCAGTTCACTTCAAATATTTCCTGGCGACAGATAGTTACTTGGTAGCCGTTTTTCCGATCGAAATAGAAGTTTTAGCGTTATGGTCCCATATTGGTTTGGTCTGCTTTGATGGAATCGTTGCCGAGGCTAAATCAATTTGTGTTTTTTGCTCGGGATAAAGCTAGTATTAATTAGTTCATAAACACTAGTCTACTGTTTATCACGCATCCTCTACCACCTTCTGCACATGGCTGTCGCTCTCGTCACCTACTCGATGAATTAACTGAACTCAAACATATAAACTTTCCAGTGTACTTCAGTGTCGACAAAGCTTAGAAGGTGCTAGTAGACGAGGTCAGAAATGGCCGCCAGTACGAATTTTAAACACTGACCGCCGATATTTACCGTGCTATTTGTTTCCTATATAGGCCATTAGCATGTTATTGGTCCCGGTTAGCATTTGAAAGTTGTACTGGCTATAGCATACAATATTTATTAATTCCAGGTCAATGCTTGTCTCAGTGCCTCGTGCAACCAACGTGTCTGGGGGCGACATTCGGACCCGGGTATGCGGGTGAGAACAAGAAGCAACAGAAGTTGGTGTGCCACTTCACCTTCTCCTTGGTACCACAAGAACTACTGGTTCTGTCCCAAGGGTCGGCGTCGAGTGGAAGTGCCTACGTCACATACCTCCTTAAAATCAAAGACTACATTGACCCGAATAAGTACAACAAATTGATTCTTGCGGAAACCGAGCTGCACTCGACGGAAGACGACCAGGAAGACAATGACGAAGACGATAAGTGAGAACATTGATGAAATTTCTCCACGTTTCAACGAGATAGTTGGTTATTTTTAGATGATATAACGTAAATAAACATTGATTATAACTATCGAAGTCAGTAGAAAAAATGGTATCGATTGTTCATCAGTTTTCTTGAATGCCAACAAATAAATTGTTCTCCGCTGTTAGTCACTGGTTTGTATGAAATTCGTTTAATCGAAGTAACTATTTAGAATATTTTCAAACTCCCGCGAGCTCACCGATGCGTGTCATCAGTTATAATCTTTGTGGCATCACAAATAAATGAATCAAACGCACGCGATTTGGAAGGAACGAAAGACAGCACACTTTTTTTAACCACTTGTAATATCTTTTAAACTAATTACGCGATTCTTTCATTGCACCAATGATGTTTTATGTACACGTAAAATTTTGCTTGAAAACAACACACTTATGTAACTCGTGCCTGAAAAATGTCTAGAACCTTGAGTTTGTATTTTCTTCCCTTCATTAGAAGTTACCGAAGCGTTTCCTGGAATATTCATCATAATCGTGTTTAATATCGCCTCAATAGGCGCTGTAAATATTATTACCATTATTTAGGCGCGATGAAGCCGCTCCTAATTACGTACTCCACAATCAATTAGATTTTCGTCTTGATATTGGCATATGTCCTTGAAGCATTAAAAAATACGGTCTATCGTTCGGCTTGAACGTTGCTGCAGATTTTCAGTTTGAACGAAGCGCGGTTGAGCAGGACAATCGCGCTCTGGCCCTGTTGGTGTGTGGCGCGCAACGCCTGTAGCCCCCAAAAGAAAGGTGGAACGTTTCTTGCGAAGTTTTGCTGGATCGATAAGTGCAAGAGGGTATTAGAAATTCCTTCATCTTATACAATTGTTCTATGTGGAGTGCAAGTCGATGAGACTGAGAAGGTCTTCATTAGCTGGTTGTCTATAGACCCAGCAATTTTTTTACTAAGCCACGGTAGCAAGCCGGTTAACAAGGAACTTACTGCCGGTCTTATAATATCTCACTGAAATCGATGGTGTAAAGCAGTGCTTCAGCAATAATGTTCTCAAAAAATTTCCAAAGGATTTTCATACGAGGAACCGTAATTGCTGCAAAACGTGCAGCAACATGGAACTTCTATTCGCGCTCAGTAATTATATTTATGCAATAGGAGCTTTAATTTTAAAGTAGTGCTAAGCCCGGACACAAAATAGAATAGAACGCTTCTATTCCACCGAGTCTTTCCTTGCTCTCTTTTCTAGGGATACATTACCCGTCGTAAATTTTATTCGTTCCTAGCGTTACATTCGGTACACAATAAAGAAGGAAGTTGAAAACGGGCCTGGTTCTGCATGGTAACATCTATAATTACGCGCCATTCTTGGTGTACGCTCCATGAATATGAATAAATAAATCCTGATTATGATTTAAATTATTTTAGTGCAATGGTTGGTATCGCATAATTAACTCAAATAAAGGGAGAAACGGTGAGCGGAATGCAGTTTTACAAACTTCCCCACTTAGAATATTTACAGAAAAGTAGTCCAGTTGTGTGGCGTTCTGATGTACTGTACTATAGGTGTCTATTAGGCTGTAAACGCGCACAAGTTAATACATACTGCAATAAATATAGTTAAAGATTTTTACTACTATATACATTTAGCTTGCTCCTACACCTTTAGCGCATTTTAATCACTCTTTCATTAAAATCTTTTTCAAGTCATAAATATATAGCATCCAAAACAGTTTCCCTAAAACCATTCATGCAGTAGCAACGAAAAGCTAGTAGAAAATCGTCCTCGCAAAAACCACTCATGTTTATTTACGTGACGAATTTTAATTTTCAATGCAAGCCGCTACGGTCGATACGAAAAAGATGGACAACATTTTAGCTTAACAAAATTATCACGTCACGTTGTGCGTATTTACTTAAATTTATTGATAATTTCTCAATGCGTATAAATTAAGCACCATTAATATCGTTCTAAGTCACATCGCTATTAAATAACTGCACTGAGATCTTCTATGAAATATTGAAACACAGAGTTGAGTTTACTCTTATAATTAATAACAAAACAAGCACGTACACTGACAATTCAAACAATCGAACGCTCGTACGATAAAAACATCGTTTGTTGGGATATAACAGCTTCCATTAACGTCCTGTGTTTGCGCTGACGACGAGACTTGGCAGCTGTGACAACGGCACTTCCAATTGCGTGGAACCCGCAGTGCATTCCACATGCCAACTATCAGCTAGCTTAAATCATGTTTAAGCCTAGCACAGATTCTTATGCTTCAATGGGACAGAAGATAAAATACTGTGAATTATAACGGTCATTGTCATTATTTAAGAAGTTAACGTCGAGAATCAACATTTAAAAAGAATGGGGAGGGGGCAGCGGTGTTAAATAACAGCGTAAAACATTACGAATATTAAATGTTGGATTGATCACTTCATCAAACCGAGCATTTCTAACCACACTCAGACCGGGCATTTCTTCCCACACTCAGACCGGGCATTTCTTCCCACACTCAGACCGGGCATTTCTTCCCACACTCAGACCGGGCATTTCTTCCCACACTCAAACCAAGCGTTTCTTCCCACACTCAAACCGGCTTTTCCCCTCAACATTCAAACCGAACATTCCTTTAAATATCCAGCGAGCCTTCATTTTTTCACGCACACTCCAGCGAGCATTTCTTCAGGGAAGGTTATGCCTCTGCTGCTCATGTCCTGCAGGAATTCCTCCCGTGACACCCTCTTGACCAGCATTTCGACGATTTTCTGTAGAATGAGCGCGTCTCTGCACACGACGGCGAACTGTGCGTCCAGATTCCTTAGCTTTCTATCGAGTCTTTCAGCAGACCGAGAAAGACAATCGAAAAATTCTTCGTCGAACTCTTCGACGTCGTCCGCTCTCGAACTCTTGACGTACACGTTATAGGTCTCCATGTACTGCAGTAGGGCGCTGGTCTTGCCTTGAGAGTTCCAAGATTCGTTGCTCTGCACTTTCTTCTTCAACTGCTCGACGTTCTTACACTTCCACTCTCTGAACTGGTTCAAAAAAGTCACACATTTAATTTTCATCATCTCCCTCTCGCGTAATTCGTCGTGCAGGAATGCAAGAACTGACATCAATTCCCGTATATTCACTTCTTTCAAGTCTAACTTCTCGATGGACTTTAGCTGCTGCAGTGTCAATAAAGTTGGAACCACGAGCGCCATTTGGTCAAAGCTCGAAACCACTGCGAAGATCTGGAAAGTGAATGTCGAACAGAGAGTGCCTGAAGAGAGAAGGATTTAACCATTCGATGACGGATAATGCAACTGGCGTCAATGCTTGTCGTACCCGATGGCCTGGTTACCAGAGTTACCGGCATAAAACAGAAAGTTAAGCAACTAATGGAGAGGCGACAAAACAACACAGTGAGAACACAGTAGAAGAACTACTAAACTGCTAATTACCATTAGGTGGCTAGTGGGGTTATGAATATAATTCCATCTCCATGTTCATTTCCATTTTAATGCTCTACAAGCATGACCGTAATAAAAAAAAGTAATTCAATACGAAAAAGGCACTTGTGTTGGACAAAAACTTTAGCCGCGCTGAATAGTAAGTACATAGTGACCGACTCCGGCACGGAGCGCGGTTCTCCCCTTGAGGAGAACCACGTCGTGCGAACTAAGCTACTTTGCCGGCTATGGAGAAAGCCGCTCTAGGAACTAGCAATTATACTTTCGTCACCAAATTTGTCCCGTAACACCTGAAGCCTTGAGGATTTTATCAGAGGATTTATCAAAGTGAGGCCAAAGCATGAATGATCCAATGCGAGATTTTTGGATTAAATAGATTTTAATGCGGATATTCAACATTTAGCTATGAGATACGCAGATTCAACTTTCAAGCATGCGGGGATACATGTTAATGCTGCATTGAACGTTACCCATAAGACATCATTGGATATTTTGTAGTAAGAATTGGCCGATTATTGGCAGACTGCAACAAAACCACTGCACGATTGACTGCATAATGACGAGAGAAGGCCAACTTCTGCTTGACACAAATAATCAGTTGGTAATTTGATGTGAAAGCGCGGTAGAGGACCGAACGCGACGATCATGACCAGTTCAAACTACTCGTCATGACTAGGTCAGAGCCATTAAAAATTGTTTATAGTACTAGAGAATAAAGATTTAAGAGAAGTGCGTAAAGATGAGTAAAAGCTAATAAGAGCTAAAAAGAATGTATACAACTTATGTTCGGCTGCTTACTACACTACGACCGGCGACTTCGCATGTTAGTTTTCGAACTATATACCCAATGCGGCACCTTAGTCGAGCTCATCACTATAGCAGACACGGGTTGTGAACCATCTTTAAGAATTACGATACCAAAAGTTCAGTGTTGCCAACACTGTTGTCTCTAAAGTAAATTCGCGCAAACGTTGACAAAGTTACAAATACCATAGCTTCTATTCATGAATTCTATCTGCGCAATAACCTACAGGAATAATTGAATTGGATTTTGTCTTAACTTGTGGCTTTACATTACTTGATTTCACAATTAAGTTGCGAAAATATTCATTCAAATAATCCACATCATGGTATCCATATACAAGAACTGCGAATAAAATAAATAGTAGCTTTTGGTCAAAGTGAAAGAAGTGATTTCTCTTTGAAAGTTGCTTATATCTCAGGTAGAAACATCATCGTAACCGTATCAACAGTTGACATATGCCCCAAGATGAAATTAATAACCAAACGGTCAACTTATCAAGCGTTTAGTAACTCACAATGACATCATTCATCGCCGGAAATATGAAGAGAATTGTAGCAACTTGAGATCTCTGTATTGAAGTTTACACCGACATCAGGAATAGACCAAACTATGCATTATTTGTACGAATGCGGAGATCGAATGAAACAAATCACCTTCAGGATAACAATTTTGGATAAGTGAACACAGGCATGATGCATTACAAATTATCCTCAAAGGTCACTACCTGAACCCTTCAACTGATTAGAATGTCTGGACCGAAATCTTGGAAATGTCATAACCGGCCGCCCCTCATGGCCGCCTATGTCTTTGTTTTCCGTCTTTGACTGGATTGGGCGACCCAATCACGAAATGGAATGCCAGAAACTATTTAGACCGGCACTTGAAAACGAGCGACACTGGTATTTCGTTTCCTTTTAAAAAATGTCAGAGTGCCTTATTCATGTTCAAAACCTCAACTTTAAATTACACAGGAAGTCATTTCTTTGTTCAGCCGTTGAATACTCGTAAAAGTTCAATGACGGCTTTATATAGAAGTCGTTTTAATTAACGATCTCATTTGGATCAAACTGCTTCGCCGTGTGTGCTGCTCGGTGTTTGTTACACGACGAGTGTCTGCTACTCACTTCTTGTCTGCTTAACTCTAATTTCTCTTTGAAACCTTGAACACAACTAACTGCGCATGAGTAATGAGGGTTATCGGGAATGTCTCATCTGTCGAAAAATGCTACAATACTGCATTTATGAATGTGAGTGACGTGCTGCTTTTATTTTTATTTCACAGTTTAAGTTATCTCACGTTTTAAGTTATTGTCTATATTTATGAACATAAAATAGAAACGCGATGACACCGATGAGTTCAATCGCTTACATAGCGCGGTTAATCAGCAGTGTAAAGCTAACTGACTGTCTGGTTGAGCAGACCGGACTAGCCCGGGTGGGTAGACTGGGCCAGCTCGGGTGGATAGACTGGACTAGCTCGGGTGGGTAGACCGGCCGAGCTCGGGTGGGTAGACTGGACTAGCTCGGGTGGGTAGACCGGCCTAGCTCGGGTGGGTAGACTCGACTAGCTCGGGTGGGTAGACTGGACTAGCTCGGGTGGGTAGACTAGACTAGCTCGGGTGGATAGACTGGACTAGCTCGGGTGGGTAGACTGGACTAGGGTGGGTAGACTGGACTAGCTCGGGTGGGTAGACCGGACTAGCTCGGGTGGGCAGACTAGACTAGCTCGGGTGGATAGACTGTGACTGGACTAGGCCGGGTGGGTAGACCGGACTAGCCCAGGTGAGTATTAAAGCATATATAACACCACACGTGCCGGTGTAGGTACTGATCACCTACCCTGCCAACAGTACGGCATTTACAACACGGCGCTGCGCGGAGTTCCGCCTCGCATCTCCGGCGTCTTCGTGACGGTCTTCCAGATCATTGCCGACGCCTTGCACATCTGGTGAGCTCATGATTTATTTAAATTCGTTTACATATCAATGATATTCTGTCTTTCTTGTGAATTGATGAGTAGTTTAAATAAGTTAAAAATTTTCATTCGTCAATCGTGGTGAACTCGCGAGTTTATTGAATTGATTTAAAATGTCTAGGGTTTTCTGCAACTGCCGCGAGCTCAAGAGTTGTTCTAATTCGCCTAGAATTTTTAGCGAGATGGGAGTAGATACTATTGGAGCAGTTCTAATTTTCCTAGAGTTTAGAGGAAATTGAAAGAGATCGCATCAGCAGTAGTTTTACTTCACCTACATGCAGTTCTAAAAAGAAAAGAGTTTATTGGTGCTTTTAAATAGTAAAAATAATCGTTGGCGTTGTCAAAGAACTCAATCAAATCATTCGCATAGAATCGCTTTAGGACCTCTTATAGGGATTGAAAAGATATTTGAATGATCCTCCGGGTACGCAATAAAAACTTGGATTAACTTGCAAAACTTTAATTAGGACATTTGCACAAATGATGCCTCAAAAATTATTTTTCCTACGAATAGAGAAAGTTGTTATTTTTGTAATGAATGTAGCGGGGAAAATTCTACATGTTCAACTTAAATATCCATTGATATTCTATTCATGATTGTATTTCATTGATGTTTCAGTAGATTTCTCTCTAGACATGTCAACGAGTGGAATTTTTAGAAGCTTACATCATGTTCAGAATATCTTACATGTCATTCTCTCCAACAAGGAAGAACCGGAGACACTCCACAATAATATTCATATTGGACCACGCACCTTTTCTTTGAGGAAAATATTGCCACAATTGGGAACTTACATTCACTTTCGTAACCATTTAGAAAGAAATAATCTTCAGAATTAAAGTAATATCGCTGATTGCAACAGCTACAACCCCATGGTGCTGCCAGGGGACATTTATGGGCGACATGAGCCTAATGGCACCTGGACTGGAGTTTTCGGACTTCTAATGAAAAAGGTGAGACGAAACGCTACAAAATATTAAGATTATATTACTGCACACCCGTTTTATAATATATTGGAGCCATTTTTAAAGACCGCTTTCATCATACCCTTCAGCCATTTAATTGTACAGACCCTAGCTGTTCATAGTATTTTTGAGCCATTTTTGTATGAATTTCAGTTATACTTACTCCTTCTGCGTGCCAAGTCTTTCGCAACACGCCCTTGCGCCCAATATCAACAACACTAACAGAATACATCACACTCGTATCCATTTTATTTGCTCATCTGAGCAAGATACCAAGCTACCCTCGCTAACTCGCAAATCATCTCACAAAGTAGACTGGTCATTATACGCAACTGTACATTTTCATATCACAATGCAACAACACTACCAAAACCAAAACTCTGCTGGACCAAACTAGTATGATTCATAGCTCCTATATACACTAGCTTCGCGAAAACACGGACTCCTGCATTGCACTAGCTGCACTATGGGCGCGACCTTTTTCGTACCCAGTGCGCCCAATCGAATGCCTCGTATACAATTTCACCTGCATCCCTCATTCACTATAACACTCACATATCTACCATTCAGAACGGTTTCATTACAAATTGCACACTTTAGCTCCTGTAAACTGCGCGTTGGACTTGGTGAAGCTAAGAACACGAAAGTCAAGTTATTTATAATTTTTATAAATACGGCATTTATTTTTATAATGTAATATTTTTAGGATAAATAGATAGAATGCTACATTTATTAATTTTTTTTCACGAAATATCTTTTGCACTATGAGGATCACAACCACTATGGGCAGTGTGGCCCAGTGGTTACAGTTCGGAGTACCAAGATTGGAGCAGCGAGGTGCTGGTTCGATCCCAGCTCTGTGCGCCAGTTTCTGGTCAGAATCGGCGAAGAGGCCGGGCGGTTAAGCAAAGCAAAATTGAAGCAGCGAGTTGCAAGTGCGAGACCGCAACAAGCTGTGAATGTTCTGTGTTGATAAGGATTGGCGACGGCCAACGGCCTAATGAACGCTGAAACCGCTTTATTATCATTATATTCTATTGCTTACGACGTTACGAGGTTATTATTCAAATTATTTCTTCAACTATGGCCCAGGAAGTAGACATCTTGGCGAGCGCCACATCACCCACCCTGGAGCGCACAGAGGTCTTCGACTTCAGCGACTACCTGTACATGGACAGCCACAGCGTGGCCTACAAAGAGCCCCTCATCCTGCCCAACATACTGGGCTTCGTGCTGCCCTTCTCTCCGCAGGTAAAATAATCAGACGAGCTTCATAGTGCCTTTCACCAGCAGATTTACTTAATAAAATGTATGGGCTTCGTGAATCCCCTTTCTCTGTCGGTAGGCCCTGTGCAATTAGCCTAATTAAAACGCGATTTGTGTATATTCTCGACACCCGCATATCTCACAGTAGCGAAGAAAATAACTGTTCTTGTAGCCTTGCCACCTTCTAGGCTCGCTGCCTCACCACTCGTGGGTTGCGGTATCGCGACGTTGAAGGTATCAACGTCGAGTTATGTTGACGTTACGTTAAGCAACAACGTCATGTATAGCGTTACATTGACGTTACGTTAAGCAACAACATTATGAATAAAGTTACGTTGACGTTACGTTAAGCAACAACGTCATTTATAGTTACGTCGACGTTACGTTAAGCAACAACGTTATGTATAGAGTTACATTGACGTTACGTTAAGCAAGAACGTCATGTATAGAGTTAAGTTGACATCACTCCCTCAGGTCTGGCTGTGCGTAGCGGGTTCAGCGCTTCTCGTGACACTGGCTCTTCATTTGACTAGCATCGCTCACAATAAGGCTGACGTTTACGCAGGGTATGGGGCAACTTGCAATACCGGATGATGTGTTATTCTGATATGAGGTGTATACTAATCACTTCTACCATTCTAATACTAGAAAACTTGTAAAATCTGGTAGATGATGAAATATTTCACGTTATGCAAACAACATTTAATCGGATGTGAAAAAGAACTAGTTTCTATGTATACTTTTAATTCATGACATGCAACAATTAATGAAATAATTCATCTTTATCCTCGATTTCTTGTCCGAGATGTTTTTAAACAAATATTCATCTGTAATATTAAAGAACGGTTATCATTCTGTGTTAATTGAGTGGGGCAAAGTTAGAGAGGTCAGGAGGCCACAGCCTCCGAAAAAATAAAAAAGAATTGAAGGAAATAGGCTAAGTTAGAGAGAGAGGTTAGGAGGCCACAGTCTCCAATATGTTGTAGAGGTGGTGCAGGAACTAGGCGAGGTTAATTAAGGAGAGAGGTTAGGAGGCTGCAACATCCAAAGGTCTTTCCTTTATAGAGAGGACAGTGAACATGTTAAAAATGTGGTTTACTAAAAACGGAGGGGTTTTTGACGGAGGACCGTTTGGACGTCGGGCGGAGGAGATACTGCAAGGTTCATGGGAGCTTCACGAGGAAGGGGAAGGAACATCTGACAAAGAGGTACCATCTGTAGGATGGCGGCGGGTGGTAGGACTTAATTGAGGCGAATTGAGATGTACATCAGACAAGGGACAACAGGCACGATGCTTGTAGGAGGCGGTAGTGATCATTCGTCGTGTGATTCAAGTTTTTTTTCAGGCGGAAGGCCGGACCCACACTTCAATCAAAATCAATTGTCAACAGCAGCATGCTTGTCATAAGCGTCCTCTTGCAAAAAGGTTTGTTTGTTACTTTGGGTAATTCACTAGACAGAGATGTCTTCGTACGCCAAGTATTTAAGCAGCACCACCATTGCTTTACTACATTTAATTCCTGTTTCCACAATAAAGTTGAAATAATTCAGAAAGTTGATTCATTCCAACCATTTGCCTGAATGTTTTAAAATATGCACTAATCATATTTTCGCAGGACAGAAAACAGCGGGAAAAATGTGGAAAACTTCTGTTTTTTTACTGACGCTGTGGCTGCTCACGTCGCTCATTCTTTGCGTGGTGTACAGCACCAACCTCTTGGCGACGCTAGTCCTACCTAGAGTCAGCATACCTTTCGATTCATTGCAAGGACTCCTTGAACAGAACGAAGTGCTCTTGCACATGTCAGTGTCTTCGATTTTCAGGCAAGCTCTTGAGGTGAGACCAATATCCGTTAAAGGTGAATATATAATCTTTAATTATTTAACACGTAGGTTATTTTTATTATTACAAATATTTGAACTTAATGTAATCTCGGAAGCGATAGTTGTTTTATCGCGACGTCAGATAGCTACGATGCCAAACATACGCGATCAGCGCCCAGACAGAGCTTCTGTTCAGCGTCGGGATAGATATTTATTTATTGTAATGTAAATTTATAAACAATTTTAATAAACTATATTTCTAATATTGGTTGATTTGGTTGAATGAAAAAGAATACATTTAGCCGTAACCGACAGTTAAAGTTGAAACTTTCGCAGTTAAGTTAAAGTAAAATTAACTGTATTCGGTTGAATACATCTAACAAGGTGGCTGTGTCATGGTTCTGCCATACATCCGAGGCAATTCGCCAATTCTTCAGTAATGCCCTTTCATTGAAGAATGTACAAGCAAAATTAATTTCAAATTGAAGTTTCATTTTCACTGACTTTAGTTGCTAACTTCAACCGAAGATTAGTCCGTTATAATAAAATTAGGAAGACCAGTAAGGTAGCGCAAGATCGTGATGTGAGACGATGTTGTGCACTGCAGAGATGGAATGTAACATTGGTTGCTTATTGCCTCCACAACAATATGAGCTCTCAGTTGTTTACCTGTCCAAATTTGTTGAAATTCTACAATTAATCTTAAAACGAGACAAACTTCAGATTTAGGAAGTGCAAACCAAACATAAATTAGGGCATGGGAGACTTACATGCTGATGCTCATCGGAACTTCCCGTCATAACACGCGTTCAAAAGTTCTTCAGAGCGATGCACGACCAATTGACCATATATCTTCGCTCAATCACTAACAATTGAGAATAGATCTTGTCACGTGTCTTGGGTTGCATCTTCATAAACGTTTGTAAACTCCTTGCTAGTGCTTCTGTGGTCTACTTATTTCCGGGACTAGAATGCCGAGAGTTCCTAAATTGATCGAAATTGGCAAGGCGACAGATTAAAATTGTTTTAATTTTATTTAATGTGTTCCAGGATGCCGAGCCAGGAACTTTGCTCAACAAACTCAACAAGAAAGTCGGTGGTTATGAAACTGATGCTTCGAAGATCACGCAAGACGTAATAGAGGGGAAATACGCGTTCATAACTCTTCGTAACGCCCTCTTGGGCACCATGAACGACCTATTTTCAAAGGTGAGAGCAATTCACGCGAAAATAACGCGACATTCTCTGAGTTTTACTATGAATTTGAAATAATTTGTAGAGAAGCAGATGATTGAGCAGCAAAAGTAAAGACTCCGACATAAGTGGAAGAAATATACGGTGCAGCAAATAGAGGGCAATCGGAATACCATTCAAAATTTGGGTAATAAAATGTTGGGATAACAGACGTTTAATATGATTTCAAAAAATGTCTGCTTGGTAGTGCAAAATGATAAATACCCTTCACCCCAGACAGGTAAATGTGGCATTCAAGTGACGACGGAGACATCTGTGCCGGTGACTCTTTCCTACATGTTCGCTAAGGAGCTTCGCATCAAGACGGACTTTGACCGGGTGTACGTTGATATATAAATTATATAATACAGAACTCTTAGTTCTATAGAACTGCAGCCATACCCTTTACTGCACCACTAACAACAGCACTGCTGTCCTCTACTGCGCTGCAAACAAAGAAAAATTCCCAAAAACAGAAGTGACGGGCGGATTCAACACGCAAATAAGACGTTCAAAGTGCGCTCATTCCCTCATGATAACTCCTCAATTTCTGCCATACTTTCCTCAAAATTTACCGGTGGAACCATCCAAGTCAGCATCCCATTATCCATAAAACCCTGAGAAAATGTGATTCGTACTGAACGGCTATTTTCATACTGAAAGAAGCGTCTTCCATTTTCCTACTATTATCCAAACCTTCACGCGCAGGATATCCAGGCTACGAGAGTCGGGAATTTTGAACAAGGTGCTAAATGACAAACTCAGCAACGTGACCGTTTGTCTTAAGCCCGGCGCCCGCGTCAGGGGGGAGAGGGGGGAACGAGCGTTGGAAATAGCGGACTTCTACGGCCTCTTCATGGTATACGCGGCGGGTGAGGCGTTAAACTTTACCACAATCGTTTTTTTGTGTCGTCCCAGTACTGACAATTCAATGTATCCAGAATCATAAAAGGAAAATGAAGGTAGACGAAAATATCATTCCTACGTATCATCTTGTGATTTAATAGATTCTCTATAGAATATGTACAAAAGGATCCCAACAATTAGGCCCAACGCAACAGACGCATCATTTTGACTTTAGTCTGCTTGAGCAGGGATTATTGTTTCGACTTCGGTATTTGTTGGCGAGCAAATACTGAACAAACTGTCCCGTCCTTCATCTCATCCAACGCAAGAACCAAGGCGGGGCCAACCATCATCTCCTGTTGTGCTCGAGCGGCAGTGAGGTGTCTGGCGATGGTGGGCACCGACGCTGAGGTGCTAACGAGACCTGCAGCGACCCAGGAATTTGCAGCGACCCAGGGACTTGCAGCGACCCAGGGACTTACAGCGATCCAGGGACTTACAGCGACCCAGGGACTTGCAGCGACCCAGGGACTTACAGCGATCCAGGGACTTACAGCGACCCAGGGACTTGCAGCGACCCAGGGACTTGCAGCGACCCAGGGACTTGCAGCGACCGAGGGACTTACAGCGACCCAGGGACTTGCAGCGACCCAGGGACTTGCAGCGAATAATCGACCCTACTGGTTGTGGGTAGAATCCTGTTTCCCTTGAGGCTCCCCCAGTTTATTTCCGAGCGATAGTTTCTCTTTTCCAGACCGATAATGTTACTGTCAGATTTCTTAGCCAGCAATTAATAAAATGAGGACATAGGAACAAAGATGAGTGCAATTTTTATATTTTAGCTATTTGACATTTGTTTCATCGTCAAGCAAGCAATTAATTGATCAATGGGCGTAAATATTAAGTTATTGGCAAACAAAATTTACGCCGACCAACTAAAAAATTTATGATCTGCGACAGTGCAAACACACTCCCTTCAATTCAGTGTCAGATGAATAGAGCGTCGGAATGAGATCCCTAATATTGCTTCTTCAATATTACCGATACCCAGGTAAGGTTTCAATTAGAATTAAATTTCTTCGTAATACGGAAAGCACAAAAATTCTTTATTAACATGATGGACGCGTATAGAACATATATACAAGCAAATTTTATGTGTTATACATCAGTCAGACTTGCTTGGAGACAAATTGTGTTGATGCCCAGAAGCCACTACAAACAAATTATCTTTTGCAAAAGTAAAATAATAACAAGCACAGAAGTAGTTTAAGTGAATAATAGATCAATGCAAGTGAAACAATAAGTTTAAGTATAATAAATGTACAAGTAAGCAGTTTAATAGAACTCTAATAGACCAGCAGGTAATCCAGCTACATCATGTTACAGACCAGCAAACGTCTTATTTCACCTGAAATGGAGCTAATACTAGAAACAAAACATCGTGTGCAATCCTGTTCATTATAGAACTACAGCACCTTCTTTTCCTGTTGCAAAAACAACACTCGTTTAACAGAGGAAACTGGTAAGTACTAATTTGAATAAAAACTACAACAAATACATATTCATATTTTCAGGACTCAGCTTTGATCATTACAAGGATAAATTTTGTCCTACATAAGATCAACGCCTCTATGTTGTCCGACAACACTATTTTTTTCAAACGTTAATATCATTTTCCGACATTATTGCAGAAATGTACTGTACATTGTTACGACCAAAAGGCAGCTTTAAGTGGGATACTAATTGTTATACTATACAATATTATATACAAAGTAGACTAACTCCTGATGTTGCTGCTAGAGACAAGACAATCTACTTGTGTTCCTTCAAGCTCGTGCAGGTCTAACTACGTTCATTTTAATGCGATTTCACGACGCCAAAGTCAATTTAAATTACATAAAGCCTCAAAGATGTAATTTAATACAATTTTCAAGCTGTGGAATGGATGGGCTTAGTATCGAAATACACGACGCCAAAGTCAATTTAAAAAACATAAAGCCTCAAAGATGTAATTTAATACAATTTTCAAGCTGTGGAATGGATGGGCTTAGTATCGAAATCTTCAGTAGACGATGACTAATATCCTTATAAATTTATTAATTGTTTCCTGTATTTGAGCCGTGGGCGCTTGTTTCCTGTTGTGATATTGTTTTCATAGTTGACAATTTTATGCACCAATTGAATGTTGACTGTATTGAACAATAAATGTACAGAAACTCAGCAGTACTGTAACATCAAAAATAATTCCAATTCTCCATACAAATAAAGCAAACATTAGAGCACCACGGATACACTTGGGTGTAGCTCATGAACAAAAATTATATTAAAATAAAAATTCCAATTTTGGCAGTAAGGCCAATAATAAAATGAAACCATGCTTGAAAACATAAACTTGTAAACACTTATGGACGAAAAAATGGAATTCCAAAAATATGACTGGAGATATACTGGAGAAATACCTATATTATACAGCGCTCGTTCCAACCGAGCCGACTCGTTCTAAACCGACATCATTTTCTAAAACTGACTAGAACTTTCACACGCTACCAGTGTAAACTAGGAAGATGAAAAGCCATTGACATTGTATATTCCATTGGTAGATTCAGCCAGCAAAGCTCCTTTCCAAGAGTAACTCGAATTGGTGGATTCTGAAGTATTTGAATTTTCTTCATCTAAAACTTCAATTGGACAACCCACGGGTCGCTTTGATTTACTGGATAATCTGATGGACGTGGCTGAATCGATTTCTGTAGCTATACCAGAATTGGAATTAGCAACAGCAGATGGATGAGTCTCAGTAACAGCAGCAGTTGCATCGCATGGCAGCGGGGCGCCATGTCGCAGTTTCCTGCCGCCGTCCCAGTCCCGGGCCCCTCGGAGGGCGGCCTGGATGTAGCCGACGAGCACCTCCCTGGTCTCCGTCATCTTCAGGTCCGCGGCACCGGCTGATGGGTTGTGTACATGAATAAATATGTTGCAAGAGATAAGATCTGGATTCACGCTAGCTAGATAGAAATATCAAAAATGAAACGTAATAAAGCCAGCCTTGAAATTTTTATATCCTTCACGCAAGCTAGATGGGAAATATCAAAAATGAAACATAACACAGATAGCCTTGAAATTTTTATATTCTTCATAGACAATAACACAGATAAAATGAATTTAATTGAGAATTCATTATGCAAAATAGCAATATTTAATTCAATAATTGCATGATTATAATTTATTTAGGGTCATTGCATCCAGCTTATAGGATTTTCTGATGTTCCATAACAGTAAAACGAGTAAAATATATTATTATTATTATATAAGTCACTAACTCATCACTTACTCACGTCACTAACTCGTCCCAAACTTACAATTACGATGAAACAACCGGCTGAACCGCAACATAACACTATAAAATTCATTTATTAATAAAAAACTCGGAATAACAAAACACAAACTATTTTGAATCTATCATTCGAAAATGATGGATTCAAGATAAAGCATAAACTTCCGAAATTTATACTCACCAAGAATGCGATTGCACAATGGGTGGTTGCCGAAGGCCTGCTTGGTTGCCAGCCTCTTGACACTGAGGCCTGAGAAGCTGAAGAGCATCGCCACATCTCGCGTCATGCAGCGCTTCAGCACTCGCCTCATCGTCATCTTAGAGTTGCATCCGATGTACGGTTGAAGCTTTTTGATCTGAAACGCTATACCACATTAACAATTCAACCTTAAAAAAAATATAACTCAGTACTCACTGCAGTGAGTGACAGAGAGCACATTTTCTCGTCGACGAAAACTTGAGGTCACGGACAGACAGACGGACGCACAGACAGACGGACGGACAGACAGACGGACAAGGCGAGCACAATAGTGCATTTTTTCCATAAATGAGAAAATGCGCTAAAAATGCTATGGTAACTCGAATTGGTGGATTCGGAAGGAATTGGATTTTCTTGACCTAAATCTTAAATTGGAAAAACAATGGATTGCTTTGATTTACTGGATAATCTAACGGACGTGGCAGAATCGGATTATCCATAATTTTAGCAGTGAGGCCCAAAATAAAATGAAACCATGCTTCAAGACATGAACTTGAAAACACCTAGGGACACTGACCGAAAAAATGGAATTCCAAATAAAATATTTCACTGAAAATTTTATCGATGTTGCTGCTGAAACAATCATTAAACATTCATTCAAGTTTAAAATTGGAGACTGGAGATTAAGATAATATTTAGCAAATAAATCAATTTTTACTTCACCAATGACTTAAAATTATTAATATGAATATCATGCTCGAAATCATGCCAGCCTAAATTTAGTAAACAACAAGATTATGAGGATAAAATCTGTAAAAAAGTATATAAAATGAACCATTTTATCTGCCTCATAAAAACTCCGCAGCAAGACACCCACCAGATGAGGATCCTTGGCCAGGCTATCAAGCTCTGACAAGGAAGCGGCTGGTTTCTTCAGGACTTGAGTAGCGGCAGCGGACTTGTTTTCAGCCATGAGAATCAGCTTATCAATTTTTGATTCCATTGTATCAAGCCTCGCATTCATTCTATCTTCAATACTTTCTAACTTTGTGGTGAGCCATTCCATCTTCGAGTCGATGCATTTCATCCAGTCTTCGTTGATGGACTCATATCTATCAATATAAGTAAAGAGATAAAGATAATTTGAGAAGACACTCGTCAAATCATCGGATAAATTTTGAGCAAAACATGTAGACTGTGGAAGGCAGCTCAAATAATGGAAAACTAAGCCCATTGTAAGGATATACAAAAGCCATTGCTAGCCCTCTGCTGCAGACATACAGTATTACTGGTCGTCAATACTATTCATACGTAAAGGGATTCATGTCCAACAAAGCACGATCAAGATGTTATCACATTACTTTGTATCTTGTTATTCGGGAATACCTATTTTAAAAACCCACATATAAATTTTTGAACCAAAATTCAAGCTTTAATGGTAAAAAATTATTGGCTAATTATAAACAAACAATTATAATTAAAATTTATTCAAATTTAAATATTGTTTCAAAATAATTTGGAGAGTAAGATAATATTAAGTGTATAAATCAATTTTTACTCACCATTGACTTAAAATTATTCCACATTCACAAACCAGCCTACAAGATGATCTGCATCACTACCGTCTTGACTGCAAGAAATCTGGCACTTGGTAATCATCAGCAGTCACAACCATTGTACATGTTAATTTTCGTGATTGAATGCATTCATAATACACTGAAACAAAGGGGAAAATCAAGTAATAATTTACAAAGCAATCAACATACTGTTGAGCAGGACATCTTCTTGCTCCTGAGGGCCCTGAGGTGGTGGGAGTCGAGACATGCACGGAGGGCTGGGCAGCTGCAGCATCAGCAGTGGCTGAGGCCTCAGGCACTAACTTCTTCTCAATCTCCTCGTTATTACCTGAAATATCAAGAAAAGTAAAAGTTTCTACTCTTATTCTGTGAATTTCAGCTTTATTCTCTTGCAACCAAGCTTATTTAGCAAAAATCCAGAGGAAATATATACCTATATACTATCATTAGGCAATATAAATAAGACTATACCTGATGATGACGTATAAAAAGATACAAGAGTCAACAAATTCTGAACATAAGGTTGAACTTAAAATTAAATTTCACTGCAATGGTGAAGGAATTTAATGTGATTAGAAACAGATTAAGATTTTCCTACAAATTTTGAGATTGACTAATTATGAATAGTGTTAGGGATCAAATGGATAACAATATTGCAAAAAACTGTGTGACTTAGAATTTCCAAATACATAATATGTAACCAAGGTTACATAATGATGGACATTGGACAACCAATTAATTACATTGATTTTGTAATTCCTGATTTTTGCTAAACTAGCAGGTTCTAAAAGTTTGTAAGTCCCCAACCAGCCAAGCGCAACCTCTTCTTGTCAGGTTGCAAGTCCAAGTCAGGCCGGAGAGTCCGATACGGCGGCGGGCTAAAGTCTGGCAGAGGCTGAGGTGCAGCGCCCTCCTCAGGCCGAAGAGTCTGATACGGTGGTGGGCTGAAGTCTTGCAGGGGCAGAGGTGTAGCGCCCTCTTCAGGTCGAGGAGTCCGATGTGATGGCGCACTGAATTCTGGCAGAGGCAGAGGAGTGGCGGCATCAGCGGCAAGCTCGTCCTCGGAAGACGAAGACCAGTCCGAAAGCATCATGCCTTCCACCACAGAAAAATCATCTGTAGGACCAATATTTGTCATTATATACAAAAATTTTAATTGTACTGCCTAAAGCAATTACAAATAGGCATGGGCATAAATAAAAAAGTATTAAAATACAAGTACATTAAAACCGTATTATTAGCAAGGTGAGAAAGACTCGTGGTTTAGGTCAGAAATGCAAAGTTCAAACTGTCTTCTTGCTTGGAGTGGATCAGGATTCAGCTCTGTATTGAACATTTAGCTCTTTATAACAATGTGAAAAATATTAGTGCATAATACCAATCCCAAATTGGTATAACTATTCCCATCAAAACAGTTAGGCAGCTCTTGCCACCAAATTCAAGTTTCACCGAATGACATGTAAGGAAACCAGTAGACAGAACCTTAAGCAGAGAAACTATAACATTAAATCTTCAGCATTTATGTACATAGATATATCACAATAAATTTAATTGGATTTTCAAATTTATAAACATTTACCCAAAATTGCACAAGGAATACACTGCACATAGGAAGAAAACCTCATTTCTGCAAAACCTAATCTAATTAGGAATCATTTGAACCACATCTCCCCAGTCTTCACAAGCTGCAACACCCATAACTAAAATAACTTACATCAACAGTAAATTATATATTACGGTGACTTGGGAAATAACTTTTTATTAATTCCATGCAACTTGATTTTTTATAACTTGAATATGATTCTTATTATGTTATATGCTGTTGCTAATCTGGTCAGGTCAAATATTAAAAAAACTGATGAAGATTTGGTTTATTTCATAGAGAAGCCAGCTATGAAAACTGAATTTAAATTTTAATACAATAAGGCATCAGGATTGCAAAAAAAGGGGGTTTTCAAATTGCCCAACCCACCCAGGTTTTATTAAAAAAACCTGGGCAAAATGAATAATATGTGTTTCATTACTTTATTTCACTTCTATCATTCATACTCATCATCAAAATAGGTCTTGATTGAATGCAGATCAAGTNTATTGATGCATTCTTAAGTTTTCTATAAAACCCATTATTACTTCAAGTTTTTCACGTTAAAAACCCAGCCAGGATGGCGGGTGGCAAGGTGGGTAGGTGGGCAGCTGCTCTAACCCGGGCTAATTTGGAAATGGAAAAAGTCCTATGTTTTTCTGAAATATTGCAGCTTTAATATCATATAATTTCAGTAGGTATGAAATCTTGTAGCTCAAATGCCATGTTTTTTTCTTGAAGAAATCACAGTTCACAAACATGTCATCTCATGAAATTTTAACTTCTGCATCCACAGTACTTATTACACGGCTCCTGCCAAATATCCTGCATAACAATTAATGAGTCAATCCAAATGTTTTGTTGGAGATTGCATAGTTACAGTCACGTCAGTGAAGTCAGACTGCATTATAACATGTTCACTTGTCTCTAAAGTAAAGATCCATTAAACTACAACTCAAAAAATATAGTTGCAGTTCACAGAGTACGGTAGATATTTTCCTCACTAGTACCCAGGCAGGCACCCAGTGCAGTGCAACCCAGTAAGTGTAAGGCAATACACAGGGTTTGTACCTGTATTTACAAAAAAATTCCATGATTTTTCCATGACTCTCCATGACCATCAATATAATTTTCTATGACTCGTATATGACAGGTTTAGCATGACTGCACAAATAACTGTGCATATTCTATCATCTCCTACAGTTGATAAATAGGAAATGTGTAAATGCTTAGCTCTTCATGGCTTTTCAAAGCTGCTTGCCCCATGTTTGACACATCAAAGTCTTTGGAGCACAATGTGCATATCTCCATACCCTCATGCTTTGGATGGTGAGCAAGACAGTCACAATATTAATAAGCTTCTATTCTTAACCACAAATCATGAAATTTACACTTTCCAGCCTCCAGAAATGATGATGTAGAAATTGCATGCTGAAGATGGAATTGGAATGCCGCCACTGCACATCAAAAAGTTATCCAATGCAACTGAGCTTGGTGAATGAGCTCACATGATCGGAGAACCAATCAGAACACACTCAACACAGGAAACCAAACAACTGAAACAAGAGACTGCACTGTCTGCACAAACAGTAAAGTGAGTAAACACATGCAGCACAGGAAAGATCTTTATTTTTTCCTTCTTTTATTTGCAAATTCCATGACTTTCCATAACCTGAAATGAAATCCAATGACTTTCCAGGCCTGGAAAATAAAAAAATCAAATTCCATGACTTTCCAGATTTTCCATAATTCCATGACCAGTACAAACCCTGCTGTCCCTGCATAGTGCATACCTACAAATAAAACAAGTTTTCAAGTGTCACCTTCATTCTAAAATGAATAATTCACTATGCATGCAGCATTTATTTGATAAAATAACTTGGTTGTATTTTTTTGTGTGCATTATAACTTTATAAGTAATAAGTATACAATATGAATCCTCCAGCTCCATAGACTGGTTCTAATTTTCAAATAGCAACACTCACCAGAAGTTGCAGCAACTTGCGCTATTGGCCATTTCTTCCAGTGGTTCTTATCAGGAAGGCATTTTTGCTGGGCCAGCTTGATTGGATTTCCTTCACCAGGCCAGTAAGCAAACAAACAAGTTGAGTTCCTGAAAATCCAGCTCCGTGGAACAACTGCCCAATTCTCATTATTGAAATAAACTCCAACAAAGTTCTTGAACTGCTTTCGATTCATGCTCTTCAATTCAATAAAAACCTAAGAAACTATTAACAAATACAAACAAATGTAACTGTAACACGAAAGCTTACATTATACATAGCGCCCTAGCGGTCACGAAGCAGCCTTGCAGCTGCAGCCTTGCAGGCACAGCAGCCAGCAGGTGCTTATTTAAACTGTAAACAACACATGAAACTGGTTAGCCTTTGAGCAATTGAGGGTTTGATTGCTTGGAATTATTAAATTGTACAGTATAATAAGTAATTATTATCATTTTTTTCAATTATTCAAATGGGATATCATGTCGACCCGACGACCCCGAAATCCGACAGAGGTGGCAATGGCACCACGTGTGCTCGCAAACTTTGTTAAAAATACACAAAAATTTATGATCCTTCTACAAAAGTAACAAAGAAAGAACATCAAAATATCATTAGAAGTTAATCTAAAAATTTTAAGGCTTGGTCACTGGTCAGGCCTGTTTGCTGCATGTCACGCACGGGAGGACAACGAGGCACAACCAAACACGAACCTGCTGCTTTTTAGACTCCAGGGAGGTAGGGGTGACCACAGCCAACTGTACCCCCATTTACGCGGGACTTCTCTATCTTCCTAAGCAGAATCGTTTCTCCAGAGCACCAAATCCAAGAGTGCTCGCTGTGTTGAGACTTGAGATGGTGATGGGAAAGTGAAGAAACAGATTGTGATGGGAGAGCACTTGTATTTTTTATGAGTAAAACTATTTGTTAGACATTATTTAGCATAGCCCGTATATACGTAATTCTTGTGAATGAGGTTAAAAGGTATGAATGCCCCAGGAATTGAACACGAGCAGGAGATTTTAACGGATAAATATGAAAAGTTTCATTCGAATCTCTTTAATGGTTTCCCGAGGCTTTTTCTGATATGAATGATGAGACGGCTAAGGTAAAGGGCCCATATACTATCTTTATTTCCACGGTACCGTCAAATATGAATACCTTGTGTATTGCTCCTTTTTGTAAAAAAATTGTGTCCCTAATATCTACGTAGTATTCATACTCATTACCTCTGCCACATATGATCTTGTTTTGCTGAATCGTTCGATTTATCATTAATTAGTTTATTAGCAGACAGCGTTAATCGTTCAACCTCTCCCTTAATGAATTATTAACTCACAGTTGTTATATGCCTGCTTAAGTAAAATCTAAAGGCTTTATCTATAAATGTAGCGGTAGCACTGTAGCGGCAAAACCTCGTATCGCTACTTAAATATGTAGCGGGCGGCCGCTACCGCTACCGCTACATTGCCTTAAATGCAGCGCCGCTACCGCTACCGCTACATGTAGCGCGCTACTGCCCACCTCTGTTAATTACTTACTACGTACTCACCTACTGCATGCGCATGTAGCACACGTTACATGATGGTCTTTGAATGACTGCTGTGCATTTTTAGTTGACTGCTGTGTAATAAAATTTCATGGATGTTTCATCAATATTTTATTCATTATCTATTTTTGGTTGCAGCATGCACATGAATGTTTTTCGAATCAAAATCAATCGATGACGTGCATACTAAAGCGTATACTTTAGGTGAGAAATATGATCATTCGAGTTTGTCTTATGACACGATTTGAGGTTTTCGAAAACAGATTCAATTATTAATATATACATAACATCCCTTTGCGCTTATCTACAAATGTGATTTTATTCATGGAAGACATATTTTTATATTCAAATTTCTTTGTGGAAGTCATTCCGTTTGAATCACTGTTTAGTGTTTAACAAAGTTCAACTGTTTCACCGATACTTTGGCAAGGAAAGCTACATTACCTAAAAATATCTTTATAAACTTCAAACTTTGATTAAGTCCAATTTTAGATATACTCATATGATTAAATATTTTAGAACAGCATGAGCAGGAAAGTGTAACTTATTAGCAACGTTACGGAAGTACGAAGATCCAAATAAAATACTTGAAAAAAAAACACGTTTTTCTTGTGGACTGAAAAGTAGAAAATAAATTATGGCTC